>NC_087065.1:9212324-9375980 GCF_963678635.1 Symsagittifera roscoffensis | reverse complement strand
GGTTCGATCGAACTTACTATGGAATCAAGTGAACTGAACAAGCAAGTACACAAAAATAAATACCAAATGCCCAATATTGAAGAAATAATGGACATTGTAGGGCAAACAATCAGCGAACGTAAACAGGGGGATGTTTTTATTACAACAATTGATCTCACGTATGAATATGAGCAACTTCCCTTAAATGAAAATACTAGCAAGCATTGCAATTTTTCTTTGGTGGGAGGTCGCTCCACCGGTACGTATCGTTTCAAGACGGGATTCTATAACTTAACAACTATGCCGGCCAATCATTTTAAAAAGAAGTTGGTGTGGCAATTGGTCTCAAAACCCAAAAATTGCTGACCAGTTTTTTTCGACACAAACAACAATTTTGTTTTTTTTTGGATCACAAATCTCGGTTCTAAACATTTTAACACGATACGATTGATTTAAAGTAGACAAATTTGATTTAAAGTAGACAAATTTGGGATGAAAAATACACGCTACGCTATAGTTCCTTCCTGTCATTTCATGAAATTGTCGGGACAAAAATAATGTAAAGAAATACTATTAATCGTGTTTTCTGTTTTTTTTTTGTCGATGCCGTAGCAAGCAAACGGCCATGCTTTAGATGGCAGGCAGTTGGTTATGAAGCCAACTTTAAAATCATGAGCGAGCACAAAAATCGTAAATTTCTGGAATACTTGATGAGCAATTGTATATTTATTTACTTGCAGTGATTTTCATCCTTTAATCGCATTTCTCAAAAATGTTACCCTTAATTAATAAATTTTTTGATGAACGCTACCCCATAATTTTTTAGACAATCAACTCAAAAACCGTTCAAATCTTGCGCGGTTTTTGAGTTTTTTTTGATAAACCGCTTAAAAATTGCTCAAATCGCTCATTATGAAGCAAGATTTGAGCGCAATCGTCTAAAAAAACCGCTCAAACCGCTCAAATCTTTCTTCAAGGTGAAAAATCTCGACTCATGATCAGTTGTCATCTGTTTTAGGTGGCTTGACCTGTAGTCATGTCGAGGTTACATTATCATTGATTATTGGTAATTTTTTAGCGTTCAGAAAGTGCCCGATTTTCATTGACTTGCCTTCGTTTAAGGAAGTATCCTATTTTTAGCTCTCGAATCGATCGAACTCAGGCAACTTGCATATTTAACTACCGTTTTTTTATTAAATTTTAAAAATAACCCTTTAGAAAAAAACGTAGGTTCAGTCAACAACAATTATCCACAGTGGCTACAGTGAATGGTCGTTTCATTTCTATATTAATGACCAATTGACTTCATAGTGGCGGCGATTAGTAAAACAATAGGTTCTAATCGGATGTTTTTGTTGTTTTTTAGTTTGTTAAATTCTCCAATCAGAAACACCCGCTGGTGGGCGGAGTAGCGGGAGATGGGAATTAATGAGCGATTAAAGAGAGAGGGGGAGTTTTGAAGGGTAATCAGAATAACAGCGTTCCATCCTTACATGGCCATAAATGATCACTTACAGATCACCTGAAAACAAAAACAAAAGCATTGAACAGAACACGGTTGAGATTTTTGAACGTATGTATTTGTATCAAAACTGATCCAGATAATTTAAACTTTCAGCAGCAAATGATTTCCGATGATATATCAAATTAGAGCAGATTTAGTCGTGATTCCATTGAATTTTTACACTTTTCAAAATCATCAGTGTCGAGAAAATCAGTTTGAAAATTTTTCTGACCAATTTCTGATCAAGAAGACTGAAATTGAGTTGAACTCAATTCGACAATATGACTTTAATGTTTTATATTTTAAAAATCTTGAGCTTCTCGTAATTTCCATGGAAAAAGGCAACGCTGCTCGTATCATGAGATATTGACTAACTATGAAGTCACGGCTGATAAAAACCAAATTTTAAATGATGAAACTTGAGTCGTATATTGAATTAATAAAACCAATCAGCTTGGTTGCCTCAATTAAATTTGGAACGAACAATTTGTGGTTCGGAAAATTCGACACTCTCCCCCCCACCACCCAGTCTCTAACCCCCCACTTCACACGAACATCATTTTTATAGTGTAATGAGTATTTTTACAAGGTTAATTATGAAAACCAAAAATGTTTGCCAGGGATGGGTATCCCCAGAGAGAAACTCTTTGGTTCTGAATAAAACACCACCCCGAGCATATATATTCCTCTTCAAAAGTATATATTCAAAAGTATATATATCTTCAAAAGTAGGAACGAAAATGTAAAGATTCTAAAGATATCTGAGGCAAACAAAGATAGCTGGTTACTGTGCAAGTAGCACAGAATCTTCCGACCATAGTCGTTAAAAAATACAAAACAAAATTTCCAAATTAGTGTAGTTTTTTCTGCGTGGTGTGATGAAAGGATCTGACGTACATCTATTACTTAGTACAATCATAGTCAACAATCATATACAATGAAATTTGACAATGATAATAAAATAGGAAATTTGGACTATTTGTTTTAAATGACTATGATAACAACAAATCAAAAACAAATTAGAATTATTTTTTTTCTATTTTTTTTTCATTAAATATTGAGTTTTTATTGAACTTTTGGTTGAGTTTTTATTGAAGTGAAAGGAAAAACTATGCAATTATAAAACCGTTCTCATTGCTGTTAATAGGTTGAAAGATAAAGGCTGCTGTTTTGAGGTAGAAATATTCCATGAATTTTTGAAAAAAGCTGAAATTTCTGCAAGTTTTGAATACGCTGACTTTTCTACTTATTTTTTTTCGCTTCATAATTCTGACCCATGTTTTCAAAAATGACCTTAAGAAAATCGAAGTAGTTAAGAAATGCCCAATTTTTCTAAATTTTTCAAAACAGCAAACACTTCGATCAACGTTTTTTTTAATTTGAGTTATCAAAATCGCCTGAAAAGACCAAGATATGAGGTTTTATTGCCACTGATTACAATTTACATGCAACTGTTTTTCTGCAAAAAAGTTGTTGAATCTTTCTAGAAACAGTTGAAAAAAAGTTTAGCTCTGGTGATCTTCAAGTTATTTTTTGATGATAGAATTCCAACTTTCAAAATTTTAATTAAGTTATACCCAAAATACACTCGCGTCTAAACAGAAATACACTCGCGTCTAAAGAAAAAACTATGCAATTATAAAATCGTTCTCATTGCTGTTAATAGGTTGAAAGATAAAGGCTGCTGTTTTGAGGTAGAAATATTCCATGAATTTTTGAAAAAAGCTGAAATTTGTGCAAGTTTTGAATATGCTGACTTTTCTATTTATTTTTTTCGCTTCATACTTCTGACCCTTGTTTTCAAAAATGACCTTAAGAAAATCGAAGTATTTAAGAAATGCCCAATTTTTCTAAATTTTTCAAAACAGCAAACACTTCGATCAAGGTTTTTTTAAAATTTGAGTTTTCAAAATCGCCTGAAAAGACCACGATATGAGGTTTTATTGCCACTGATTACAATTTACATGCAACTGTTTTTCTGCAAAAAAGTTGTTAAATCTTTCTAGAAACAGTTGAAAAAAAGTTTAGCTCTGGTGGTCTTCAAGTTAATTTTTGCTGATAGAATTTCAATTTTCAAAATTTTAAATAAGTTATACCCAAAATACACACGCGTCTAAACTGAATCGGCTAATTAAAGTTCAAAAGAGTCTTTCGAAATGATGAAAACATCCAGTAGAATCACTTTTTGCACTGAATTATTTCTAAATGATAAACTTCAACATTTTCTCAATTCGTTCTAGACACATTAGTTAGACGCGTACATGTTCTACTTAGCAGAACTTTGCTATTACAGCACTCGATTTTTCAGATTAAAGAGGTTGATTTGATTTCAGTTAAAACTAATACTAAACTTTTTAACAAGACTGCTCGTATCAGGGCCAAGCCCTGAATGTTTCGACTGCCTTTTAAGGCTTATGGAGCAGCAGTAATAACATAAAAAATTAAATGAAATAAAATAAAATAAAATTTTTTTTTAATTTGAAATTTTTTAAGAAAATCATCCCCCCACACGCCATATAAAGTACAAAAAGATAGATTTCGTTCCTTGTAACAAATCAATTATGGCAAATAAGCTTCGTTCAACCAATTTGGAACGATTTATAAGACGAATCAAATCTCCGCTTACGCGTTAATAGCGCGAATTATATCGCGCGTTAATTGTCCCAAATTGGTCAAAATGGCCAAAATGGCAATCTTTAAACCCTCATAATTTTACGCAAAATGATCACAGGTGAAATATCTTTTCAAATTTAAGCTCAAGACAACAATGGCTTTCGAATGATATAAAAAAATTCCGTCAAAAAAGGCTAGTTAAAAATTCGAAATTTGTCTGAAGAAAAAAAACCCACCCCGAGCACAAATATTCTGTTAATTTCGTAACGAAAGTCGGAGAAATTACACCAAAAACGTCCGTCAAAATCTGTTTTGCATCAAGTTCCTTTTCTGGAAATTTAAAGCATGTAGCTGTCAAATAACAAACAAAAATTAACGCCATGTAAGAGCATAAATAAGTGATAACTCAGTTTATTGAAAAACCGATTAAGTTCGAACTGCAGGAGCAAAATAATAAATGTCACTTTAAAAACACTGCAAGATCTAAGCAATTGAATCCTCGTTGTTAATTTAAGTTCAGAAAGCAACTAAATAATTAAAGAAATTTTGATTTGCCTGCACATTATCTTAATTACAGAGAGGCTCCTTTACCGATTAGCTACAGGAAGTTATAATACTAACGTCAGCAAGATGACGTCAAAATGAAAAAAAAAACACAGAAATCATTCTGTCATCTAGGAAAGGTTTTCGATAAGTAGATTCATGGCTGAACTGCTTTTTTTCACCAGCCTGGTTTCTGTAAGACAAAAATGAATAACATTTTTGTTAACCTTCTTAACCTTGTTTTTTGTTAACCTCGAAATATTTGAAAAACGTCTTCAAATTTCAATTCAAATTTCAAAAGGAGAAAAACCTTTCATGGCTCAACTCTATGAACAATTAAAGTGTGCATAATTTCTAATAAAACTAATCAAAAAACTGATAATAGGAAGTTTGTGGTAAGTTGCAAACACAAAGGCGGGCGGGCGGACCAGACAAATAATTTGAAATTGTATAATCATTGTAGCATTCTTTTCTCTGATCACATGAAATGAGCAGTCATATTTTTGTTACCAATTTTATTGTTACTTTCACAATTCAAAACAATAATGCTCCCTATCAGCAAAACCCCAAAGGTTCCAATTGCACTTCAACGTCTTCAAATTATTTTTTGAAACATCAATTGAAGTAATAAGAAATATAATTCAAAAAAAGAGTGTCTAGTTTTATTTTTTCTGAAAACGTAGCGTAAAAAAATATGTAAATATCTGAAAACAGAGAGCAAAGTAAGATAAAAGATACCTTCTTAGCGTCTAGTAGCGTATTGACAAAATTGTTTGTATCAAGGGAAAGTCTTAAATGTTCCAGCTGCTTTTTAAAGGTCTATGGATAACTTAATTTAGAAAAAAAAACTTTCCACAAAAACTAAAAATAAAAAAAAATTATGACTAGGTTATTTTTGAAAATCACGTTTAAAAGTAATCTCAAGAAAATTATATTTTTTAGATGCTATTAAAAATTACCCAAAAATGGCTAGTTAAAGAGGCAAACTTGCTCTGAAAAAAAAACACCCCGAGCACAAGAATTCCGTGTTTTTGAAAAATCGGATTAATACTACCAATTATACTGCCTCTGTTCAATTTGGATCATTTTGTGAGAGGTTGGAATGGCATCTTACCCAATTATAGCTCAGATTTAAATAAAAAATGGTTATTTTTGTATCATTCAATTACATCATCACATAATTTGAAAGTTCTTTTTCGTACACGATCACTAATTTCTTTCGCTCGAACTTGGGTATTCTGTTGATCAAAGAGCTGTTTAGATGTAGTACCAGTGTGATACATGTGATTGCATTGAGAGAGCGTTTAAACAGTGTTCGATCTTCAGTTTGCCGTTGTTAGAGAAAGACTGAGGAAAGCGAAGGCCCAAATGCTTAAGAACAGGGTGGCCCAGACAGCTCAAAGTCCGACTGCGGCTGGCTTTGTTCTAATCGAGTGAACACTTACTTTTGGAGAAATCCGATCGTAGGAGTGATCAGTCTTCGGATTGATCCAGTTCTTTTACTGGTGTATCTGTCAGATCCTTAGGGACTGGATAGAACACTTAAAGCAAGTCGCTCGAACTTGGGTATTCTGTTGATCAAAGAGCTGTTTAGATGTAGTACCGGTGTGATACATGTGATTGCATTGAGAGAGCGTTTAAACAGTGTTCGATCTTCAGTTTGCCGTTGTTAGAGAAAGACTGAGGAAAGCGAAGGCCCAAATGCTTAAGAACAGGGTGGTCCAGACAGCTCAAAGTCCGACTGCGGTAGGCTTTGTTCTAATCGAGTGAACACTTACTTTTGGAGAAATCCGATCGTAGGAGTGATCAGTCTTCGGATTGATCCAGTTCTTTTACTGGCGTATCTGTCAGATCCTTAGGGACTGGATAGAACACTTAAAGCAAGTCGCTCGAACTTGGGTATTCTGTTGATCAAAGAGCTGTTTAGGAACAAAACGGAGCAAAATTGAATCATAAAAAAAATTATTTGAGACAGTTAATTTGCAATTCCAAATTACAAAAGCACAGGTGAAGCAAAGACCTGCCCCATTTGAAATTGATGCACATCAGTTAATGAAAACTTTACTTTAAAGTCCAAGAAATAAATATTTGGAAAACAAACTACAGATAATTTCACATTTAAAAAATTCTAAAATAAACAAATTATCTAATGGTAATAAATAATTGAAATTTTTCGAATCTAAAAAAGGTTAGATTACCATTTTGAACAGAAAATGCAGTTTCTCTTATAATCTGTTTGATTTGAACGTTTTTGCTAAGGATGTGTACTAGTCTTAACATGAGTTTTAGCTTGAATCAAATATTTTGATTTTTGTCTTGAAATGCTGATCGTTTTTGCAGAATATTAACAAAATTTTTCAGGGCATATGGAATCTTATTCACCCTATATGGAAAAATAGAAAATGTTCATTTAACTCAAAAACAAAATTCTTTGTCAAGCGGTCTCACTTTTATATTTTACAGAACTTTTTTTTTTCGAATTGACATAAATTCTTTTTTGTTGACGAAAACCTGAGAAAAGAATTGGAGCTCGCTCTCATAGCAATAGAAAACAATTTTTTTGTTATATCATACTTATCAAAAGTTTTTGGCAACAGTTCTGGAAATAAATTTGTTTAAAATTTAGTTTTATCTTGAAAAAAGGCTCTAATGCAGTAACTTTACGGTTAACTATTCTTTAAGTTTTCAGCGGTTACACAAAACTTCAAAAATTATCTAGAGCAGAAACTATCCAGTTTGCAAATTACAGTTCTTGGTCGCAAGCAAACCGCAAACATTGATCATCGAAAACAAAGAAGGCGTTACATTTGCACCAAAGAGGAATAACTTTAAGCTTGGACTTGACTTGATGAGAAACCTAGATAAAAGTTTCAAACAGTTGTTCCAAAGAAAAAATTCTAGTGTACATTTGCATGTGTGCATTTCAATCGCAGTGCAGTGTTAAAAAATATAGCATCATGAATCACTGAGATTTGAAGTAACTGAATCTTCTGCGTACTGAAGGTATCAGAAATTAGTTGTTCAGAGGCTTGTGATTACATTCGATAACATAACCTGTGCTCCATTTGAAAAACGTGTTTGAAATTTAAAAAATTCTCCAATTAAATAATTGAAACCATCAAAGTATGTTCAAATTTAGCTCAAAAGTTTGAAAAGGAGAACAAATTTAAATGATATAAAAAGATTTAAAAGATTTTTTCGAAACTTTTTTCAAATTTTCAACTTTCTGCACTAAAAACTTTCACTAATTGCGAAATGTTTCTTTTTGCCAGAGACGCGTTAGATACGGTTTCCAAATTTACTTTTGCTTGTAGCAAGTTCAAGTAGTTTTATCCTAATTTGGAAATTTTATGATATAACGAACGTTATTCGATCGCTTTACTAGCTCAAAAAGACAAAAAATCAATTATTTCAAATCGTTTTTTCTCAAAACCTAAAAAAAAGGTCGACAAATTTCAAAAAGTTTTTGAAAATCCGCCCCCTCTCCCAAGAAAGTCCTAGATCAACCCCTGCTTATAGCTTAAATTTACATTAAGTTTGAGTAGCTAAATTATAATCCATTCTAATTGATTTTCTAGTGAGATAATTTTTTGATAGAAAAGGGGATTATAATCTATTATAATAGATTATGAGATTTTCGGGAAAATTATAATCAATTATAATTGATTATAATTTAATAAAATATCACCAAAAATGTTATCATTATAATGGATTATAAATCGTTTAAACATCTAAAATTGGCGCTTATATTTAATTATAATTTTGCTAAAAGTACGATTATAATTATAATATAATCGATTATTTTCTCTTTTTACTGAGTTGAGGCATGTTTGAAATTGATTTGAAAATGAATTTTTAGCAGATATTTACCATTAACGATATGAAATTTTTTTTACATGATGGTCTAGAAAAAGTTTTTTACCGGTTGCTAAAACTTTGCTGATTGCAAGGATAAGACAGTGTAGTAAAAATTATGTTTTTAACGCTAAAAACAGTTCGAAATTGCTTTTTCATTATCTGATTACTTGAAGCAGTTAACTCTTAAAGAGAACGACTGGACCAAGTCTCTCCCATGAATTAAAAATACTGGAGAAGTTTTACTTGTGTAAAATTTATTTTTGAGCATAGTACATGCAGGCCTTGCTAACTGAAGTTTTCAGTTAATTTTAGGGCGAATACTTGGTCTATCTAGAGGGAATGTTGTTCACATGGCCCAACCATTAAACTATACCAAAAATATCTGAAAAACTTTTCCAGTTACCGATCAAAACATGTGCTCCGCTTGGAAAATTGTGAGCCTGGAAAACTGTGAGCTACAATTTCAAGCTTGAGCGCATTAATTGTGTGCGTTAATAGCTAAAAAAAATTTCAGAATTTCTAATTTACAATTTTTGTGTTTTATCTGAGTGCTGATATATCAATTTCAAGCTTCAATTTGCACTTTCATTCAGACTTACAGAAAACCGACAAACCTCTAATTTTTCCACAAACTTCGGTGATGTTGTAATTTTTGTTCTCACAAGACATCTTTATCAAGATTTTTCTAGACATCCAAACCTAACTTACACAGTTCATTAGACAATCTTTTAATTATAATTATTAAGATAATTATTTTCTGAAGCTTTTTTGTTGCTTTCTGTTTGTTTTATTATGCACATTTTAGAGGTAACGAAATCAAACTGTCTTTCTCCTCAAGTTAAGGAGTAGAAGACGTACGAAAGAACCAAAACAAAAAAACCAAAACAGTTTTATAACACAAAAGCGGAGCTGATCTTTACAACGCTTGCAATAAAAAAAACGCCACAGAACCGTAGAAAACCATGAAAACAGGCCAAAAAAACGCCAGAAATTTCTATTCGTTTGACTCAATTTAACTCATTAACTTGACAACTTGTGGAAAAATACAAAGGCCATCTTTGAATTATCATCAAAAGAACTAATTTAGCTGTTTTAGGTTGAAAGATAAAGGCTGCTGTTTTGAGGTAGAAATATTCCATGAACTTTTGAAAAAAGCTGAAATTTCTGCAAGTTTTGAATACGCTGACTTTTATATTTATTTTTTTTCGCTTCATAATTCTGCCCACCGAAGTAGCTAAGGAATGCCCAATTTTTCTACATTTTTCATAACAGCAAACACTTCGATCAAGATATTTTTTTTTAATTTGAGTTTATTCAAAACTTATCAAAGTTGCCTGAAAAGACCAAGAAATGAGGTCTTACTGCCACTGATTACGATTCACATGCAACTGTTTGTCTGCGAAACCATTGAGCTATGGTGGTCTTCAAGTTAGTTTTTGATGATAGATTTCCAAACTTCAAAATTTTAAATAAGTTATGCCCATAGTACACTCGCGTCTAAATACAACCGGCAAATCAAAGTTCAAGAGAGTCTTTCGAAATGATGAAAATATCCAGTATAATCACTTTTTGCACTGAAATTTTCCAAGCGATAAACTTCAACATTTTCTCAATTCATTATAGATTAAAAAAAACTTAAAGAGACATTAGTTAGACGCCTACATGTTCTACTTAGCTGAATACTGCTATTACAGCACTCGATGTTTCAGATCAAAGAGGTTGATTTGATTTTACTTGAAACTATTACCAAATTTTTTAATTACACCAAAAAAATCCGTCAAAATCTGTTTTGTATCAAGTTCCCTTTCTGGAAATTTAAAGCATATACAGTGCTGATTTAAATTAACCGGATAAAACGCGTTAAACTTGA
The DNA here is from genome assembly GCF_963678635.1 of Symsagittifera roscoffensis. Taxonomy (NCBI): domain Eukaryota; kingdom Metazoa; phylum Xenacoelomorpha; order Acoela; family Convolutidae; genus Symsagittifera; species Symsagittifera roscoffensis. The sequence continues at coordinate 9,365,613 of NC_087065.1, read as the reverse complement.
AATTTAAAACGCATTTTTCTCGAATTGGGTTGAGTTGAGATGAAAAGTTATGAAGACAAAACTTGCTTAAAATTTCAGCAGAATTAATATGGATTAATTTGCTTGGGGTAAAATTCTGGACCCGAATTTTGCAAAACAAATAACATTATATTAATTCTGCTAAAATTTTAAGCAAGTTTTGTCTTCATAAGTTCTCACTTAAACTCAACCCAAGTTGAGAAAAATGCGTTTTAAATTTCAAGTTTAACGCGTTTTGTCCGGTTAATGTACATCAGCACTGTATATGCTTTAAATTTCCAGAAAAAGAACTTGATACAAAAACAGATTTTGACGGACGTTTTTGCTGTAGCGGTCAAATATAAAAAAAAACTAAGACTGCTCGTATCAGAGCCAAGCCCTGAATGTTCCGACTGCTTTTTAAGGTTTAATGGAGCAGTATTATTATTAAAAAATTGAATGTAATAAAATAAAATGAAATTTTTTTTAATTTTGAATTTTTTTATGAAAATCATCCCCCACACGCCATTTAAAGTACAAAAAGATAAATATGGTCCTTGTAACAAATCAATTATGGCAAATAAGCGGGGCGTAGGAAATTAGACGATGAGCAAATTAGACGGATGCTACAAAACCGAAATTAGACGGAATTTTTTTTACAGATCTGGCATTTTAGACGAAAAAGCTATGGAAAGGAAAGAGCCAACAAAAAATCTTCTTAAGAGTCAAGTTTTACAAATACAAAAAGAACATAAAATGTCATTACCTAACAAAACAATTTGTTTATATGAACATAAATTGTCAAATCCAATTATTACAGGAGAGTTTTGAAATGAATAAATTATGCATGATTGACTGGTAAAATTTTTGGCCACCGAAATTTAACTGTTGTTTGCAAACAGTTTTATTTTTCTAACGCAATTTGTCAGCAAACATTTTTAATCTGTCTCACTTTCGTCTATTTTCTCACAATTGCAGTTTTGCAAAATCGTCTAATTTCTTTTTGAGTACCTCCGTCTAATTTGCTTATCGTCTAATTTCTCAACCCCCAAATAAACTTCTTTCAACCAATTTGGAACAATTTTAAGACGGATTAACTCTCCGCTTACGCGTTAATAGCGCGAAATATATCGCGCGTTAATTGTCCCAAATTGGCCAAAATGGCAATCTTTGAACCCCCATAATATTTTTTCAAATTTGAGCTAAGGACAGCAAAACATTTTGAATGATATATAAAACAACTCCGTCAAAAATGGAAAAATTGTCTCATTTTTGTATTTCACAGAATTTTTTTTCGAAGTGACATAAATTCTTCTTTGTTGACGAAAACCTGAGAAAAGCATTGCAGCTCGCTCTCATAGCAATAGAAAACAATTTTTTTGTTATATCTTACTTATCAAAAGTTTTTGGCAACAGTCCTGGTAATAAATTTATTTAAAATTTAGTTTTATCTTGAAAAAAGGCTCTAATGCAGGCTAATTTTACGGTAAACCATTCTTTAAGTTTTAAGCAGTTACGCAAAACTTCAAAAATTAAATAGAGCAGAAAAATACAGTTTGCAAATTACCGTTTTTAGTCGCATTAATCATCCAAACGTTGATCATCCAAAACAAAAAAAGGCGTTATATTTGCACCACAGAGGAAAAACTTTAAGCTGGGACATGAGTTGATGAGAAACCCAGATAAAAGTTTCAAACAATTGCTCCAAAGAAAAAATTTCTAGTGTGCATTTGCTAGTGTGCATTTCAATCGCAGTATTAGGAAATATAGTATCTTGAATCACTGAGATTTGAAGTAACTGAATCTTCTGCGTACTGAAGGTATCAGACATTTTTTGTTCAGTGGCTTGTGAATACATTCAGATAACATAATCTGTGCTCCACTTGAAAAACGTGTTTGAAATGTGAAAACTACCTTTCATCAGCTCCAAGTAAAAAATTGAAACAATCAAAGTACGTTCAAATTTAGCTCAAAAATCTAAAATAGAATACAATTTTTAAAAAAGATAGACGGTTGATTTGCAAGTAGCATGGGTTGTTCCGACCACATTCTCAGAAAAAAAATTTTTTATCTCAAGTTAGCGTCTTTTGTTGTCGCGTGATGATATAACTATACAAAATCGTAGAAACTAAACAATCTGCGCACTGGCGACTACAATTGTCTTCAAAAATGATATAATTAAAAAAGATAAAAAAATGTTTTCAAAACTTTTTTTCAAACTTTCAACTTTCTGCACTAAAATTTTAAATAATTGCGAAATGTTTCTTTTGCCAGAATTGCGTTAGATACGATTTTTTTGAAATTTAATTTTGCTTGTAGCAAATTCAAATAGTTTTATCCTAATTCGAAATCTTTAACATATCACAAACGTTACTCGATTGCTTTCCTAGCTCGAAAAAAGACAACAAATTAAAACTTTCAAACCGTTTTTTTCTCACAACCGGAAAAAATTTCAGCAACTTTTTAAATCTTTATCGAAATACGACTTAAAACGCCCGTTGAACCGAGAACAATAGTCAAAAGAACCCAAACGCGATACTTCATAACAGAGGCGAAGTTTCATTTCGCCTACACAAGCAAAAACATGACTGATAACGCTACTGGGAAAAATTTAATGAGTAAAACTTTGAGTCTACAAAAATTCTTAAGTGACGCACGCCAATTGACGCATTAGCAATAGCATTCAACCTAATAAAAAAGGAATTTGCCAACTAACATGCCTCAATTTATACAGCAGTCTAGAGAGCAGTAATAACATGAAAAAAAATAAATGTTATAAAATAAAAATGTATATTTTTTTAATTTGAGATTTTTTTCTGAAAATCATCACCCCACACGCCATATTTAGAACAAAGTGATAAATTATGCTTCTAGTAACTAGTCAATTATGGCAAACAAACTTCCCTTAATCAATTTGGAACTATGTTCTGTCCCTACCTAAATCTCAAACTAGGACCAGAAGAGAAACCAAAAAACTTTGAAATTTCAATTTCAAGTATTAGAAACAAATAAAATATCAGAGCTATAGATATTTGTATATGTCTCCCTGATACTAGAGAGAGAAATTTTTTTTCTTGTAATGAGGACGTGAAACGTTACGTCAGTAACCCGAACTATTGACGTGATGAGGACGTTAAGTTCTTAGTAGACTCTGGGAGAACAGTAACCAACCAAAAACACAATTTTTTTTTTCAATGTTTTGCGATTGCAAAATACTCCCGGGCAAATTCTTTTGATGTAGAGCAGGGAATCTTTCTACCAGAATAAAAGCTCTTATAAAAGTTGAGTGTCATGTAAACTCAAAATGTGTGGAATCTGTTTTATCTCAAGTTTTTTTATTTAATTAGTTACCTTGTTTTGTTTTGTTTCATGAGCTAATAACAATTGTCAAGAATAATTTCAAAGTTTTCGTGTTCATGAGTTTAAGTCAATTCACTTCTACCCTTTCGGAAAGTTTTCACTTTCTTGTCGTTTTTTTTCGTCGCATTCATATGCGTGCAACATCTATATGCCTTGATGTCGTTGAAACTATGCATCAAACAGTAGTGCACTGTACAGTCGTTAAAAAATACCAAAATTTTTTTTCCAATTTAGTGTGGTTTTATTTTCTGCGTGGCGTGATGAAAGTATCTGACGTACATCTATTACTTAGTGCAATCATATTCAACAATCATACACAACTAAATTTGACAATGGTAGTAGAATAGGCAATTTAGTCTAATTTTTTTAATGACTAAATTATTTTAAAAATTTTAAAATATTTTTTTCTTTTTTTTTCGGAAATTGTTGAGTTTTTATAGAACTTTTGGTTGAGTTTTTATCGAAGTGAAAAAGAAAACTATGCATTTATAAAACCGTTTTCATTGCTGTTTTAGGTTGAAAAATAAAGGCTGCTGTTTTGAGGTAGAAGTCTTCCATGAATTTTTGAAAAAAGCTGAAATTTCTGCAAGTTTTGAATACGCTGACTTTTATATTTATTTATTTTTCGATTCATAATTCTGCCCCTTGTTTTCAAAAATGGCCTGGAGAAAATCGAAGAAGCTAAGAAATGCCCAATTTTTCTACATTTTTCAAAACAGCAAACACTTCGATCAAGATTTTTTTTTTTAATTTGAGTTTATTCAAAACTTATCAAAGTTGCCTGAAAAGACCAAGAAATGAGGTCTTATTGCCATGGATTACGATTCACTGTTTGTCTGCAAAAAAGTTGTTGAATTTTTCTAGAAACAGGTGAAAAACATTTAGCTATGATGGTCTTCAAATTAGTTTTTGATGATAGATTTCCAACCTTCAAATTTTTAATTAAGTTATGCCCAAAGTACACTCGCGCCTAAACACAACCGGCATATCAAAGTTCAAGAGAGTCTTTCAAAACGATGAAAACATCCAGTATAATCACTTTTTGCACTGAAATTTTTCTAAGCGATAAACTTCAACATTTTCTCAATTCATTATAGATAAAAAAACTTAAAGAGACATTAGTTAGACGCGTACATGTTCATCTTAGCTGAATACTGCTATTACAGCACTCGATTTTTCAGATCAAAGAGGTTGATTTGATTTTACTTGAAACTATTACCAAATTTTTTAATTACACCAAAAACATCCGTCAAAATCTGTTTTTGTATCAAGTTCCTTTTCTGGAAATTTAAAGCATACACATTGCTGATTTAAATTAACCGGATAAAACGCGTTAAATTTGAATTGTAAAACGCAGTTTTCTCAAATTGGGTTGAGTTGAGATGAAAACTTTTAAAGACAAAACTTGCTTAAAGTTACAGCTGAATTAATATGGTTTAATTTTAAGCAAGTTTTGTCTTCATAAATTTTCACTTAAACTCAACCCAATTTGAGAAAAATGCGTTTTAAATTTCAAATTTAACGCGTTTTGTCCGGTTAATTTAAATCAGCACTGTATTTGTTTTAAATTTCCAGAAAAAGAACTTGTTACAAAAACAGATTTTGACGGACGTTTTTGCTGTAGCTGTAAAATATCAAAAAAACAAGACTGCTCGTATCAGGGCGAAGCCCTGAATGTTCCGACTGCCTTTAAGGTTTAATGGAGCAGTAATAACATTAAAAAATTAAATGTACTAAAATAAAATGAATTTTTTTTTTATTTTGAAATTTCTTATGAAAATCATCACCCCACACGACATTTAAAGTACGAATAGATAAATATAGCTCCTTGTAACAAATCAATTATGGCAAATAAGCGGGGCGTAGGAAAAAAGACGATAAGCAAATTAGACGGATGCTACAAAGACGCAAATAGACGGAATTTTTTTTACAGATCTGGCATTTTAGACGAAAAAGCTATGAAAAGGAAATGGTCAACAAAAATTTTTCTTAAGAGTCAAGTTTTACAAATACAAAAAGAACATAAAATGTCAATACCTAACAAAACAATTTGTTTAAATAGACATAAAATGTCAAATCCAATTATTACAGGAGAGCTTTGAAATGAATAAATTATGCATAATTGACTTGTAAAATTTTTGGCCACCAAAATTTAACTGTTGTTTGCAAACAGTTTTTTTTTTCCAACGCAATTTGTCAGCAAACAATTTTAATCTCTCTCACTTTTGTCTTTTTCCTCCAATTGCAGTTTTGCAAAATCTTCTAATTACTTCTTGAGTACCTCCGTCTAATTTGCTTATCGTCTAATTTCTCAACCCCCAAATAAGCTTCTTTCAACCAATTTGGAACGATTTTAAGACGGATTAACTCTCCGCTTACGCGTTAATAGCGCGAAATATATCGCTCGTTAATTGTCCCAAATTAGCCAAAATTGCAATTTTTGAGCCCCCATAACTTTACAAAAAATAATCACAGGTGAAATATCTTTTCAAATTTGAGCTGGGGACAGCAATACATTTTGAATGATATAAAAAAAATTCCGTCAAAAATGGCTAGTTGAAAAGTCGAAATTTGTCTAAAGAAAAAAAACCAACCCCGAGCACAAATATTCCGTTACTTCCGTATCGAAAGTCGGAACAATAACGCCATGGCTGGAGCATAAATAAGTGATTACTCAGTTCATTGAAAAACTGATTAAGTTCGAACAGCAGAAGTAAAATAATAAATGTCACCTAAAAACACTGCAAGATCTAAGCAATTGAATCCTTTTTGCTAATTTAAGTTCAGAAGGCAACCAAATTTAAAAAAATTTGATTTGCCTGCACGTTATCTTAATTACAGAGAAGCTCCTTTACCGATTAGCTACAGGAAGTTATAATACTAACGTCAGCAAGATGACGTCAAAATGAAAAAAAATCACAGAAATCATTCTGTCATCTAGGAAAGGTTTTCGATAAGTAGATTCATGGCTGAACCGCTTTTTTTCACTAGCCTTGTTTCTGTAAGACAAAAATGAATAACATTTGTGTTAAACATGTTAACCTTGTTTTTTGTTAACCACGAAATATTTGAAAAACGTCTTCAAATTTCAATTCAAATTTCAAAAGGAGAAAAACCGTTCATGGCTCAACTCTATGAACAATTAAAGTGTGCATAATTTCTAATAAAACTAAGCAAAAAACTGATAATAGGCAGTTTGTGGTAAGTTGCAAACACAAAGGCGGGCGGACCAGACAAATAATTTGAAATTGTATAATCATTGTAGCATTCTTTTCTCTGATCACATGAAATGAGCATTCATATTTTTTTACCAATTATCTTGTTACTTTCACAATTCAAAACAATAATGCTCCCTATCAGCAACACCCCAAAGGTTCCAATTGCACTTCAACGTCTTCAAATTATTTTTTGAAACATCAATTGAAGTAATAAGAGATATAATTCAAAATAAGAGTGTCTAGTTTTGTTTTTTCTGAAAATGTAGCGTAAAAAAATATGTAAATATCTGAAAACAGAGAGCAAAGTAAGATAAAAGTTATCTTCTTAGCGTCTAGTAGCGTATTGGCAAAATTGTTTGTATCAAGGGAAAGTCTAAAATGTTCCAGCTGCTTTTTAAAGGTCTATGGATAACTTAATAAAGAAAAAAAATCTTTTCACAAAAACTAAAAATAAAAAAAATTATGACAAGGTTATTTTTGAAAATCACGTTTAAAAGTAATCTACAGAAAATTATACGTTTTAGATGCTAATAAAAATTACCAAAAAATGGCTAGTTAAAGAGGCAAACTTGCTCTGAAAAAAAACACCCCGAGCACAAGAGTTCCCTGTTTTTTAAAAATCGGATTAATACTACCAATTATACTGCCTCTGTCTAATTTGGATCATTTTGGGAGAGGTTGGAATAGCAGCTTACCCACTTGTAGCTCAGATTTTTAAAAAAAATGGGTATTTTTGTATCATTCAATTACATCATCACATAATTTGAAAGTTCTTTTTCGTACACAATCACTAATTTCTTTTGCAGTGCAAAAACGGAGCAAAATTGAATCATAAAAATGTAATTTGAGACAGAGCTAATTTGCAATTCTAAATTACAAAAGCAAAAGCACAGGTGAAGCAAAGACCTGCACCATTTAAAATTGATGCACATCAGTTAATGAAAACTTTACTTTAAAGTCAAGAAATAAATGTTTGCATAACAAACTACAGATAATTTCACAGTTTAAAAAAATTCTAAAATAAAAAAATTATCTAATGGTAATAAGTAATTGCAATTTTTTGGAATCTAAAAATGGTTAAATTACCATTTTGAACAAAAAAAATGCAGTTTCTCTTATAATCTGTTTGATTTGAGCGTTTTTGCTAAGGATGTGTAGTGGTCTTAACATGAGTTTTAGCTTGAATCAAATATTTTGATTTTAGTCTTGAAATGCTGATCGTTTTGCAGAATATTTACAAAATTTTTCAGGGCATATGGAATTTTAATTACCTTATATGGAAAAATAGGAAAAATTCATATAACTCAAAAACAAAATTCTTTGTCAAGCTGTCTCACTTTTATATTTTACAGAACTTTTTTTTTTCGAATTGACATAAATTCTTCTTTGTTGAAGAAAACCTGAGAAAAGCATTGGAGCTCGCTCTCATAGCAATAGAAAACATTTTTTTTGTTTTATCTTACTTATCAAAAGTTTTTGGCAACAATCCTGGTAATAAATTTATTTAAAATTTAGTTTTATCTTGAAAAAAGGCTCCAATGCAGGCTAACTTTACGGTAAACCATTCTTTAAGTTTTAAGCAGTTACGCAAAACTTCAAAAATTAATTAGAGCAGAAAAAAACTGTTTGCAAATTACCGTTTTTAGTCGCATTAATCATCCAAACGTTGATCATCCAAAACAAAAAAGGCGTTATATTTGCACCACAGAGGAAAAATTTTAAGCTGGGACCTGACTTGATGAGAAACCCAGATAAAAGTTTCAAACAATTGCTCCAAAGAAAAAATTTCTAGTGTGCATTTGCTAGTGTGCATTTCAATCGCAGTATTAGGAAATATAGTATCTTGAATCACTGAGATTTGAAGTAACTGAATCTTCTGCGTACTGAAGGTATCAGACATTTTTTGTTCAGTGGCTTGTGAATACATTCAGATAACATAATCTGTGCTCCACTTGAAAAACGTGTTTGAAATGTGAAAACTACCTTTCATCAGCTCCAAGTAAAAAATTGAAACAATCAAAGTACGTTCAAAATTAGCTCAAAAATTTAAAATAGAATACAATTTTTAAAAAGGATTGCCGGTTGATTTGCAAGTAGCATGGGTTGTTCCGACCACATTCTCAGAAAAAAAAAATTTTTTCATCAAGTTAGCGTCTTTCTTGTCGCGTGATGATATAAATATACAAAAGCGTAGGAACTAAACGATCTGCGCACTGGCGACTACAATTGTCTTCAAAAATGATATAATTAAAAAAGATAAAAAAAACATTTTCAAAACTTTTTTTCAAACTTTCAACTTTCTGCACTAAATTTTTAAATAATTGCGAATTGTTTCTTTTGCCAGAATTGTGTTAGATACGGTTTTTTTGAAATTTAATTTTGCTTGTAGCAAATTCAAATAGTTTTATCCCAATTCGAAATCTTTAATATATCACAAACGTTACTCGATCGCTTTCCTAGCTCGAAAAAAGACAAAAAAATAAAACTTTCAAACCGTTTTTTTCTCACAACCGTAAAAAATTTCAGCAACTTTTTAAATCTTTATCAAATTACGACTTAAAATTCCCGTTGAACCGAGACCAATAGTCAAAAGAATCCAAACGCGATACTTCTTAACAGAGGCGAAGTTTCATTTCACCTACACAAGCAAAAACATGACCGATAACGCTACTGGGAAAAATTTAATGAGTAAAACTTTGAGTCTACGAAAATTCTTAAGTGACGCACTCCAATTGACGCATTAGCAATAGCATTCAACGTAATAAAAAAGGAATTTACGGACTAACATGCCTCAATTTATACAGCAGTCTAGAGAGCAGTAATAACATGAAAAAAATGAATGTTATAAAATAAAAATGTATATTTTTTTAATTTCAGATTTTTTCTGAAAATCATCACCCCACACGCCATATTTAGAACAAAATGATAAATTATGCTTCTAGTAATTAGTCAATTATGGCAGATAAGCTTCCCTTAATCAATTTGGAACGATTTCTATGACGGATTAAGTCTCCGCTTACGCGTTAATAGCGCGAAATAAATAGCGCGTTAATGTCTCAAACTGGCCAAAATGGCATTTTTTAAAACTCCATAATTGTAGCAAAAATGATCACAGGTGAAATATTTTTCCAAATTTAAGCTCAGAACAACAAAATTTTGAATGACAATAAAAAATCCGTCAAAATGGCTAGTGGAAAAGTCAAAATTTGTCTGAAGAAAAAACCATCCCGAGCACGGAAGTCGGAACAATATTAGTCGGTAAAAATATCTTCAGCATTGGCTGTACTGAGATGCTGGTACTGATAAAAACGAACTAATTTTATTGCAACAAAATCTGCGTCGCAACAAAATTTGCGCTTTTGTTGGAAAAAAAGACTGTAACAGAAGCTATGTTTGTGAAAAAACCAGAAAATGAAAACATTTTTTGCTTGTTTTTTTCGCAAACTCGCATGCTGTTAATTTTATTCGATTTGCAACAAAAATTGTAGACATCATGAGGTAAAAAAACACAACTAGCTAAAAGTTACGTCCAAACAAAATCACACGAAAAAATTATCCATATGTGCTGTTTGTTTCACGTTTCTTTGCTAGCAGAATTTTTTGGTCGGTAGAACATGAAAATTCTACATAGCATTACTCTGATTAAAGTTGAGTGGAAATCAAGAAAAAGTTCTTTCAAAGATTTAGAGGAAAATAATTAGTGAAAAAATTTAAATCTTATTTAAAAAAAATCGGACATACGAGCATAATTAAGATAAATACTTTTAAAATGGTTATTTGTGGTACCTGATTTTGCGTGGGAAACAAACGAAAAAAATAAAACACACCCGAATAGAAAACTCCTCCCCATTTTCAATGGTCGTAACAATAGGTTTAAGCTAAATCGGGAACTAAATTTTCAATGTGAAGCAAAGACATTTTTATTAGCTAATCAATATTAATACTCACTATGAACTATATTTTTCTGAAAAATAAAGTGACTCTCAAAGCACGAGAAAAGTTTCACGCAATTTTAGATGTTTTAGTATTAACGATTTGAATTTTTTTTAATTGATAGTCTAGAAAAAAGTTTTTCAGCATTAACGATTTGAATTTTTTTAATTGATAGTCTAGAAAAAAGTTTTTTATCGGTTGCTAAAACCTTGTTAATTGCAAGGATAACAGTGTAGTAAAAATTACGTTTTTATTGCTAGTAAAAATTCGAAAGCGATTTTTCAATAACTGATTACTTGAAGCAGTTAACTCTTGAAGAGAACGACTGGGACATAGTGGACTGTCTCTCCCATGAATTAAAAAAACGGGAAAAATTTTTTACTAGAGCAAAATTTACTTTTGAGCATAGTACATTTTTCGGCCCTACTGACTGAACTTTTCAGTTAATTTCAGAGCGACTACTTGGTATGTTTAGGGGGAATATTCTTCACATGACCCAACCATTAAACTAACCCAAAAACATCTGAAATTTTTTAAGTGACAGATCATAACTGTTGCTTCGCTTGGAAAATTGTGAGCCTGGAAAATTGTGAGCAACAATTTCGAGCTGAAGCGCATTACTTGTGTACGTTATTGAGCTAAGAAAAAGTTTAGCTCGTCCATTCCAAAATAAAAATTTCAAATTATCTAACTTACAAAATATGTGTTTCAATCCGCGTCCAGACAATTCGGCCAAAGACAATTCAGCCGATTTCAAATTCAGACAATTCAGCCAAAAGTATGCAGACAATTCAGCCAAAACTACGCAGACAATTTTTTAATCTGATTAGTGTTATATCCATTTCAGGCTTCAATTTGCACTTTATTTTTAGATTTGTTTGAAAATTGTTGAGACAAATATTTCAATTACACTTTTAAAATAATTATTTTCTGAAGCTTTTTTGTTGCTTTCAGTTTGTTTTATTATGCACATTTTAGAATTAACGAAATCATATTGTCTTTTTCCTCAATTTCAATTCAAGAATTTGTTGTCTAATTGGGAGTAGAAAAAGTACTAAAGAACTAAAACAAAGAATTATTGTTAACATTGAATAAACAAAAGGATTTGAAAAATTAGATCACAAAAAAAAACACTAAAAAGGTTCGGAAAAACTTAATTTTGAATCTTCAGCTTTCTGCTGAGAATTCTGTTTTTGTCTTTTTATAGCAATTTCGAGTAACTAAAATAAAAAATGGATTGTAGAATTTTAAAAAAAAACTGGATTCACTTTATACTGCAATTTATAAATTTAAATTAAATCGTACTCTAATTTTATGGTCTATAATCGAAATATTATTAAGTTTGATTATAGATTGCACAACTAAACTTAAGAATGAACAACAATAGAAATTTTTGTGAGCAGGCCTTTTGCTGTTTGAGAAGGAAGATTAAATCTTAAAAAATGTCAAGGAAGATTAAAAAAAAACTTCAGCATAAGAAAAGCTAGAACGCTTAATAGAGTGAAGAGAACTTGTTGTCAGTTTTTTTTTACAATTTTTGATTGAAATCCAGGAAATGTGAAATACAGGAATTCATAATTGAAAATAACTCGCATCAGCGTGAAACAAAGTTTTCAAAATAAGCAATGTACAAATAGCCAATTTTTCTTGGAGAACTCACTTAACTGTTAAATATACTTCAATTCTGTAATTCTGACAAATTTCTCAAAAACGGTTGTTTGCATTCTTGCTCGTTTATGAATTATCAAATCTATGAACATATAACGCTTCTTTTGTTATTTTTTACTCTTTCATTCGTTTTACTACACAGAAGTGGAGCTGATCTTTAAAAGCTTGAAATAAAAAAAACGCCACAGAGCCCTAGAAAACCATGAAAACAGGCCCAAAAAAAACACCAAAATTTCTATTCGTTTGTCTCAATTTAACTCATTAACTTGACAACTTGTGGCAAAACACAAAGGCCATCTTTGAATTATCATCAAAAGAACTAATTTAGCGGCAACTATGCAGACAAAGTATGGGTAGACGCCCATTGAACCGAGAAAAAAAGTCAAAAGAATCCCAACGCGATACTTCTCAATAGAAGCAAAATTTCACTTCGCCTACACAAACAAAAAATAACCGATAACGCTACTGGGAAATTTTAATGAGTAAAACTTTGAGTCTACAAAAATTCTTAAGTGACGCACGCCAATTGACGCATTAGCAATAGTATTCAACTTGATATAAAAAGAAATTTACCAACTAGCATGCCTCGATTTATACAGCAGTCTACGGAGCAGTAATAACATGAAAAAAATGAATGTAATAAAAAAAATGAATATTTTTTTAAATTGAGATTTAAAATAAGTTTCCCTTAATCAATTTGGAACGATTTCATGACGGATTTAATCTCCGCCATTAAATCTACAAACAATATTAGCCGGTAGTAATATCTTAAGCATTGGCTGTACTGAATAGCTGGTACTGATTAAAACGAACATGTTTTCTTTCAACAATATCTGCGTCGCAACAATATTTGCGACTTTGTTGGGAAAAAAAAGATAGTTCATACTATAACAGAAGCTATGCTTGTGTAAAAAATCAGAAAATAAAATCATCTTTGCTTGTATTTTTTCGCCAGCTCGCCGTGCCATTAACTTGATTCGATTTGCAACAAAAAATTGTAGAAATCATGAGGTAAAAAAAATGACAACTAGCCAAAAGTTACATCGAAACAAAATGACACAAAAAAATTATCCATGTGCTGTTTATTTCACTTTTTGCTAGCAGAAACTTTTGGTGGGTAAAATATGAAAATTTTACATAGCATTAACCTGATTAAATTTGAATGAAAATCGAGAAAAAGTAATTTTAAAGATTTAGAGGAAAATAGTTAGTGAAAAAATTTAGTTATTATTTTTAAAAAATCTGACACGAGCAAAATTAAGATAAAAACTTTAATTTTGTGATCTGATAGTTTTTAAGACACTTTAAGCCCGAGTCTATTGCTTGAAAAAGTTAGTTTTACAAAAAAAAGATAGGCAAGAAAGCACTTACGCTAAGTTTAAAATCATTTGATGAAAAAACTGATAAAATTATTCCAAGAAAACTGAGCATGAACTTTTATCAATTACCATCGCCAAAAAACTATGATAAGAACATAAGGCAGCTTAAAAAATATCAAAGAAAAACATTCGAACAAAGTTTTTTTGAAAAGCAAAAAGTCCGAAAAAGTCGCTTTTTAAACCCTTTCAAAAGAGGATTGGAGAAGTGAAGTTGCAAACAAAAACTTTGTCGAAGTTCAATCAAAAACCGACCGGTATCTAAAAGAAAAGAAACATTAGGTGAATAAGCCGACAGAATTGAAGCAGATACTTAACAAGCAGAAAAACAGCTGCAAGATTTTCAGTGAAAGAATCAACGGAAAGATCATGCATCTACTGCTTACAGAGCAAGCACGAGCTCTATAGAGGCAAAACAAGTTAAAATGCATATTTTCAATACTACCATTTCGAACTGCCTTTTAAAATTACCTTTGCTAACAAAATTGTTACACGGCAGAAAATCTAGTGCCCAGCTGCAACACCCTGGCGTATCACAACCAAAAAGTACAAAAATGAGCAGTAGAAAAAAATCTCAGCGATCCGAACCCTTGACTCCCAGAGATCCCTTGTCTAATGTATTCACAAATGGGCCATACTTTGCTGCTTCTAAGATACCGACCACAAAAAAAGCGGATAGAATTAGAGCAGCGCACATACTGAAATTGAACCGTTTTTGTTGAGTTTTTATACCGATTGAAAAATAAACTATTAATGTAACAACAAGCGTAGTTATGAAACAAAAATATGAAACACGAGTCGAGAAAACTGTTCTTGGGTACTTTCGTTTAAATTTTTGTAGGCTGAAAGAATTCAATTAGAAAATTATTTCAAAGATGAAATAAAGTTAAGAACTCAACGGAATCACAAATCATACCTCATTTGACACTTAATGGGCTGTCCTGGAGTATCTAAAATCGGGTGGAAAAAACCATACCCTTTGGAGGAAGGGGGTTGGAACAGCAATACTTTGCAATAATAAAGTTCATACAGTCGCACCCGATATGTCTACTTCGGTTTCTATCATCAATCATCAATACACTCTTCTTCTACTGTCTGACAATAAATTTCAAAAGTTTATTATAAAAATATTGTACAAAATTAATCTTTTCATCGAATCAACTAATATCAGAAGTTCAAATTGAAAATTAAAATTAAATCATCGAATACTTAAGTAAAATTTAGCAAAAATCTGCAAAGAAATTGAACAAAATGACTTGAGAGACTTCAGAGTTTGAATTTGCACTAGCAAAAAAACACTGATGACCACTAATAGAACTGAAACTAATTCAAAAACCATAAGTTTGACCAAATTAAAAAAAACATGGATGATTCGTGCATAATTATCATTTCAATACATTCTGCAGTCACCAGTATTAATTACAATGGCACTAGGAGGTACATAAATATCAAAAAAGAGAATCTGTCAAAAACAACGAATAGATAAATTAAAGAATTTAGTTTCAAAAAGCAAGTTTCATGTCATGGTCTCATAGCACACAAAGCTTTCTGTCAGCTCATCAAAAACATCTGCTCTGAGCTCTCGTCAAATCTGGTCACCGTTTTATCTGTTCACCTAAGACACAGAAACCAAATTTGGACATTTTAAAAGTTTTTTAGGCAAAATGTAATTTTCAAAAACTGCTCGATACAATCATAAAACATGATGATAAAAAATCCTTAATTTTAAAGTATTCATTGACGTTTCAATTCAATGATCAAAACTTCTCACGGAGCCAATGTAAGCGTGAACTAACAAACCTTCATTAAGGACTCTGCTCTTAAATTTCTTCGAAAGTAGGGTACACTTTAGGGTAGACACGTGAGGGTTTGGTGGTCCAAATAGGGTGATGTCACCTCCAGTTTTTGTTGTTGTGGAATGCCCAGTTGACATTTGTAGTCCAGGAACTCTTGATGGACTCGTTGATCTTCTGGACGAACTTCCTCTCCGCCTCCTCGGCACTGTCGCCCACGAACAGTGTCTCCCTCGCGTAGTTCACATCCGAGAGACTCTTCAACTCAGGCATGCCTGCATTCTTCATGGCGTAGAGCATGTTGCACACCATGTCAACATTGTCACGCAGCACCAGAAATGCCTGAATAACATTTGTCAATTCAAACTTAACGTTAACGTTTAAAGTCATTAACGCTTTAAAAGTCATTAACGTTTTTTCGCACTATTTCCGGTTTCCTAATTGGATAGCGCAATTTTCCTAACTTTTAGTAAATTTACTTGTTTTGAACTCAAAAAGTACATATTACTTAAATGCATTCATGAATGAAATAATATGTATGATGTATGTTAAAAGATCATTTCAAAACTCATTTTAATAGCATCATCAAGATCTATTTACGATTGAGTATTTCAAAAGAAAAAGAACATATGACGAAATTTTATTTTGACTTTCTTTCACTCTTTCATGATTGACGACACGTTTATGAATAAAATAACTTTCTTCGTGAGAAAAATGACTCAATAGCTTATTGGTGAGGCAGATTAACTTGAAGTGGAATTACAAAAGAAACCAAAATGAAACCGAAAAAAAAAACTCGAGCGTGAACAAATTTTGAAAAGTGTGTCGTAAAAAAAACTTAATTAAAACCACAAGAGTTCATTAACACTTGAAAATGATGATGACTATGATGAGGACAAGTTGTCTTGCATGTGATGACTTACCTTAATGCACAGATTTTGGAAGGACTTGAAGTTCTCTCTGTAGGAGGGGTTCTGGTCATTGGACTCGAAGTCGCGGTTGATGATGTACATGAAGGAGGCGGGCAGAATGAGAGGCACCCGCTCCCGGTTGATGCCAAACTTCTGCTTCTTCCGACCCAGAATGTGGCCAAAGTCTATGTGAAACAGTCTGCCAGACCTATAACCCATTATAGATGCAATATTTTACTATTTACTTTATTATAAAGAAAAGAAGTTAGATGAATAAGAGTCACATGTCATTCACTTACTATTTGGTTGTTGAAATAAATCAACAAAGAAAAATCGTGGTAATTTGGTTCCTTCTATTGTCTTAAGGACGCAACGTTCAAGGCCTCAGTGTTCGATCCACTTTACATGAAACTAGCAAAGGGGTTGTCCTGGAAGAATTAGTTGAGCATGCTTTTGTAAACATATAAGACAGTAAAACATATTATTACCTGTGTACCATGATGTTGTCATTGTGTCTGTCTCCAATTCCTAAGACATAGCTGGCCACACATGAGCCGGCACACGAAAACACGAACTCCTCCACCGCTTTCTTAACCACGTCTTCAGGCAACTAAACACAAACATCATCCTTTGAAATAGTGGGATCTTTTGCACTATCGCCCCTGCACATATGAAGAACAAGTTTCATCACATATACACAATGTTAAATTATTTTTTAATTTTCAAATGGGGGAGGGGATAGAAAGCTCCGGTCCATTTACCAACAAGAAAAAAGAAAGTATAGCAGCTCCTAGTCTCAAACATAGCCAACAGACAGAAGGAAAAAAATTCAAAAAACGCAAGTAAACAGAAAACATGGCCAACAGACAGTTGGAAAAGAGTCAATGAACGCCAGTAAAATGACAAAGACTTTCGAAGTTCAAAGAAAAAACTTTCGACTTTCAACTTTCGGTTAAGACCTTAAAGCTCTTTGAGTTTCTAGAACAATTTATAGTTGATACTTTTGTGATAAAATTAAACCAAATTTGATAAAAAACGGTTTCAATAGGTAAAGTTTTTAATTCGCTTTTTGAAACGAAATCGATAACGTTTTTTTGTGACCTTTACCCTTTCGCTGTTCGATTGTGGAGTTTGCCTTCCTTTTAACAAACGAAATGAACTGAGCTTCAAAAAATCAAAAGTCAATCGAACCGCGAAAAAATAAAATTGAGCGTGAACTATATATATTTATGACTTAATGATTTAATGATATTTTAAATTAGATTGCGATTATTACAATTATATTTATGTGTTCCTGTTTCTGCTATGACCGACTGCAGCTTAGAATGATTTGAAAACCTCAGAAAACCTTACTGAAAAGTGCAAAATGAACACAAAGGTCATAGCCAACAGACAGTTGGAAAAGAGTCAATGAACGCAAGAGAAAAGGAAAAAATACTGAATTGTTTTTGATACAACCTAAACTTGCGAAACTCGAAGTAAAAAAAGGGGCTGCAATGCTCTTTGAATTTCTTGCTCAATAGTTTATGAGAGCATTTTCTTTGTAAAATTCACTCAATTTGAAAAATTGGATCAATTGGTGAAGTTTTTATTCCACTGGGATATCTGAAAACTAGAAAACTCCGAAACCAAGTCGACCTTTTTGTCCCGTGATTTTTACTTTTTTTTTGCTGTTCGATAGTGTAATTTGCCTTCTTTTTAATAAAGGAGACGAACTGAAGTTAAAAAAAAAAATCAGTCGAACCACGAAAAATCAAATTTGAGCGTGAATAAATATAAAACTTTTTCCTGAAAGAAAAACTTTTAAAATAATCTTCACGACCTATGTAGGAGCCTTCACTGCGTTCATCGCTTCTTTATGAACTAACAAATCCAAATTTCATCAGTACAGAATAAAAAAGTTGAAGTATACTCACTGGTTTATTAGCATTGTGTATATCTGAGGCTAGCCACAAGTATATGGCATCCTTGCTCCATGCTGCCGACACAGCTCCGAAAGCCTTCTTCTTCTCCTCGTTGTACCACTTCTGGATCTTGCTAATTGTACTGGCACTCTGCACCATCTCAATCAGACCACTGTCCACTTCTGCAGCCAAACATTTGTAGGATAGAAGACGCAAGTCTAGGTCTACCACAAACAGACATACATAACAATTTAAATCGTACTATATTTCCGTTTCGAATCATCGAAAAAATCTAGAGATTGAGGGTCATTCTTGAGTTCAACAAAAAAATTCGACGTAAAAATCTATCGAAACATTAAAGGATTTGGAACACCTGAAACTTATACCAATCCTCAGAATAAAATTTGACGCTCAATTAATATCAACAGGCACGGAAATGTCCATTAAAAAATCACAATGTGAGTGTGCCTTCACCTGAAAACCCATCCATGTCAGTCATCTTTACAATCTAAATAGTTCCGTCGTTATAATGAATTTTGTTAACGAAATCAATAAGTGTCTTAGCAAAATGCGTGCGGGATTTGGGCTCTTTTCCAGTTCCCCGCTCCCCTTCAAATTCAATTTTGAAAAGTCTATTTAACGTTGTCATAATGCAATGAAATTAGGCGTGGTGAACAAATCGACAACTGTGAACAGATTTGTTCTTTATACTTTACAGCGTAATATCACGCATTTAGCCGTAATAACACTTAAAACAAACTTAAAATTCGGTATTTTGAAAGGGGGAACTGGAAAAGAGCCGAAATTTGGTAAATATACATCTTAAGGCGGTATAAAAATTATCGTTAATCGCGCGGTTATTTTATTGAAACCCCCCTTATTGGAATATTTAATGGCGCGTGCTATTTTATTGAATTCCTTATTGGAATATTTTTGTTCAAAACAAACAATTTCGACAATTTAAATCGCCGATAAACTGGGGAGTAAAATTTTGCTTCCTAAGACAAAAGTTGTCGTGAATTACTTTTGAAAAACAGCATATATCCTGCAGAAAAAATCATCACAAAATTTTTTGGCTGATAAGTTTTGATCTGTTCACTGAAAATCCTATAAATAAACAAAATAAGAAAAAAATCATGATGCAAAAATAAAACATGTCGATAAACAATAGATCGAAAAAAGTGAGTACTGGACAGTTTCATGGAAATTACTCATCAGAAGTTTCGATTGCTAGAACCTGTGCCAAGGTATGGAAATTTTGCCAAACCCAAAAACCTGAGAATGGTCAATAAGAAATCAAAGTATACGCAGATACGAGGAGGAGCAGACAGACAATAAGTTGGAGACAGACAATAAGACGGAAGCAACTAAGTCGGAGAATTTATTTTTTAATTCGAAAAACAAAATTCAAAAAATTGTCGCGAATGATCTTCAATTTGAAGAAAATATAACAAAAAAAACAGCATCACCGTAATTAAACCAGCATTAAAAACCATTTGCCTAATGGTAACTAAGCCGACAAAACTTACGAAGAAAACAGTTGAGCCGAAAATAAAACGATGTTATATATCTTAAGTCTAGTTCTTTGTAATAAACAAAAAAAATATCATTTATTGCAAATTAAATAACGCAAAAGGAAGTAAATCAGTCACAATAGCAAAAATCGATACGGTTAAGTTGAAAAAAAAATTATTACTATACAAAATCAAACGACAAAACGACTTTCAATCATAGTTAGACTCGCGTCAATAAGTTTCAGAAAAAATTTCCATTCATTAAAAAAACAAGCTTCGGCGGGAACTCTAACCCTAGATCTTATGTTCCAAAGGCGCAGGCTTACCTCTGGACTAAATTGGAAGGGACCTGAGAGATGTTGAAGATCTGTATTAAATCAAGGTACAGATACATGCATACTTACATACATAATTATTAAATACATGATAGAAAATGAAACAAGACATGGTCGGGATTCGAGTCTGAGACCTGTCGCCTGTGCAAAAACAATTTACAACAAAAAACCTCTAGTTATCGATTACAAGTAACTTGGTCTCACGAGTGAAAAAACCGATATTTACTACATTCAAATGAGCAAGTACCAGTTAAAAAAAATTGGGTGTTTTAAATCATATGTATATATATATATAACTTTTATATTTAATCATTCTAATACTGTTTAGAATCCAGCCTGACTGGACTCAATCTTGCTTGTTGATTTGTAAACTTATATCAAAAAAACATATGTTCTTTAACCTCCGGTTTATGTTATTAAATTTAGATGATTGTCAACAAAAATTGAGTGAAAAAGATTACGGCGTAGTGTGTTGTTTATTGCACAAGGATGACTACCTCAAAAAAATTAAGGTAGGCCAAGTGTGTTACCGAATCAAAGCTTAAGCCGTCATTCGGAACTCAAAAATAAATTTAGAAAAATTTTTGTCGGGAAAAACCAATTTGATTTTTTATTTCGGACCTTTTCCAGCGGGGAGTGAACAAAGCTATGCACTCCCAAAAGTTTCCCTCAAATACCAAGCGGTTTTATCTTAATATACTTAGGACAATTCTATCTACCTTTGATTTCGATTCCAAAAGGACACAAGAAATCATAAAACCAAATTATGCATAAATTATTGAGTTGAAAAATTTCTGGAGCCATTATTATTGTACTGTAGTTTGAATTAGCTTTACTGTACCTTTATTCAGTTCATTTGATTAATTAAAAAAGCACCAACTGTGTTCACTTAATATTAATCGAATGTCAAAGCACATGCTATCAAAAGCCGTAAGTTTGCCATCAACTGATTGGGTGCCACCAACTGATTGGGTGCCATCAACTGATTGGGTGCCACCAACTGACTTCTTTTTTAAAAAAACTTCAACTTCCGCTTATTTGATAAAATAAACACAATTTGAGAAATTTGGATCAAAATAAATTTGATCAATTGGCTCAAAATAAATTCGGCTGAAAATTAATTTATATTTTCGAAACTAGAAATCGATCGCGTTTTCATGACATTTACACTTTTGCTGTTTGATCTCGCTTTCCCTTGAACAAAGGAAATGAACTGAATTTAAGAAGAAATCAAAATTCAAACCGCTGAAAATCAAATTTTGAGCGTAGAGAAATTTTCAGACTTTCCTGAAAAAGCCAAGAAAAGAAGCAAAATCAAAAATTAATCAATTTTGAAAAATAAATGCCCTCGACGCCAATCATACTTCAGTCCTCGATCATTCAAGTCAACCGCCATACACGACTGACACTTGAAGCACCGAAATACTAGCCACTGATCAAGCTGAGAAAAAATTCTATTGAACTGTCAATGCCGTGCAGCAAAATTTGCACTAAAAGGCTAGAAATTGAGCCGATGAAAAAAAATTATACAACTCCTTTTACAAATTTGCTGTTCAATAGTGGACCTTCACTTCCCTTGAACAAAGAAATAAATTGAAACTTGAAAAATCAAAAGCCAAACCAACCCGCGAAAACTCAAATTTGAGTGTGAACAAATTTTTCGACTTTTTCCTTGAAAAAAACTAAAAACACACCACCAAGTAGCTATGAAAGAGTATATTCTGAATTTTATTTCCAATCTTGTTTCATCTTTGCACCAGTCAGCCTTCTTTAAACGCAAATATCGTGACACTACTTTTTCAATCAATCGAACTGAAATATAAACTTTTGACAAGTTGTGCTGTGACTTGTTTTCTCACCGTGCTTTAGCCACAACGAGTTGAAGCAGGAGAACATCTGCAGTATGAGCACATCTTGTCTTAGATCATCGCCCACTTTGAACATGAGTTCAAAGCACATGCCACTGCTGCTGCTGCTTCCCCCTCCCCCTACAAGTGTAGACATGGACCCCCTGCCACTATCCCCATTCCATGACACAAGCGAAGCGGACGATGAGAGTCTGCTATTGCTACTGTTGTTGTTTATTTGTTTATTCAGACTGTTGTTGTTGTTTTGCTGCTGCAGTGCACTAACACTTTCTTCCACGTGGTACACTAACCGAATTGGTTTCATCTTGCTCTTCATGCACTAAAAAGCACAGAATTTTCATTTTTCAGTACGCAGTGACTTATAGGCATGTCTAATATAGACTGTGCACTACGCATACGAAGTCCAGCGTACAATTATTTGAAATGATCCGGGACTCAGGCTTCGTTAGTTCCAAGCACTAAGCAACTGCAATCCAAATTACGTGGGGGATGGCAATCTCTATTTGCTGTACAAAACTTTTTATGGCCAAATTTAACAGCCAGTTCGAAACATAAACTGAAACAGCGACTTTTGATCAGAAATTACCCAAATCCAGTTGAAACCAAAAAGATGTTCAGTTTAGACAACTGTTCTAAGTAACTGTTCTAAGATAACTGAAAATACATAGAATAATTTTTATGTTTTTTAAACCCGATTAGGATAAGGAAAGAGTGAAATTTGCGGTGCTCACTTTGCACTCAGTGGGCTGTAGTAAAGAGAGGAACTTGGAGGGGCAGAGTGGACAGAGGAAGTGTTGCAGCACGGGACTGTTGGCCTGGAGGAACTCCTGCAGGATGAACGACTGTTTCTCCACCGACGCATTCTCCAACTTCTTCAGCTTACCACCTATGTCCTTCAACTTCTCCATCACCTAACAGTACACACAACAAAACACAAGTTAACACCAGGACTGTTCATTGATGAAGTGCTTACGCAGCGACGAACGACTCAATAGTAGTAATTAAGCCAACTTAACTCTTCGACATTTCTGATAACTCAGTACAACAAACCAATCATAACACTTGCGAGAACACGACCAAAAAGCAGCTCTATCAAGTGAAATAAGAAAAAGTAGAACTAAGCCTCGAATTAGCAAAAAATCGGCTACGTGTGGGAATTTTGTAGAGACTTTGAGTCTCACGCAGTATCCACTCAGCCACGCAAGCTTAACAAGCGACAAACACTAGTCACGAATGAAGCCAGCTGCAGATGCTCATAACTTGCCTATGCCATTCAGCAAAAGTGGCACCAAATACAAATAGACTCAACTTTGCATGTAATAATTTGGAATATAACAAACTGAAGGCATCCACGCTAACTTTGTATGAACAAATTGCAAAGCATAAAGCCACATTATGTATACATTATGCATTTCAAAAAATTGCTAGATATATTGAGTTAGAAAATTTCTGAAATCGAGTTTTCATTTTGATGTTGTTTGAAACAAATCACTTTTTCGGTTCATTTGATGAATTAAAAATGCATCAACTGTGTTAAATTATTAGTATTCGAATGCCAAAGCACATGCTATCAAAAAGCTGTAAAGGTGCCCCACCATTATTGGGATGCCGCGCCATAAAAGTGCCGCACCAATATTTGCGACTTAGCTGGAAAAAAGAAGGTTCGTACTAATACACTAGCTTCGCAAGTGTAATTATTTATACGACTTTTAACTGCTTCCCCGCTATCGGTGATTATCTTTTTTCCAAATAATTTTTCCAACTTATTCCAAAAAAATTGTCTTACCGTAAGGGGTTTCTCCAGTAAACTCTGATAGTCCGGGATTCCATAAAACAGCGCTTCTATGATCAAGCACGTACGCAGCCAGTGGTGTTCATCGAACAGAAACACTCGCAGGTTCCAAAATAGAGCATGCGCAAAGGAGTGATCAAAGAAACTTTTCTTCAGCAGCATTTCTGTGAGGTCATTTGTCAAGTACCTTTCGAACTTCAGACACTCGCAAATCTGCAGCAAGTAGTTCTTCAACTCAGATACTGGCTTTTTGTCCAGATGCTGGACTGCAAACTTTCGAACTTCGATGTCTTGACAGTGGAACCCCAACAGCACCAGGCACTGGTCTGTCTTCAATGCATGTTCACCCGCAGGCTGACACTTTTCGAGGATAAGTTTCAGATTGTGGACCATATCGGCGTCTGAGAAATCCACACATTTGACTATCTGAGGCAGCCAAAGTAGTAAACTCTGGCCACAGAAAATATTTGTATCTGGCAGCCCTTGGTAATAGTACTCTACAGCTTGTTTGAATATCCAAACTTTCTCTTCCAGAGGTCTTTCGTCGATGTTCGATAGGTGCCATAATGAAACATGGGTGAGTTTGTTGATCTTGCTCAGCCATTGGACGTTGAGTCCGCTTGAGAGGGGGTTCTCGAATCTGTACAGGTGTTTGTGTGTCTTGTGGGACATGCAACTGATCACCAATCTGACCCCAGACTCGTGTTTCTTCTGGAACGTCCGGAAGTTGTCTATCGTTGTTCCTGCAAACCACTATTCTATTGCAATTTAACTGCCTCGAACTACTTAGACTCTTCAGCCGCGATTCATTTAGATTAATCAAAATGAAGATACAACTTAGCCAAAAAGCCGCGAATGGCAAACATTCCACATGATTTTAAAACATTTAGCAACGATATCTGTGGATAAAGAAGAAGAATAGCAAACGACAATTAAGTTATCTTCTCTTTTGCACAAGTTTGTCATCATACTAATGACCATTTTTTAAATCTTACTAATATTGTTCCCTCATTGTTTCGTTTACCTGTGAGGTTCGGCTGGTCTAGTGCGATACTGTCTTGAGGCATCTCCCACAAGTGCAGATTGTTGGGACCACACTTGAGCAGTTCATTGTGGTCGAACACACAAAAATTAGCCCAGAACTTCTTCACGTAGTCGTACTGCGAGGGCTTCTCGGTCTTTGATATCGTCACTATGAAACACAGAGTTGCCGACCTAAAACGACGACACATTTTATCAGGAGGGTTTCATGTTTAAAATGACAAACCCAATACAAGAACAGGTTAAATTCTCGACTTCTATCATGTTTTCGTTATTTAAATCCGCCAACAAGTTATTATTTTGTAAATTCATAGAATTTTAGAAGGCCCTAAAACTATGTTAGCTGACCAGAATTCAAAAATCCGAAAAAAAACAAACGAAACAAGTCAGCTTTGGGTATTTTTGAAAGTTATTTTACAATTTTCGCCATTTGGTGCGTATTTTTAGCTGTTAAAAAGTAAAATTAAGTATTTAAGCAACTATTTTTGAGAAATGTGTTCAAATATTCACACTTTCATCTGTTACCTTGGCAGTGAGCACACTGGTACTTCTGTTCTGCCTTGTACGTGGGTGGAGGGCCTGTGTCCCCCTCCCCCCTCTTGCAGGGCCCACTGGGCCTCGTTCTTCTTCTTGGTGGGGAAGGTGACCTGAGTAACAATTGTGTCCCCAAATGTCAGGTAGCTGTTCACTGTCACCCAATAGTTCTCTCCTTTGAGCTCAGCCTCAACTATAATTAACATAAATAATGATGAAGAAATAACAGAGGCGATACACACCCTTTGCAATACCACAAACAAAGCATTGCCAAACAGAAAACACTGAATTTTGTCTGAATAATGCTCTATTTGAAAACAATACAAAAAAACAAATGCCGGCGTAAAATAAGTCTTCAGAATCATTTATCGAGCGGCAAATCAGCCGACATAAGTTGGGTAAACTCCCGTTGTCATGCGCAAGCCGAAACAATTGAAGCAGCAAATAAAGCTGTCAACCAAAAATAAAAGAACTTCAAAAAATCAGCTTGATTAATGTACATATTACATGAATTTATTAGGGGGTTCAGCTAAAGGTCGAGGTACCTGTTTAATATTTTTTTTTTGGATTTGTTGTACTGATTCAGAATGAAATGGGTAGTTTCAAATATTCAACACAGGCGAAGTTGTACTTTGCGCATACACAAGCAAAAACATGACCGATAGCGCTACTGGGAAAAATTGAATGAGTATAACATAAATTCTTAAGTGACGCATGCCAATTATGAGTCTACATAAATGCTAAGTGACGCAGGCCAATTATGACTCATTAGCAGTACCAGTCAATTTGAAAAAAAACCATTCACCAACTAACATGCCCCGATTTATAGAACGGACGCATTTTAACTAGTATACAAAAAAGTTCATTGAAAACATCCGACCCTGCCCAGGGTCGAACCTCTTAATTTATTGCGGGTCTCCTTCCCTACCTCTACGCTACAGATCCATGATACCTTGAACCTTAAGTGCTATTTGTAATATAGTAGTCTGTGTCAATATCCTTAGCATTGGCTGTACTCAATAGCTGGTTATTGATCAAAATGAACACTATTAGTCGCGACACTATTATTTGCGAAAAAAGAGAGTTCATACTATCACACAGGCTTTGCTTGTAAAAAAAGGGGTTCACCCTAAACCTTAGTAGTTTCTTATAGTTCGTGTTAAATAAAATAAGAAAGAAAATATTTGACAATTTAGAATAGCATAACATTTTCTCAAATGTTCTAAGGCAAGGCCGCTTATGCAAGGAGGCTTCCCACAACCTGTTGTTTCGATTAGATCTTTGATATCAGACTCAGCTGGGTAGTTTTCGAAAAAAAATAGGATCAGAAAAGGATCAAAAAATCAAAAACTTGACACTTCCGAGGACCGTAAGTTTCTGTGTAAAATTGGGCAGTTCTGTTGATACAGGGGAGCTTCCAACCGATCAATCTTTTGATTAAGATAATAATAATAATAATAATAATTATTATTATTAAGCCCAAAATCTCAGATTTGGAAGTGTAGATTTCGAGAAAAGTCATGAAGCTTCGAAAAACGGTCAAAAAGTCAAAAATTTGACTTTTCCGGTCCATAACTTAGCGTGTAAACAAAATTGGGTAGAGCTGACTTGTATGTCCGGCTGGGTGAATGGCAGTAAAAGAGCCACCGAATATATTCCTACCTTCGTCTCCGAGCATAACGGCTGAGGGGTGAAACGTGTACCTCTCGCCCATGTCCAATGAAGACACGGAAACCGTCTTCTTATTCCTCTGCTGCTGCTGACGCTTCTCTAAAAACAACACGAACATCTTAAAAAAACAGACAACAGACAGTTGGGAAAACTTCAAGGTACTCGAGATCAGGAAAGACGTCTTTTTAAAATATTTTTGACTTTCGATACTTCATGAGAGGTTATTTAACAAATAAACACAGCGGTGAAGCAGCACTTCGTACCACTTGAGATAGAGAAAAGAACGAATATCACTACCTGCAGATGAAACGACAACCGAAAATTAAAAAAAAACTTCCTTTCAAGAAAATATGCCAAGTAAGACTTGTTTATATTGAAAAACTGTTTATATTGAAAAAAAACTCCTCCAGAAAAACTTTAAATCCCCCTCAAAAATTTA
This sequence comes from Symsagittifera roscoffensis, assembly GCF_963678635.1. Lineage (NCBI taxonomy): Eukaryota > Metazoa > Xenacoelomorpha > Acoela > Convolutidae > Symsagittifera > Symsagittifera roscoffensis. The sequence continues at coordinate 9,338,259 of NC_087065.1, read as the reverse complement.
GATAAAACCTTTTGCTCATCAAACGACTCAAAAAGGGTCCATAATGACATACATTATAAGCCGAAAATAAAAGAAAAAATGCTATACAGAAATCGGAGTTGGTAAATTTACAATGAAAATATAAAACAAATTTTGTATGAAACGGACTTTCAAAATTCAGCTTTGCTCAAAAATTGTCGGTTCGCTGACGAAAGTAGGGATAGAGGACAACCATATTCAGTTATCACGCGAACAAAGTTCTTAACGGGGGAAAAAGTCTCGTATCCGATTGCAACACCATTAATTATCGCAAGGTTACAGAAAATTGGACTGAAAATCAAAAACTCATACCAGTTTTATCTACACTGGGACAATTATTTGATTATAATTTTTGCAATCCAAATCACACAATACGCCATAATCCCGACCCACTTCGTGATAGGCGAAGCAGCACTTCCTAAACACCTGTCAAAAAACCAACAGCATACTGGATCATTAAGTATTTTTTTTTCGCTGAGAAAACTGAAAATTGAAATCCATTTACAAAACTAGAAGTTCATCACGTTTTTCTTGACCTTTAGACTTTTGCTAATCAATATTGAAGCTTGCCTTTCTTTTAACAAAGGAAACGAAAAGAATTTAAAAAAAAATCAAAACTCAAATCGCGAAAAAGTAAATTTGAGCCTGAACAAATTTCAAGACTTTTCCCAAAAAAAAAAAATCAACACGACATATGTAAAAGTCTGAACTACGATCATAGACTGTCAGCAAAAATTACAAACTTCAAGCCCATTCTTGTTATCAAAAAAGACGGCAGAAGGGATTAATTTTTACAATTGGGCGTACAAGTGGTCTATGAAAAAAATATCTCGAAAACAATTCCGATAAACTTCGCTCTAATCACAATTGCAAGGGTTTATTATGACAAATGACCTTTGACAGCTAATTGTGATATATGTTAAAACATGACTCTCCGTCGGGAAAAACTAAAACAGAGCCAATATACAGATGGAAAAGAGTCACTGATCGCAAGTAAACAGAAAAAAAACTGAAAAATCGAATTTTCGATTTAAAAAATAGATGTTCTTAGAGTTGGTTGATTTTCTAGAACAATTTATGATAAATTTCATCCCATTTGAGAAAACTGGATCAATAAGTAAAAGTTTTTTAGCTGGGAATTCTAAAAATTAAAATCGACTTTCAAAACTAGAAGATTTTCGTGATTTTTACACGAAAGTGGAGTTTGCTAGTGGATTTGCTGTTCGATAGTGGAGTGTGCCTTCCTTTTAACAAAAATAATGAGCTGAATTTGAGCTTTTACATGAGCTTTAACCAAGGAAATGAGCCTAATCAAATTTTTTGACTTTTCCTGAAAAATCATCGCGGCATTTGTAAGAGTTTGAACTACGTTCATCGACTCTAAACAGCTGTTTTAACTGAACTTTTCACTTCGCCGTCGGCACAAAAATTCAGAAACCAATCTACATTTTTCGGACGCAACTGTCATACTTGCACTCAACTGATTACTCATCTGTTGTATATTACTTATCTATTGTATATTATAACTAACCGGCCTTCTCCAAGTCCTGTTTTGTGTGGGCCAGGTCATTGGTCATATTACTTATCTGTTGTATATTATAACTAACCGGCCTTCTCCAAGTCCTGTTTTGTGTGGGCCAGGTCAATGGTCATATTACTTATCTGTTGTATATTATAACTAACCGGCCTTCTCCAAGTCCTGTTTTGTGTGGGCCAGGTCATTGGTCATATTACTTATCTGTTGTATATTATAACTAACCGGCCTTCTCCAAGTCCTGTTTTGTGTGGGCCAGGTCATTGGTCATATTACTTATCTGTTGTATATTATAACTAACCGGCCTTCTCCAAGTCCTGTTTTGTGTGGGCCAGGCCATTGGTCATATTACTTATCTGTTGTATATTATAACTAACCGGCCTTCTCCAAGTCCTGTTTTGTGTGGGCCAGGTCATTGGCCATATTACTTATCTGTTGTACATTATAACTAACCGGCCTTCTCCAAGTCCTGTTTTGTGTGGGCCAGGTCATTGGTCATGTTACTTATCTGTTGTACATTATAACTAACCGGCCTTCTCCAAGTCCTGTTTTGTGTGGGCCAGCTCATTGGTCATATTACTTATCTGTTGTACATTATAACTAACCGGCATTCTCCAAGTCCTGTTTTGTGTGGGCCAGGTCATTGGTCATATTACTTATCTGTTGTATATTATAACTAACCGGCCTTCTCCAAGTCCTGTTTTGTGTGGGCCAGGTCATTGGTCATATTACTTATCTGTTGTATATTATAACTAACCGGCCTTCTCCAAGTCCTGTTTTGTGTGGGCCAGGTCATTGGTCATATTACTTATCTGTTGTAAATTATAACTAACCGGCCTTCTCCAAGTCCTGTTTTGTGTGGGCCAGGTCATTGGTCATATTACTTATCTGTTGTACATTATAACTAACCGGCCTTCTCCAAGTCCTGTTTTGTGTGGGCCAGGTCATTGGTCATATTACTTATCTGTTGTATATTATAACTAACCGGCCTTCTCCAAGTCCTGTTTTGTGTGGGCCAGGTCATTGGTCATATTACTTATCTGTTGTACATTATAACTAACCGGCCTTCTCCAAGTCCTGTTTTGTGTGGGCCAGGTCATTGGTCATATTACTTATCTGTTGTATATTATAACTAACCGGCCTTCTCCAAGTCCTGTTTTGTGTGGGCCAGGTCATTGGTCATATTACTTATCTGTTGTATATTATAACTAACCGGCCTTCTCCAAGTCCTGTTTTGTGTGGGCCAGGTCATTGGTCATATTACTTATCTGTTGTACATTATAACTAACCGGCCTTCTCCAAGTCCTGTTTTGTGTGGGCCAGGTCATTGGTCATATTACTTATCTGTTGTATATTATAACTAACCGGCCTTCTCCAAGTCCTGTTTTGTGTGGGCCAGGTCATTAGTCATATTACTTATCTGTTGTATATTATAACTAACCGGCCTTCTCCAATTCCTGTTTTGTGTGGGCCAGGTCATTGGTCATATTACTTATCTGTTGTACATTATAACTAACCGGCCTTCTCCAAGTCCTGTTTTGTGTGGGCCAGGTCATTGGTCATATTACTTATCTGTTGTACATTATAACTAACCGGCCTTCTCCAAGTCCTGTTTTGTGTGGGCCAGGTCATTGGTCATATTACTTATCTGTTGTATATTATAACTAATCGGCCTTCTCCAATTCCTGTTTTGTGTGGGCCAGGTCATTGGTCATATTACTTATCTGTTGTATATTATAACTAACCGGCCTTCTCCAAGTCCTGTTTTGTGTGGGCCAGGTCATTGGTCATATTACTTATCTGTTGTATATTATAACTAACCGGCCTTCTCCAAGTCCTGTTTTGTGTAGGCCAGGTCATTGGTCATATTACTTATCTGTTGTATATTATAACTAACCGGCCTTCTCCAAGCCCTGTTTTGTGTGGGTCAGGTCATTGGTCATATTACTTATCTGTTGTATATTATAACTAACCGGCCTTCTCCAAGTCCTGTTTTGTGTGGGCCAGGTCATTGGTCATATTACTTATCTGTTGTATATTATAACTAACCGGCCTTCTCCAAGTCCTGTTTTGTGTGGGCCAGGTCATTGGTCATATTACTTATCTGTTGTATATTATAACTAACCGGCCTTCTCCAAGTCCTGTTTTGTGTGGGCCAGGTCATTGGTCATATTACTTATCTGTTGTACATTATAACTAACCGGCCTTCTCCAAGTCCTGTTTTGTGTGGGCCAGGTCATTGGTCATATTACTTATCTGTTGTATATTATAACTAACCGGCCTTCTCCAAGTCCTGTTTTGTGTGGGCCAGGTCATTGGTCATATTACTTATCTGTTGTATATTATAACTAACCGGCCTTCTCCAAGTCCTGTTTTGTGTGGGCCAGGTCATTGGTCATATTACTTATCTGTTGTATATTATAACTAACCGGCCTTCTCCAAGTCCTGTTTTGTGTGGGCCAGGTCATTGGTCATATTACTTATCTGTTGTATATTATAACTAACCGGCCTTCTCCAAGTCCTGTTTTGTGTGGGCCAGGTCATTGGTCATATTGCTTATCTGTTGTATATTATAACTAACCGGCCTTCTCCAAGTCCTGTTTTGTGTGGGCCAGGTCATTGGTCATATTACTTATCTGTTGTATATTATAACTAACCGGCCTTCTCCAAGTCCTGTTTTGTGTGGGCCAGGTCATTGGTCATATTTCTTATCTGTTGTATATTATAACTAACCGGCCTTCTCCAAGTCCTGTTTTGTGTGGGCCAGGTCATTGGTCATATTACTTATCTGTTGTACATTATAACTAACCGGCCTTCTCCAAGTCCTGTTTTGTGTGGGCCAGGTCATTGGTCATATTACTTATCTGTTGTATATTATAATTAACCGGCCTTAGCCAAGTCCTGTTTTGTGTGGGCCAGGTCATTGGTCATATTACTTATCTGTTGTATATTATAACTAACCGGCCTTCTCCAAGTCCTGTTTTGTGTGGGCCAGGTCATTGGTCATATTACTTATCTGTTGTATATTATAACTAACCGGCCTTCTCCAAGTCCTGTTTTGTGTGGGCCAGGTCATTGGTCATATTACTTATCTGTTGTATATTATAACTAACCGGCCTTCTCCAAGTCCTGTTTTGTGTGGGCCAGGTCATTGGTCATATTACTTATCTGTTGTATACTATAACTAACCGGCCTTCTCCAAGTCCTGTTTTGTGTGGGCCAGGTCATTGGTCATATTACTTATCTGTTGTATATTATAACTAACCGGCCTTCTCCAAGTCCTGTTTTGTGTGGGCCAGGTCATTGGTCATATTACTTATCTGTTGTATATTATAACTAACCGGCCTTCTCCAAGTCCTGTTTTAAGTGGGCCAGATCATTGGTCATATTACTTATCTGTTGTATATTATAACTAACCGGCCTTCTCCAAGTCCTGTTTTGTGTGGGCCAGGTCATTGGTCATATTACTTATCTGTTGTATATTATAACTAACCGGCCTTCTCCAAGTCCTGTTTTGTGTGGGCCAGGTCATTGGTCATATTACTTATCTGTTGTATATTATAACTAACCGGCCTTCTCCAAGTCCTGTTTTGTGTGGGCCAGGTCATTGGTCATATTACTTATCTGTTGTATATTATAACTAACCGGCCTTCTCCAAGTCCTGTTTTGTGTGGGCCAGGTCATTGGTCATATTGCTTATCTGTTGTATATTATAACTAACCGGCCTTCTCCAAGTCCTGTTTTGTGTGGGCCAGGTCATTGGTCATATTACTTATCTGTTGTATATTATAACTAACCGGCCTTCTCCAAGTCCTGTTTTGTGTGGGCCAGGTCATTGGTCATATTTCTTATCTGTTGTATATTATAACTAACCGGCCTTCTCCAAGTCCTGTTTTGTGTGGGCCAGGTCATTGGTCATATTACTTATCTGTTGTACATTATAACTAACCGGCCTTCTCCAAGTCCTGTTTTGTGTGGGCCAGGTCATTGGTCATATTACTTATCTGTTGTATATTATAATTAACCGGCCTTAGCCAAGTCCTGTTTTGTGTGGGCCAGGTCATTGGTCATATTACTTATCTGTTGTATATTATAACTAACCGGCCTTCTCCAAGTCCTGTTTTGTGTGGGCCAGGTCATTGGTCATATTACTTATCTGTTGTATATTATAACTAACCGGCCTTCTCCAAGTCCTGTTTTGTGTGGGCCAGGTCATTGGTCATATTACTTATCTGTTGTATATTATAACTAACCGGCCTTCTCCAAGTCCTGTTTTGTGTGGGCCAGGTCATTGGTCATATTACTTATCTGTTGTATACTATAACTAACCGGCCTTCTCCAAGTCCTGTTTTGTGTGGGCCAGGTCATTGGTCATATTACTTATCTGTTGTATATTATAACTAACCGGCCTTCTCCAAGTCCTGTTTTGTGTGGGCCAGGTCATTGGTCATATTACTTATCTGTTGTATATTATAACTAACCGGCCTTCTCCAAGTCCTGTTTTAAGTGGGCCAGATCATTGGTCATATTACTTATCTGTTGTATATTATAACTAACCGGCCTTCTCCAAGCCCTGTTTTGTGTGAGCCAGGTCATTGGTCATATTACTTATCTGTTGTACATTATAACTAACCGGCCTTCTCCAAGTCCTGTTTTGTGTGGGCCAGGTCATTGGTCATATTACTTATCTGTTGTATATTATAACTAACCGGCCTTCTCCAAGTCCTGTTTTGTGTGGGCCAGGTCATTGGTCATATTACTTATCTGTTGTATATTATAACTAACCGGCCTTCTCCAAGCCCTGTTTTGTGTGGGCCAGGTCATTGGTCATATTACTTATCTGTTGTATATTATAACTAACCGGCCTTCTCCAAGTCCTGTTTTGTGTGGGCCAGGTCATTGGTCATATTACTTATCTGTTGTATATTATAACTAACCGGCCTTCTCCAAGTCCTGCTTTGTGTGGGCCAGGTCATTGGTCATATTACTTATCTGTTGTATATTGTAACTAACCGGCCTTCTCCAAGTCCTGTTCTGTATGGGCCAGGTCATTGGTCATATTACTTATCTGTTGTATATTATAACTAACCGGCCTTCTCCAAGTCCTGTTTTGTGTGGGCCAGGTCATTGGTCATATTACTTATCTGTTGTATATTATAACTAACCGGCCTTCTCCAAGTCCTGTTTTGTGTGGGCCAGGTCATTGGTCATATTGCTTATCTGTTGTATATTATAACTAACCGGCCTTCTCCAAGTCCTGTTTTGTGTGGGCCAGGTCATTGGTCATATTACTTATCTGTTGTATATTATAACTAACCGGCCTTCTCCAAGTCCTGTTTTGTGTGGGCCAGGTCATTGGTCATATTACTTATCTGTTGTATATTCTAACTAACCGGCCTTCTCCAAGTCCTGTTTTGTGTGGGCCAGGTCATTGGTCATATTACTTATCTGTTGTACATTATAACTAACCGGCCTTCTCCAAGTCCTGTTTTGTGTGGGCCAGGTCATTGGTCATATTACTTATCTGTTGTATATTATAACTAACCGGCCTTAGCCAAGTCCTGTTTTGTGTGGGCCAGGTCATTGGTCATATTACTTATCTGTTGTATATTATAACTAACCGGCCTTCTCCAAGTCCTGTTTTGTGTGGGCCAGGTCATTGGTCATATTACTTATCTGTTGTATATTATAACTAACCGGCCTTCTCCAAGTCCTGTTTTGTGTGGGCCAGGTCATTGGTCATATTACTTATCTGTTGTATATTATAACTAACCGACCTTCTCCAAGTCCTGTTTTGTGTGGGCCAGGTCATTGGTCATATTACTTATCTGTTGTATATTATAACTAACCGGCCTTAGCCAAGTCCTGTTTTGTGTGGGCCAGGTCATTGGTCATATTACTTATCTGTTGTATATTATAACTAACCGGCCTTCTCCAAGTCCTGTTTTGTGTGGGCCAGGTCATTGGTCATATTACTTATCTGTTGTATATTATAACTAACCGGCCTTCTCCAAGTCCTGTTTTGTGTGGGCCAGGTCATTGGTCATATTACTTATCTGTTGTATATTATAACTAACCGACCTTCTCCAAGTCCTGTTTTGTGTGGGCCAGGTCATTGGTCATATTACTTATCTGTTGTATATTATAACTAACCGGCCTTCTCCAAGTCCTGTTTTGTGTGGGCCAGGTCATTGGTCATATTACTTATCTGTTGTATATTATAACTAACCGGCCTTCTCCAAGTCCTGTTTTGTGTGGGCCAGGTCATTGGTCATATTACTTATCTGTTGTATATTATAACTAACCGACCTTCTCCAAGTCCTGTTTTGTGTGGGCCAGGTCATTGGTCATATTACTTATCTGTTGTATATTATAACTAACCGGCCTTCTCCAAGTCCTGTTTTGTGTGGGCCAGATCATTGGTCATATTACTTATCTGTTGTATATTATAACTAACCGGCCTTCTCCAAGCCCTGTTTTGTGTGAGCCAGGTCATTGGTCATATTACTTATCTGTTGTACATTATAACTAACCGGCCTTCTCCAAGTCCTGTTTTGTGTGGGCCAGGTCATTGGTCATATTACTTATCTGTTGTATATTATAACTAACCGGCCTTCTCCAAGTCCTGTTTTGTGTGGGCCAGGTCATTGGTCATATTACTTATCTGTTGTATATTATAACTAACCGGCCTTCTCCAAGCCCTGTTTTGTGTGGGCCAGGTCATTGGTCATATTACTTATCTGTTGTATATTATAACTAACCGGCCTTCTCCAAGTCCTGTTTTGTGTGGGCCAGGTCATTGGTCATATTACTTATCTGTTGTATATTATAACTAACCGGCCTTCTCCAAGTCCTGTTTTGTGTGGGCCAGGTCATTGGTCATATTACTTATCTGTTGTATATTATAACTAACCGGCCTTCTCCAAGTCCTGTTTTGTGTGGGCCAGGTCATTGGTCATATTACTTATCTGTTGTATATTATAACTAACCGGCCTTCTCCAAGTCCTGTTTTGTGTGGGCCAGGTCATTGGTCATATTACTTATCTGTTGTATATTATAACTAACCGGCCTTCTCCAAGCCCTGTTTTGTGTGGGCCAGGTCATTGGTCATATTACTTATCTGTTGTATATTATAACTAACCGGCCTTCTCCAAGCCCTGTTTTGTGTGGGCCAGGTCATTGGTCATATTACTTATCTGTTGTATATTATAACTAACCGGCCTTCTCCAAGTCCTGTTTTGTGTGGGCCAGGTCATTGGTCATATTACTTATCTGTTGTATATTATAACTAACCGGCCTTCTACAAGTCCTGTTTTGTGTGGGCCAGGTCATTGGTCATATTACTTATCTGTTGTATATTATAACTAACCGGCCTTCTCCAAGTCCTGTTTTGTGTGGGCCAGGTCATTGGTCATATTACTTATCTGTTGTATATTATAACTAACCGGCCTTCTCCAAGTCCTGTTTTGTGTGGGCCAGGTCATTGGTCATATTACTTATCTGTTGTATATTATAACTAACCGGCCTTCTCCAAGCCCTGTTTTGTGTGGGCCAGGTCATTGGTCATATTACTTATCTGTTGTATATTATAACTAACCGGCCTTCTCCAAGTCCTGTTTTGTGTGGGCCAGGTCATTCTCCAAGTCCTGTTTTGTGTGGGCCAGGTCATTGGTCATATTACTTATCTGTTGTATATTATAACTAACCGGCCTTCTCCAAGCCCTGTTTTGTGTGGGCCAGGTCATTGGTCATATTACTTATCTGTTGTATATTATAACTAACCGGCCTTCTCCAAGTCCTGTTTTGTGTGGGCCAGGTCATTGGTCATATTACTTATCTGTTGTATATTATAACTAACCGGCCTTCTCCAAGTCCTGTTTTGTGTGGGCCAGGTCATTGGTCATATTACTTATCTGTTGTATATTATAACTAACCGGCCTTCTCCAAGTCCTGTTTTGTGTGGGCCAGGTCATTGGTCATATTACTTATCTGTTGTATATTATAACTAACCGGCCTTCTCCAAGTCCTGTTTTGTGTGGGCCAGGTCATTGGTCATATTACTTATCTGTTGTATAATATAACTAACCGGCCTTCTCCAAGCCCTGTTTTGTGTGGGCCAGGTCATTGGTCATATTACTTATCTGTTGTACATTATAACTAACCGGCCTTCTCCAAGTCCTGTTTTGTGTGGGCCAGGTCATTGGTCATATTACTTATCTGTTGTATATTATAACTAACCGGCCTTCTCCAAGTCCTGTTTTGTGTGGGCCAGGTCATTGGTCATATTACTTATCTGTTGTATATTATAACTAACCGGCCTTCTCCAAGCCCTGTTTTGTGTGGGCCAGGTCATTGGTCATATTACTTATCTGTTGTATATTATAACTAACCGGCCTTCTCCAAGTCCTGTTTTGTGTGGGCCAGGTCATTGGTCATATTACTTATCTGTTGTATATTATAACTAACCGGCCTTCTCCAAGTCCTGTTTTGTGTGGGCCAGGTCATTGGTCATATTACTTATCTGTTGTATATTATAACTAACCGGCTTTCTCGAAGTCCTGTTCTGTGTGGGCCAGGTCATTGGTCATATTACTTATCTGTTGTATATTATAACTAACCGGCCTTCTCCAAGTCCTGTTTTGTGTGGGCCAGGTCATTGGTCATATTACTTATCTGTTGTATATTATAACTAACCGGCCTTCTCCAAGCCCTGTTTTGTGTGGGCCAGGTCATTGGTCATATTACTTATCTGTTGTATATTATAACTAACCGGCCTTCTCCAAGTCCTGTTTTGTGTGGGCCAGGTCATTGGTCATATTACTTATCTGTTGTATATTATAACTAACCGGCCTTCTCCAAGTCCTGTTTTGTGTGGACCAGGTCATTGGTCATATTACTTATCTGTTGTATACTATAACTAACCGGCCTTCTCCAAGTCCTGTTTTGTGTGGGCCAGGTCATTGGTCATATTACTTATCTGTTGTATATTATAACTAACCGGCCTTCTCCAAGTCCTGTTTTGTGTGGGCCAGGTCATTGGTCATATTACTTATCTGTTGTATATTATAACTAACCGGCCTTCTCCAAGTCCTGTTTTGTGTGGGCCAGGTCATTTGTCATATTAATTATCTGTTGTATATTATAACTAACCGGCCTTCTCCAAGCCCTGTTTGTGTGGGCCAGGTCATTGGTCATATTACTTATCTGTTGTATATTATAACTAACCGGCCTTCTCCAAGTCCTGTTTTGTGTGGGCCAGGTCATTGGTCATATTACTTATCTGTTGTATATTATAACTAACCGGCCTTCTCCAAGCCCTGTTTTGTGTGGGCCAGGTCATTGGTCATATTACTTATCTGTTGTATATTATAACTAACCGGCCTTCTCCAAGTCCTGTTTTGTGTAGGCCAGGTCATTGGTCATATTACTTATCTGTTGTATATTATAACTAACCGGCCTTCTCCAAGCCCTGTTTTGTGTGGGCCAGGTCATTGGTCATATTACTTATCTGTTGTATATTATAACTAACCGGCCTTCTCCAAGTCCTGTTTTGTGTGGGCCAGGTCATTGGTCATATTACTTATCTGTTGTATATTATAACTAACCGGCCTTCTCCAAGTCCTGTTTTGTGTGGGCCAGGTCATTGGTCATATTACTTATCTGTTGTATACTATAACTAACCGGCCTTCTCCAAGTCCTGTTTTGTGTGGGCCAGGTCATTGGTCATATTACTTATCTGTTGTATATTATAACTAACCGGCCTTCTCCAAGTCCTGTTTTGTGTGGGCCAGGTCATTGGTCATATTACTTATCTGTTGTATATTATAACTAACCGGCCTTCTCCAAGTCCTGTTTTGTGTGGGCCAGGTCATTGGTCATATTAATTATCTGTTGTATATTATAACTAACCGGCCTTCTCCAAGCCCTGTTTGTGTGGGCCAGGTCATTGGTCATATTACTTATCTGTTGTATATTATAACTAACCGGCCTTCTCCAAGTCCTGTTTTGTGTGGGCCAGGTCATTGGTCATATTACTTATCTGTTGTATATTATAACTAACCGGCCTTCTCCAAGCCCTGTTTTGTGTGGGCCAGGTCATTGGTCATATTACTTATCTGTTGTATATTATAACTAACCGGCCTTCTCCAAGTCCTGTTTTGTGTGGGCCAGGTCATTGGTCATATTACTTATCTGTTGTACATTATAACTAACCGGCCTTCTCCAAGTCCTGTTTTGTGTGGGCCAGGTCATTGGTCATATTACTTATCTGTTGTATATTATAACTAACCGGCCTTCTCCAAGTCCTGTTTTGTGTGGGCCAGGTCATTGGTCATATTACTTATCTGTTGTACATTATAACTAACCGGCCTTCTCCAAGTCCTGTTTTGTGTGGGCCAGGTCATTGGTCATATTACTTATCTGTTGTATATTATAACTAACCGGCCTTCTCCAAGTCCTGTTTTGTGTGGGCCAGGTCATTGGTCATATTACTTATCTGTTGTATATTATAAGTAACCGGCCTTCTCCAAGTCCTGTTTTGTGTGGGCCAGGTCATTGGTCATATTACTTATCTGTTGTATATTATAACTAACCGGCCTTCTCCAAGCCCTGTTTTGTGTGGGCCAGGTCATTGGTCATATTACTCATCTGTTGTATATTATAACTAACCGGCCTTCTCCAAGTCCTGTTTTGTGTGGGCCAGGTCATTGGTCATATTACTTATCTGTTGTATATTATAACTAACCGGCCTTCTCCAAGTCCTGTTTTGTGTGGGCCAGGTCATTGGTCATATTACTTATCTGTTGTATATTATAACTAACCGGCCTTCTCCAAGTCCTGTTTTGTGTGGGGCCAGGTCATTGGTCATATTACTTATCTGTTGTATATTATAACTAACCGGCCTTCTCCAAGTCCTGTTTTGTGTGGGCCAGGTCATTGGTCATATTACTTATCTGTTGTATATTATAACTAACCGGCCTTCTCCAAGTCCTGTTTTGTGTGGGCCAGGTCATTGGTCATATTACTTATCTGTTGTATATTATAACTAACCGGCCTTCTCCAAGCCCTGTTTTGTGTGGGCCAGGTCATTGGTCATATTACTTATCTGTTGTATATTATAACTAACCGGCCTTCTCCAAGTCCTGTTTTGTGTGGGCCAGGTCATTGGTCATATTACTTATCTGTTGTATATTATAACTAACCGGCCTTCTCCAAGCCCTGTTTTGTGTGGGCCAGGTCATTGGTCATATTACTTATCTGTTGTATATTATAACTAACCGGCCTTCTCCAAGTCCTGTTTTGTGTGGGCCAGGTCATTGGTCATATTACTTATCTGTTGTATATTATAACTATCCGGCCTTCTCCAAGTCCTGTTTTGTGTGGGCCAGGTCATTGGTCATATTACTTATCTGTTGTATATTATAACTAACCGGCCTTCTCCAAGTCCTGTTTTGTGTGGGCCAGGTCATTGGTCATATTACTTATCTGTTGTATATTATAACTAACCGGCCTTCTCCAAGCCCTGTTTTGTGTGGGCCAGGTCATTGGTCATATTACTTATCTGTTGTATATTATAACTAACCGGCCTTCTCCAAGTCCTGTTTTGTGTGGGCCAGGTCATTGGTCATATTACTTATCTGTTGTATATTATAACTAACCGGCCTTCTCCAAGTCCTGTTTTGTGTGGGCCAGGTCATTGGTCATATTACTTATCTGTTGTATATTATAACTAACCGGCCTTCTCCAAGTCCTGTTTTGTGTGGGCCAGGTCATTGGTCATATTACTTATCTGTTGTATATTATAACTAACCGGCCTTCTCCAAGTCCTGTTTTGTGTGGGCCAGGTCATTGGCCATATTACTTATCTGTTGTACATTATAACTAACCGGCCTTCTCCAAGTCCTATTTTGTGTGGGCCAGGTCATTGGTCATATTACTTATCTGTTGTATATTATAACTAACCGGCTTTCTCCAAGTCCTGTTTTGTGTGGGCCAGGTCATTGGTCATATTACTTATCTGTTGTACATTATAACTAACCGGCCTTCTCCAAGTCCTGTTTTGTGTCGGCCAGGTCATTGGTCATATTACTTATCTGTTGTATATTATAACTAACCGGCCTTCTCCAAGCCCTGTTTTGTGTGGGCCAGGTCATTGGTCATATTACTTATCTGTTGTATATTATAACTAACCGGCCTTCTCCAAGTCCTGTTTTGTGTGGGCCAGGTCATTGGTCATATTACTTATCTGTTGTACATTATAACTAACCGGCCTTCTCCAAGTCCTGTTTTGTGTGGGCCAGGTCATTGGTCATATTACTTATCTGTTGTATATTATAACTAACCGGCCTTCTCCAAGTCCTGTTTTGTGTGGGCCAGGTCATTGGTCATATTACTTATCTGTTGTACATTATAACTAACCGGCCTTCTCCAAGTCCTGTTTTGTGTGGGCCAGGTCATTGGCCATATTACTTATCTGTTGTACATTATAACTAACCGGCCTTCTCCAAGTCCTGTTTTGTGTGGGCCAGGTCATTGGTCATATTACTTATCTGTTGTATATTATAACTAACCGGCCTTCTCCAAGTCCTGTTTTGTGTGGGCCAGGTCATTGGTCATATTACTTATTTGTTGTACATTATAACTAACCGGCCTTCTCCAAGTCCTGTTTTGTGTGGGCCAGGTCATTGGTCATATTACTTATCTGTTGTATATTATAACTAACCGGCCTTCTCCAAGCCCTGTTTTGTGTGGGCCAGGTCATTGGTCATATTACTTATGTTGTATATTATAACTAACCGGCCTTCTCCAAGTCCTGTTTTGTGTGGGCCAGGTCATTGGTCATATTACTTATCTGTTGTATATTATAACTAACCGGCCTTCTCCAAGTCCTGTTTTGTGTGGGCCAGGTCATTGGCCATATTACTTATCTGTTGTACATTATAACTAACCGGCCTTCTCCAAGTCCTGTTTTGTGTGGGCCAGGTCATTGGTCATATTACTTATCTGTTGTATATTATAACTAACCGGCCTTCTCCAAGTCCTGTTTTGTGTGGGCCAGGTCATTGGTCATATTACTTATCTGTTGTACATTATAACTAACCGGCCTTCTCCAAGTCCTGTTTTGTGTGGGCCAGGTCATTGGTCATATTACTTATCTGTTGTATATTATAACTAACCGGCCTTCTCCAAGCCCTGTTTTGTGTGGGCCAGGTCATTGGTCATATTACTTATCTGTTGTATATTATAACTAACCGGCCTTCTCCAAGTCCTGTTTTGTGTGGGCCAGGTCATTGGTCATATTACTTATCTGTTGTATATTATAACTAACCGGCCTTCTCCAAGCCCTGTTTTGTGTGGGCCAGGTCATTGGTCATATTACTTATCTGTTGTATATTATAACTAACCGGCCTTCTCCAAGTCCTGTTTTGTGTGGGCCAGGTCATTGGTCATATTACTTATCTGTTGTACATTATAACTAACCGGCCTTCTCCAAGTCCTGTTTTGTGTGGGCCAGGTCATTGGTCATATTACTTATCTGTTGTATATTATAACTAACCGGCCTTCTCCAAGTCCTGTTTTGTGTGGGCCAGGTCATTGGTCATATTACTTATCTGTTGTATATTATAACTAACCGGCCTTCTCCAAGTCCTGTTTTGTGTGGGCCAGGTCATTGGTCATATTACTTATCTGTTGTATATTATAACTAACCGGCCTTCTCCAAGTCCTGTTTTTTGTGGGCCAGGTCATTGGCCATGTCCGTGCAGTGCTGGAACTTATCGAAGTTGTACTTGTTAACGACGTCTGCTTTCTCGCACAGGATGAGACGCAACACCACACTCGCTCCTCTGTCGTACAGCTGCTGCGTCAACTGTGATACTATCTCTGGCACCTGGAGAAACAATCGAAACTCATATCCCTGTTATTAGGAAAACCACTGTTAGCATACAAGATTCGAACATTTATCAGATTGTTTTTGTTTTGCTCGTTCAACATTTAAAAAAACCGAATACATTTAATGAACATCAGTGAATGAAGTTCTAAAGAAGTCTGATTCATTCAAGTATAACTAACTTGAATAAATAAATTTATTTTCTTATGATATAAACATCTTATCATACACTTCAGACTAATTCGTATTAGTTGCGATTAAATATTTTTTTCATTTTTCATAATTTAACTGAATTTTCCCCCTTTGCAAAACATGAACTTAAAACATGTATCCATATTCCTATTATTGCCTATATTCATGTTATTATAAGAGTGTCCTCGCCTCAATAAATAGCACATCTTCTGTGAGGTATATCTCGCAGCCGAACACTTTGATGACGAATCTTGATGACTTGAGGAGGTTGTCGTTCCTATTATATCTGTTATACATGGAGCTACTTCCACTGCTACTAGTTGAGAACCCATTTAGACTACTGCTGTTTTGGAGACCCACTGAAGACGCATCTGAAGAGGCGGACGGGTCTACAAGAGGGGTGGCTTTGGATAACAAGTCGGAGACAGTGGCCGACAGGTAGTCCATATCTGGGATGACGAGGGGCGAGGCGACACAACTGTTGCTGCTTGTTTCGCCGTTGCTTTCCAGGTGTATCAGCTCGATGTGTCGCACATTCGATCTCAGAAGCTGCTCAAGCTCCTGGTCCTGTCGGTAAAAAAAAACGATATGCATTCACTGATAGCGTTTAAACATATCCAACGGACAGTTGGAAAAAAAAGTTGTTTTTTGAAAAGCTTCAAACTTCGAATTTCAAAGAAAAAAAATCCCCTGACGCTCTTTGAATAGATTCCCTTGACGCTCTTTGAAAACTGGATCAATAGGTAATGTTCATATTTTGCTGAGAAATCTGTTAATTAAATTCCACTTTCGAAGATAGATGTCGATCACGTTTTTCGTGACCTTTGAAAATTTGCCGTTCCATAGTGGGTTTCGCCTTCCTTTTATTAAAGGAAATGAACTAAACTTCAAAACAATTCAAAAATCAGACCGCGAAAAAGTAAATTGGATCCTGAACAAACTTTAGACTTTTCTGGAAAAACGAACTATATCACGAACTATTTAAGAGCCTGAACTACGTCAAACTTAATGAGCTGGAAATCAACCGAGTCATTTACTGTAAAAAATTATAAAGCAAGATCTTGCATGTGCCACCTACAATGGCTGAACATGAAAGAAGCCCATTTATAAATATACCTTTATAAACTACCTTCAAAATCTACCATTTTAAGTTATTTACAAAAAAAAAATTTAGTACCCGGTATCGACACCCTTGCTTATCGCAAGAGTAAAAATTAACCCAATTAGGAAAAACTGGATCAATAAATAACTTTTTATACCGCTGAGATATTTCAAAAAAAAATCCCCTTTCGAAACTTGCAGTCAACCACGTCTTTTTTTGCCGATTCCTTTCTTGGAATTCTAGAGGGTTTTTCACCTTCCTTTTAGCAAAAAACAATCAATTGAACTTGAATAGAAATCGGCAGCGAAAAATCAAAATTGAATGTGCTCCAGTTTTAAAAAATTTTCCTACGAACAAAAGCAGACGACCTAAACAAAATAAAGTTAAAAATGGTCAAAGTGAGCTTTGAAAATCAAGGAAACAGAAAAATGTAGAACAAAATCTGAACAATGTAGAAGAAATTGCTTGCTACGTAACTCGAACCCCAACCTCCGTAGTTAATATTGTTTAATATCTCCGTAGTGTTTAATATCTTCCACAACTGCACCATATCACCTGTTTGTCTTATAGTACCTGCTATCAATGAAGCGGATAATACAATTTCAATTGAACTGACAAAAACATAGCCAACAGAGAGATAAGAAAGAGTCATTAACGCAGGGAAATAGAAAAAAATGTGGTTTATGAAAAACTCAATTTTCATTCAATTTTCCTCGAAAAAAATATGGCCTGAAAGCTCTTTTATTTTCCAGAACAATTTATGATTATAACTTTTGATCTAATTAAGTTAAAACTGGATCAATAGCTAATGTTTTATGCCGCTGGGAAAACTGAACATTAAAATCCACGTTCCAAACTAGAAATCGTTACTTTTTTTGTGAGTTTTACACTATTGCTGTTGGATAGTGGTGTTTGCCTTCCTTTCAACAAATGAAATGAAGTAAACATCAAAAGTGAAATCGAAAGTCAAAAGGCGAAATTTCATTTATGAACTACGTTAATGCCTCTTAAAAGCTAGAGCATCAGGCATATACTAAAATTGATCACTTAACTGTTTAGCAATAATTTTATAGGTTAAAAAAGTAAACTAGAACATCGCCAAAAGAGTTTGAACACTGTAAATGAAAAACAAAATCCACACAAACATTATTTTTATGCATTTTTCAATTTTCAAATATCAAACAGTATATGTCACCATTAACCTCTGAATTTCATAAACATTTTAAGATTGACAATTTTTTTGATAAAATTTAACCAATTTGAGAAAACTGGATCAATTAACAGAGCCAACAGAAAAACGGAAACTTTGGATTTCACTACATTTCATGATCAATATTTGTTTCAGAAAACTAAACAAAGCAGAGAGAAGTATGTTTTAGGTCATTTTTAATAGTAGTTCACATTTTTGCGACATGTCCACTTTCTTAATTAGAGAGCTTAATTTGCCTCCACTAAAGCAAATTCATTTAAATTGAACTTAAAAGAAATCGGAAATCGAACTGTGAAAAATCAAATTTGAGCGCGCACAAATTAACGACTTTTACCTGAAAAAAAAACACGAAAAAATATCAAGACATTAGAAAAAACCATGAATTACTTCGTTCAGTAACACTTACTAAAGTAACAACATAGCCAATCGAAGATTGGAAAAGAGTAATGCACGCAAGTAAACGTAAAAAAAAACACTGACTTAGTTGAAAAAAACTCAACTTTCGAATTTTAAAGACAAAAATAGATACCCTTTTAGCTCTTTGAATTTCTAGAACGATTTGATTGACGCTTTTTTGATAACATTAACCCAACTTGAGAAAACTGGATCAACAGGCAAAGTTTTTATTCCGCTGGAAATCTGAAAATTAAATCCTACTTCGTTCACAAAATTCGTTCACAAAATTCCGCGCCATTTGCATGTTCGTATTTGGAGAGTGCTATTTACGTCACTTTCAATTGATGAATTTCAATTGAACGCAAAAAGTGCATATACACCTAAGTGAATCAATATTTTAAGACTTTTTCCTGAAAAAAAAATCAGCAAGACCTATATAAGAGTCTTCATTACGTTGATTACGCTTAACAAGCTCAACCACTCGAACGGGTACAATTTACAACCAAAAATTCGGGAAAAAATACTTTCTTGACATTAACTGAATAAAACCTGGATAAATTTAAATGCATTAAAATAATTTCATTACCATTCTGATTGGTATTGTTGGAAGTGTGAGAGGACACACAGTTGTCAAGAACGCCAAGTATTTGTGTGGTACGGTCTTCTCTCTCTTCACTGAGTGTATTCTGTCTAGCACAGCTGCCAGAGATACGACGCTGGCGTGACGTCTGAACTGGAACACCTCCACCTCTATCTCCTTCCGGTCGCTCTTATCCTCCAGCTGCAGCAGAGCTTGGATATCTTCGACGTCACAATGCAGTATAGACGCCATGCGTGAATGCTCGTCGAAACTGAAACAAACTAAAATTATTATTCGTCATTTTTTATCATTCTGATACCAAAAACCTTGTTACTTTTTTGAACCTTATCTTTAAGCTTATCTTTAACTTCTTTCATAGAGGAAAAGCGCGCAATCACTTGAAACAAACTTGTTTATGATGACTTGAAACATAGCCAACAGACAATTGGAAAAGAGTCAAAGAACTCAAGAAAACAGAAAAAACACTGACGTATTTTTGAAATTCCATTTTACGAATTTCAAAAAAATATATGGTCAACTATAAATTTGACCCAACTGGATCAAAAGATAATTTTCTTATTCCGCTGCGAAATCTAAAAAATAAACCCACTTTCGAAACTAGAATTCGATCACGTTTTTCGTAAACTTCACGCATTTGCTGTTCGATGGTGGAGCTTGCCTTCCTTTCAACAAAGGAAATGAACAGAACTTAAATAGAAATTGAAACTCAAACCGCGAGTAATCAAAATTTAGAGTGCACAAAATTTATGACTTTTTCCAGAAAAAAAAAACAAGCAAAAAAAATCATCAAGACGTTGACTCATCAAAATGCTTGAGAAAAAATTTGCTTTACAAAAAACTTTTGCCTGTAGATGATCCTTTTCTTTACTGCTTCATGATTAAAATCGCTTTAACGAATGATGCACAACTGCGATACGCGATTACAACAATCTAGAAGCATAAGAATTATTGCATCCCAATTTTCTACTTCAAAACTAAAATTCTTTTTAAAAAATTGAGCTACAAAACATTGTCCTTTTTCCTTCAATTAAAAATTGTTATTAATGTCTAAAATAGAAGCTCTGCTGACCTTGAGGATTTCTTTTCAAACTTGACCACTCCTAGCAAGGGTCCGCCGAAGTTCTCGCCCTCGAGTGTCGACAACACAGTCTCATGCGTCAATCCATGCTTCTCCTCGCCAGACTGCGTGTAATATAACATCGTGAACTCCACCCCCTCAAAATGGGCGGCCGAATAGAGGGGGGACTGCTTGGCTAATGCCATCGTTATTTCGTACAACTGATTGAAGGTAGTGTGTTTGCCTATGTCTGCTTCCACGACGAGTCCGTTGTCTAAGAGACATATGACACTCAGGGGGTCCAAGGAGTAGTAATTGGGTTCGGAGGGGGCCCAACCGCAACCTACCATCCGGGCGCCCGGAGAAGGAGCGGAGGGCAGAATTATGTTGTTTGTCATCAGCGCCATAATTTCCACTTACACATTACATAATATGATGCAAAATAACAGCCAATAAATGCAGCAATCAAAACAAAATGAAGCCTAAATGGTAAAGCTATCAACTAAAATGCAGACCGAGTTATCGTTTTGATCAAAATAAACTCAGAACGGATAGAAAGACAGACGAATGGCGGTATTTATTGCGAGGGATGGGGCCGTTGGCTTTGTTGTTCAGAGGCACTACTCTGCTTTTTCGCTCCAGCTGAGTTACTGTCCTGTCGTTTATTGAATATGCAGTGCCAATGCACATCTCACGGAGAGACGTTTAAGAGGCACAGCTGGAAATAAATCATTCGAATAACTGAAAAACAAATAAATTAGTATACCGTAATAATTTTACTATTTAATATTTCCGATATCTAAAACCATCAATCTGAATCTAAGGACCAGTTCATAAGCGAATACTTAACTCGGTGACAAATCTCACTTTGCAATAGAGAGGTACTATAGAATTAGTCCTTTACAGCTATGGACATTTTTTACCAGGTTACATAGAAAGGATTGTTTAAGAGATCCCGTAACTATTTTTCTTAATGAGAAGACGTAAGATTTATCCAGATTCAAATACAATTTAGTCAAAAACTCATTACTAAACGACTTTGCTTTTATACCAACCAGAAAACTAAAAACCAGCACACTGATATGCGTCTAAATTAATCTAACTAAATTACTCTTGATCAACTGAAGCACCTGCAGTCAAATTTAAGTTAAAGTTTTTCACCAAATTATTAGTGGTTTTTCATCCTCAAGTGAGTTTTAGCTTGCAGTTTAAGCGAAAGAAAGGCTAACTAAGAAACAATCTCGAAAGGTGTTTCGTTGCTTCTTTTTGTTTCTTCTTCAGCCGACGTGAGTTTCAAAAGAGTTTTGTGTCGGAATAGTATCCGTATGACTTCAGCATGTCGCTAGAATGCCGTAACGCTTATGCTACAATTATGACGCAATCTCTCACGTTGGTTACGTAATCACAAACTGTTCAGCGACTCCTGTCGAATGAGGAGTTTGGGTGAGTAGAATGAGAGAGATGTATTGCAATTGGGGTCTGTGGAGGAAAGGGTGTCTACACAGCCGAGCCAGCGACTGAACTCAATCCCGGATCCCTCCACCAGACATTTGACGTCTTGTCCGTTGGGTTGGTAATGCCTGCAGCAAAGACACAGAAAAAATTATGCATCTCTCCAAGGCAATACTTCCTACGGAAAACTCTTCAGCGAATGCCAAAAGGTCAGGCGAATAAAAAAAAACTAGCAAGCGTGTCTCCTATGATCAATCTCCTATGAGCTACTCAAGATTTTCTAAGCAAGCTATTCAAATTACGAAACTTTGAAATACTTTAAGTTAATTCATGAAACGAATCAGTCCTCACAAAATTGAAGTTTGAATTAATAAGGTAACTAATCGATATCAAATCTGAACAATTCAAGTTGTTTTTATAGAACGAACGTTTTTTCCGAGTAGTTTGAGTTTTTCTTCAGCAAGCTATACCAGCAATGAAACTTTGAAAGTTTTCAGGTTATTTCATATAGACTAAATCTGTTCGCGAAAAGTTTTTCTAGGCAAGTAATTCCAGCTCTGAAATTTTGATATACTTATTTCATAAACTGAATCAGTTCGCGAAAAACTGTTCAAGTTATTTAATAGACTGAAAATCAGTTCGCGAAAAGTTGAAGTTTTCTAAACGAGTAACTCCAGCTCTGGAAGTTTGATGTATTTCAAGTTATTTCATAGAACGCGAATCGGTTCGCGAGTTTTTTTAGAAAGCTTTTCAAGCTGTGGAACATTTCAAGTTATTTCCTAGACCAAATTAGTTCGATAAACGTTATTTTATTATAGGCAGGCAATTAAAGCTATGAAATTTTAAACTATTTCAAGTTAGGTTATAGACCAAATCAGTTTACAAAAAAAAACATTTTTCCTAAGCGAACTATTCAAGCAATGAAACTTCAAATTTTTCGAGCTAATTCACGAAGGGAATCAGATGAAAAAAGTTAAAGGTATTCTATTGAAACCTTTCAAGTGTCGAAACTTTGAAATATTTCAAGTTGCTTCATAGAGCGAATCAGTTCGAGAAACAATCTTTTTTTAAGCAGAACATTCAAACTAATAAACATTATCATTTAAATTCTTTCACGCAGTGAATCGTTTGCCGCAAAAATTAAATTTTCCGAGAAGTTAACGTTTTCCTACGCAAGTCATTCTAGCAATGAAACTTCAAAATTTATTTTATGATGGCAAAAAAAATACAGGTTTTCTATTGAAGCCATTCAATCGATGAAGCTTTGAAGTACTTCAAGTTAGTTGTTAGACCGAATCGTTTCTCGAAAAGCTTTTCTGAGGAAAATAGTCGTGGGATGAACTATGGAAAAACTCTAATTTGTTTCTTAGACCTAATAATTTTGCGAAAACGTATAAATTTCCTATGCAAGCTACAAAAACGTTGCAATGTTTTTTATTTCAAAATTTTTCATAGAGTGAATCATGTTCGCGAGAAGTTTAGTTTTTCTATGCAAGCTATGCCAGCTCTGAAACTTTGAAATAAGGTATTTCATAGACTTAAACAGCTCGCAAAAATTTTAAGTTTTCTAATTTTATTTTATTTTGTAACTTTAAAATATTTCAAGTTAATTCATAGACCGCAAATCGATTTGCTAAAGTTAATTTTTCTAAGCATGGTGGTCGTTGTTTTTAGTTGATTCGACTGATATAAATCCGTTTACTGAAAAAAAGAGTGAAATAAACCCGTAAACGCAAAATTTTGGACAACAAAAAGGCAGGTACCTTTTAGCCTTGCAGTTGAATTGAGTTCGTTTTTACGAAGTTCCGGAATTTTTTCAAAAAGACTCTAGAATATTCAATGGCTGCTCTAAATGACTCTTAAACTTTCTGATTTAAGCCTTCTTAAACGTTGAGCTCGGTGGCATTTCTTAAACATTGCGCCTTATGAGTACGAAAAACATGTCATTCGATAAATATATAGATAGATAGATAGATAGATAGATAGATAGATTTCCAGTGAAAATGGTAATCATTTTTCTATAACATTCCAATCAAGTTTTTCTATCATTTTTATTTTTTAGACCAATCAGATTAATGTGACAGGCAAAATGCTTCAACCTGTTCGGTATTTAGTACATTTTTAAAGTTGAAAACACTTGACAACAAACTCTTGCAGATCTTAAATCTACGAGGGGTCTGTTTTTATCAAGTTATCGAGAACGTACCTCTTCCAGAACTTGCACAGCTGCATCATATTTTCAAAGTAGAACGTCAGCTGACAATCCCTCGGACTGCTCATCTCCACTTCCTGCAGCGCCTCCAGATACAGCGGCAGTTGACCTCTGTCTTTGGCAAAGAGGAGAATCACCAGGGCTGTATTCAGACACGACACATTGTCCTGTGTCAGGGTATCCACGTTAATACACCTGTAAAAAGAGCAGTCACATAAACCATTGATTGCAAATTGCTTATTGTCAAACGAAGCCAGCAGTATTGGAGGTGTGTCAAAGAACTCAAAGAAATGGCAACATAGCTGCTTTTTTCAAGTGAATTTGGTTGAGCAAATGACTCTTTGTTAAGAAACTAATTTGAGAGATCTGAGAAAACTGGATCAGTAGGATATCATCTTAACTCATGTGATTCCGATTAAAACATCTTTTGAAAGTAGTGTAACGCACCACTTTTTGCTGCAATTCCACTTTTGTTTTTTTTTTTTCATTTTTTCCAAGAAGTAAAAAAAAGAACCAGGTGTGAGTAAGTATCGATTCACTTCGTTCATTAACATTTAACTGTTTAGGATTTACGTCAAATCCTTTTATTGCTATTTTCCATTCTGTTTTGTTGCTGTAGTGCAATTGGCAGATAGATGAGAGCCCAGCAATCATTTGATTACCGTTGCAAAACTTTCATATGCGCCACAAGTTGCAATATAAGCTCAATTGGGAGCATCAAGTCAAAAAAAGAGCATCAAGTCAAACGAACAATCAGTTTCAAATTCTTGCTTACGCTTAAAACGAACGCTGAAAAAGTACAAAAATGACAAAGTGGATTTCATCTCAACGTTTGAAAATGTATAAGAATCAATTGATACAACCCTAATGAGTGCTTCGAAGCATGCATCCTCTATTGAACTTTTTAGTGATGATATAAAGCGAGTTGATGATTGATGTGCCAGTAATAAGTTGACTATTCATCAATCGAAATGCAAACTTCAATTTTTTGGAAAAACAAATGCCCTAAATGAATTTCCTTTGGCAGAAGAATAGCTTGAATATACTAGCAGCTTCAAACACCTTGGAGTCACGCTAGACAGAGAACTCAATTTCAGTGAACAAATCAAATTAAAATTGTACTAAGCTAAGAAAATTTGATGGGTCATGTATCGTGCCAGACTATGTTTTTCTCTTTTGAGATTCTATCATCTTTTCTTTTGAGACTCTATTAATACGCTTCCGTGGCTGAGTGGTTAGTGTGTGATCATCTTTTGAGACTCTATTCAACATACGCAATTCCTATCATAGCATACGGTTTGATTGCTTATGGGTGTAGCGTAAAAAGAAATATGGATAAAATTTACTAAGCTCAGAAAAAGATTTTTGAGAACTATATTTTTCAAACGTAATTTTGATCATATCAAGGAATGTCTTCACTCACTCGTCAACATCGATACAGTTTATGAAATAAATTTTGCTCAAATTCTTATGAAACTTTTAAAACACTCAGAAAAGAACCACCACTCAATTTTTTTATATTTAGATGATTGTTGGAATGTAAGATCAACCAGATCTAAGACAAAAGGTTTACTTACATTGCCCGGTATTAAAACCTCCAAAATGAAAAACTCGGTTTCAGTGAAAGTCATCAAGGCTCATAATTTTTAATCGATAATAATTTTATTCCTAAGGACCTCAAATAATTGTCTGAAGTTAGGTTCAAGTTTTTTTTCAAAACGTTCTCTAGGCTTTACGTTCGTGATAATGAAAGTATGTTTTCACTTTTTGCTATCAGTAATTTTCATTTTAGCGCCCTTAATCTGTTCTAGGTAACTTAAAGGGATGCTTCCTGAAGGATTGAATAACCCGTAAAGCATTCCTGATGTATATATTACATATTTTGTGATCAAAAATCTGTAATTATTCAGACGTACATCAAAATCAAATTCAATTGAGCAAAGTCAAATGAGTTGACTCCTGTTTTGTGCTAACTCGTAGAGTAATTTCAGACTAAAAAAAAAACGTCTGTTTGTCACGCTATCTAATTTTCGGCTGGATCGTTTGGCGCAGCTTCTTAATCTAATACTGATCTTAGTCTTACTCTTATTTCCTCTCAATAATCCTAACAAATACTGAAAAAGGGTTTAGTTGGACAGCAACTTCATTCAGCAACATCGGACAGCAACAGTTTAAAGCTTTACCATCAGATTCAATATTAAAATTAAAAAGCGTGGAACGATAAATATAAATGAAACTCCAATGGATCGCATATCGTTTAGTTAAGCTTTAATATTTTAGCCCAGGGCTAGGCTTGTTAGTGTCAAATAAAAAAATGTTATTAACCTGAGAATTCGGCAGATGTACTTCACGCGTGTCTGGAAGTGGGAGAACCTGCGCACTAATACATTGTCACTCGTATCCCGCATTGCACTGCTCTCACTCCCTCCAGGCATACACTCCAGCTTGTCAATCGTCAGAATGATGCACCTGCAAATCACATCACAATCATCAGCACGCTACAGTGCTGACTTAAATTAACCAGACTTGAGCAACATTTGAAGTTTATGAAGGCGTTTTTCTCAAATTGATTAAGAGATGACAAAAATTGAAGAGTTGCTGCGACAAAAATTACTTAGAGTTTTAACAGAATTGATATGGTGCAACTTTTTCCACGGAATTCTCAACAAAAACTTTACGCCAAGAATAGAACATTTTGGCTTGTTTAATTTATCAAGAATTACGCTGAAGCTATCAAACTAATTGATAAGGATTGTATCGAAATTGATTGAAGTTGTATCAAAAGAAGTCTCTTACACAGCCCAGCAAAATTCTAGAATGGCAAATCTTCCCAAAAAGATTTGCGTAAAACGCTTGAAGTTTGTTTTTAGCCATTTTGATTTTTATAAAGTACAATTGACCTTTTTTAGCTATCAATAAAAAAATTATCTTCAACAGAATAAGCCTAGTTTTACCCTTCTAGATCTTTGTTGGGCGGTGTAAGCGGCCTCTTTTAATATAACTTTGTCATTAATTAACTTAGCAGCTTCAGCGTAATTCTTGATTATTTAAAAATTTCGAGGAAAAAATTGCACCAAATTAATTCTGGATTAACCATAAGCAATATTTGTTTTGTTCATTTTTTGTCTAATCTTAACCCATTTGGGAAAACCGCATTTGAAAATTCAAATTTTGTTCATTTTGTTGCAAAGACTAGCGAGAACACGACAAAAAGCAGCCTTATAGAGTACTATAAAAAAAAGTATAAGCCTCGAACTAGTTGAAAATCGGCTACCGTTGAGAATCGAACCTGCGACCTTGAGATTAGGAGTCACACACTAGCCACTCAGCTACGGAAGCTTATTAACATATAGAAGATACAAGATTAAACAGTAGCCACAAATAAAGCAGAGGACAGTGCTATGCAATTTCCAATGCTAGAGTGAAATTTCCAAATAGAAGAACACTTTTGATGAACACTTTTATTTGCCAGCTAGTTTTAAAAAAGGTTCCTACTGACGCTAGTGTAATCAGCACTGTATTGATCAACGCAAGAATCAACCAAACTCAAACTCAACCAATCAGGCCTGCGAGAAAAAAAAAATTATCGCATTTTTCTCAGCTGTAGACCCAGTACCTCATTAATTCTAATCACAGTAACTTCAGACCAAGAACTAGGGCCATTAAAAATACAATTTGCGTGAAACTGGAGACCTTCTCAAATTGGACATCCTTTAACCAAACTGAAAAACGGTGAAAAGTCTACTACCCAATTATAAGGGTAAAAACTTTCGGAGGTCAATAAAATCTACTAATGTCCTTCATTGACATTTGAAAACATTTATAATTTAAATTCTTGAAGCAAAATCTCGCGAACACTTATTCTTAATTTTAGCAATCTTAGGTCTATTTTAGCCAAAAAAGCAAAATAAGTCAGACCGTTCAATCGCTAAACTGAAACGAACCTCAGAGAATAGAAAGCGAAGTCATTTTTTGGGTCGAAACATTGTGCAATTTTTGTTGAGTTTTTAAAAACTGAGAGTATTGATATTGGAGACTTGAAAACAATTCATATTGTACCAAGAGAGGAGCCTCTTTCATAGGGATTGATGCCTAGAGTGATAGTTAAATTCATATATTTCAACCACAAAGATTTTGTGTACGGTAGAAGGAAAAAACTGCAAGGTCAAAAAACCCATTGAATGGACACCAGATATTTATAAATGAACTTCTCCCACCAGAAAAAGTGAATTTGTAGCGAGAGGCTGATAGTAAGGGATATGAAACATCCACTATAAACAGCAAAATAACCGTTCTATGCAAACGTAGAGATGAGAGGGAAGTGTTTGGTCCAATCAAATAACACCCTGATATCAAAAAGCTGGAGAACTCGATAAAAAAGAAAAATAATAACCGCGAAGTAGAGGGAACAAACGATAAAGGTAGAGCGAAAAATGTAGACGAGAAATCTGCTGCGTGCAAAAGAGCAAAAACAGGTCTATGAGTTGGAAAAAAAAACAGACAAACTGATGAATAGTGACAAACTGTAAATTGTTGAATTGAAATAATTTTGATCCAACTAAAGCAACTGGGGTTTCTGCTCCTTCTCCCTTTTCGCACAGGAACACGCCCGTGTTTTTTAAACTAAAATTATTATGATCGTTTCTCTTTTGGTTGTGAGTTTAAAGATTTTTCTTGCCTAGACTTCCAAAGAATTTTTTTCCACTTTTCAAAAAATATATATCATGATTGTAATTCACCAAATCTTCTAATCGCTTTTTTTAGACTGATGGGTGAGAGTTTTCTTATCTGAAGTTCCAAAGAAATCTATTGAAATTTCGAAAATTAAGGATTCTCATTTATGATTGCATATGAAGCTAAATTTTAAAAAGAGTAGATTGTTAACTTTCTGCGCTGCATTTTTTTGGCTTTTTTATGCAGAGGGTTGGAACTCTCCTTGCCCCGAGGGACAGAAGAGATTCAAAGAATAAAAAACAAAGATATTAATGATAATTGGAAAAGCCAAGAGAAAAAAATACAAGAATGAAATTCTCTGAGAGTTTCCTCGACAAATTAGGGAACAATGATTTGAGAGCAAACAATTTCTTCAGCTAGTCTGAGATTTTTCACGGCTAATTTAAATTCACAGAACGTCCAAAATTAACGTCTAATTGGTTTGAGATTTTCCTCGGCTAACACGGTTTAGATAAAACAATAGAACACAATTAGAGTAACAAATTTTTCAAAAAAGTCAAACTATTTTTAAGTTATACATAAATAATTGAAGAACATAGCTCAGAGCGATTACAAATTCGCTTGGTTATAACATTTTGGTAAGTTTACGAGAAAAAAATTCACAAAAAAATACCTTCATGAAAAAGAAAATCAAGCAACGATTTGGTTACAGAATCTGAGATCGATCAAACAAAACTTTCCTTATTTAGTACTACAGCTCGAAAAAGCAGCAGAGCTTCATTTTCTAGCGCTTTCAGAAACATGGCTGAAAGAGAACAACGAAGAGCGTTTTCACACTAGAAATGTATCAATACTTTTTTCCATGCAATAGAGAAAGGAAAGGAGGAGGCGTAAGGCTTTATGTCAAAAAAGGGATTGAAAACAACTACTGACCATTCTCAGATGTTAACTATCAAAACAATATTTAAAAGAAATTTTTTAAAAAGGTGGGCTTTTTGGACGGTTTCGTACAGGAGCCCCAATGGTAAAATAGACAATTTCTTTGAAGTTTTAGCTAAGCATTTACTAGCCTAGAAATTAAAACCAACTGACAAAAGTTTGATTTGCGAAGCTTTCAATATCGATTTTGAAAAAATATATATTCAGATACCACAAAAATCTGTACCCCGTTGTGCCCCGGAGAGCCTATGATTACTCGTGAAACAAAAAGTTTCGCTACATGTATTGTCTATGCAAACTATCAAAAAACAGCATCAAGATACAAATCTGAAAAAAAAGACCACAATATAATAATTATTCATTGTGTGAACGAAATTAGGAAAGAATCAGATTTATTGAAAACAGTAAAATAATTTTAGAAAAACTGGAAAACTTAATCAAACGGACAAAAAAATCGCTATTTCGGTTGCTAAATGAATTCAGACAAACGAAAACAAATTCGGATGTTTGGAAACAAATCAAGCTTTTATTGTAATCGAAAAGCTGATGAAGGTGCAAATCGAAAAGCTGATAAATAGATGCATTGAGAAAAAAATTAGAGAAAGGCATTTTGAATCATAGATAAATCAGGATACCAAGAAACAAGCTAATTCAAAAAGAAAACATCTTAAATCTGAAAAATGAACCAAATGATACAATTTGGCGAGCTTATAGAAGAAAGAAATGAAAGTCAATACTTAATTGTATCACAAAAAGTGCTTTTTTTGCAAATACACAACCAGATAACATATAAGCAGACAAACAGCGAAACCAATTTTTACAAATGAAGAAAAAAATTAGAAACGAAACTCCAAAACAGTCAGTTGAACAATACAATCAATCTGCGAACCAATTGAACAGTTTTTTTTTTACAAACATAGGAGAGAAAATGGCTGAAGATCATAAAATTTTTTATTGAAAATACACAATGTGTTCCAAAAACAAACGTCAGTGAAGTGTTGAAAAAAATTAAATCTTAAAACAAATTATGGGTAGATTATTTAGGCCCCAATAGTTATTTGATAAAAACCATAAAACCTTTTCGACCTTGTTAATCAATAGGGCTATTTTGTAAAATGATTTCCCAGCTTGTCTGAAAATTGCTTAAGTAATTCCTTTGTACAAAAACAAGGGGTCAAAATCAGATTGCTCCAACTATCGTCCCATTTCACCGTTGCCAATTCTCGCACAAAACGCTTATCGGAAAAATAGTACAATGCATTCAATTTTGGTCTTGGAAGAAAAAAGAAAAACTAAAATAGAAAAAAAAACAGACAATGTCCTCATTGACTTAACAAAAGGTATTGACACAATTCCACAAAAGTTGCTGGTGACAAAGTGTTTTAACCATGGACTACGCGGACCAAGTCATCAGTTACTTCAATCATACATAAGTGGAAGCAGAAAACTGTTTTTTATGCAACAAGCGATCAGATCTGAAAACTTAATCATATGTAGTGCCACAAGTTTCGTTGCTCGGCCGTTTAATTTTCATAATCTATATTAATAATCTTTTTTGATCAACTCAAACACTCGCAAATAAACTTATTTGCCGATAACACTGTTTTAACAGGACACATTCGAAAAGAAACTCACTCAAAGTTTAGTCACGATTTAAATAAGTTAGATAGTTGGTTCACCATTAATAATCTGACAAGAAGTACTCACAAAAATACAACTAGCATCGCCAACTTTAAAAACGATCAAATTTCAGATCAAATTTCTTCATATATCTATCTTGGCTTGGTTATTGATAGCATTTCAAACTTCAAAGAGCATGTTGTATATAATACGAAAAAGTTAGCCAAAAGCGCTGCGATTCTGTACACACTGAGAAATTATTAAACAAGGAAACAATTACTTGAAATTTACCACACTTATGTTAGGCCTGTATTCGAATATGGAGCACTTATATACGGCACAGCCAAAAAAAAACTATTAATGCATATTTTGAGAATTACCAGCACTTTCCATGGAGACTAGGCTTAAATCTTAGAAAATTTGACAGTGTACATGAGGCACGATGTGAGCGGAAACTACTGACATTAAAGAAATTCATCTGAAACATTTCGCGGTCACTCGCAAAATGATGGTTTAAAGTCAGTAATAACCAAAACTGAATTAAAAAAGTCAGTTAGTGGACAAAACAGAATAAGGGTCCTCAAAACAGAAGTGACAAAAAACAAAAGAATCATTGAAATGCTTAGAAAAACGAATATGAGTGTTTTAAATGCAATTATTAAGTTTGATGAAAACATAATTCAAAATGTATTTGATAAAAATGATGAAAGGCTCAAAGTGTATATTAAACATCTCTCAGGTGACATCTTGCTCGATAATATATTGTGTGAAAGCCTATTTTGTTAGTTGAGGGAATTATAACTCGTACTTTTAAGGTAAATAGTTTAAAAATAACTTATATATTGGTAGTAAAACTCTACGCTTTTCAACGGTAGCACATTGTTTCGTGTAATCCAATGATTATTTGTTTACGTTTTTCTATGTCTCTACAATGTTTGAACAGATCTCTTGCGCGTCTTTTTCTACACAGAGGCGAAGTTGCACTTCGCATACACAAGCAAAAATGTTACCGATATGCTACTGGGAAAGCTGAATGAGTAAAAGTTAAGAAATTTTGTAGACTCACTCAGTTTTCCCAGTAATTTTATCGGCGAATTTTTGCTTAAGTGACGCACGCCAATTATGACGCATAAGCAGTACCAGTCAATTTGAAATGAAGGGAATTCACCACTAACGACACAAAATTGATAGAGCGGACACATTTCAACTACTATACGAAAAAGTTCATTAAAAACACCCGACCCTGCCCAGGTTCAAACCCTCTTATTTTGTTACGGGCCTCCTTCCCTATCTCTACGCTACAGATCCATGATACCTTGAAGCTACAGTGCTACTAAAGCTGGATAAACCTGTTTGATAATTTTTGATGAAGTAAGTAATTTAAAATATTTAAGAACTGGGCTTTAACCAAAAGCTTGATTGTTGCTCTATTAAAAGATGAGGAAAAATTTCTAGTTTTGGAAATTTCTTAGAATTGTTTCGGGTTCAAACTTTAATGCATAGCAAATTACGCACGGAGGCTTTTTACAAATTGCCGCCTTGATTGAACCTTTGATATCAGATTAAATGGTTTTCGTTTAAAAAAACGGAAAAGAAATGAAAACATTGACTTTTCTGAAGGCATTAACTTTTTTGTGTTGGAAAAATTGAGCGTAAGCATTTTCACACACTAACTTCGCTCAACCCTTTCTCTCTTCATTGAACCCAAAATTTCAAGTTTGGGATGGTAGTTTAAGACAATTAGTAGAAAATCTACTGAAAACTGTTTTTTGACTTTTGGTTTGACTTTTCCGAGGGTCATAATTAGTTTGACTTTTCCGAGTGTCGAAACTAGTTGTGTAAAAAATGTGGGCGTAACCGCTTATAAAGTGGA
This sequence comes from Symsagittifera roscoffensis, assembly GCF_963678635.1. Taxonomy (NCBI): domain Eukaryota; kingdom Metazoa; phylum Xenacoelomorpha; order Acoela; family Convolutidae; genus Symsagittifera; species Symsagittifera roscoffensis. The sequence continues at coordinate 9,305,491 of NC_087065.1, read as the reverse complement.
GCTTCCCACAACCCGTTCTTTACACTGAAACTAATATCTCAGATTCGCTAGGGTAGTTTTTGAGAGAAGTCAAAAAGATTCAAAAAACAGTAAAAAAATTCTACTTTTCCGAGGGTCATAACTTTTTGTGTACAAAAATTTGGGCGTTGAGGCCTATGCAGGGGAGCTTGATACAACCCATTTTACCTATTGAAACCAAAATCTCAGATTTAGAGGGTAGATTTCGAAAAACAAAATGTTTGAAAAAAACAGTCAAAAATCGGAAATTTGTCTCTTCGGAGGGTCACAACTTTTTGTGTAAAAAAAATTTAGGCGTAATCTATTATGCAGCGGAGCTTTCCACAACCCATTCCACTAACTGAAGCCACAACCTCAAGTTTTAGGAGGTAGTTTTCAAGACAAATTGAAAAATTTCAAAAAAAAAACGGTCAAAAATTCAGAGGTTCAGAACTTATTGTTCAGAACCGACCGGCTGAAACTTAAATCTCAGATTTGGGAGGGCAGCTTTCGAGAAAAGTCCAAAATTTCAAAAAACGGTCAAGAAATCGAAAAATTGACTATTTTGAGGGCCATAACTTTGTGTGTAAAACATTTGGGCAAAGCCGCTGATGCAGGGGAGCTTCCCATAACCTGTTCTATCCATTTAACTCAAAATCTCAGATTTGGGTGGGTAGTTTTTGAGAAAATGTAAGAAAACCTAAAAATTTGGGTCAAAAATCCACCCACACACTTTTTCGAAGGCTTTAGAACGTGGGTTAAAGGAAAAGAAACCAGGGGAGTATGCAGGTACACAGGAGAATGGCCGGACTTCCCATTGGTACTACTCTTTTGAAAATCGGTAGAGTAGTTTTTGAGAGAAACGAAAACTTTCCAATGCGTCTCAAAAATTTTTTTAAAAAACCCGATCCGATACATTTTCATAATAGCTGTTTTTATCAAACAGGGATTTGTAATATAAGTCTGCGTTAATATCCTTAGCATTGACTATGCTTGATAGCTGGTTATTGATCAAAATGAACACATTCAAAATGAACACGTAGCGGATTTAGATACATAATAGCCACAAAAGGATTTAGCTATGCTTAATTAACCAATAAACTTTGCACTAAAAAGAGCGACTATGGTTGGAAAAAGGTAATGATCTCAGAAAAAAAACGCTCGTAACCTAGACGCACAGATGAATTTGAATACAAAGCCGTACAGAAAAATTGTATTTTGGCCACATTCATTTGCAATCAAAATGCATTACCTGACAAACATGTTGCTATCAATGATGTTATCAAAGATGATGTTGACAAAATTCTGCAGCCTAGACTCCACCTCCACTACTGAAGTTCCTGCAGTCACTCTTGACATCGTAGATGACCTTGAACCCGTTTGACCATCACTCACATAGCTACTCCTTGTGGACACATTAGTGCTACTACCACTGCTGGTTTCTCCAGAGGTGTCCATTATCGCAGAGGCCATGTTCCATGGCCACATCGAATCGTTGTCTGAACCGCCTCCCCATCTGGCACTGGGTGCTTGATTTGACCTAGAATTTCGTTGATTGGTCTGTGAGGAAGACTGACTCGATTGATTCTGTTCTGCTGCTCGGACTCTACCCCAGAAGTCTCTTCCAACTGCAGACCAGGTTGAACTAGACGAGGATGACCGTGAAGAGGATACAGGTTGCGAGTGACCTGAAAATAGATTCATCCGTTGTTTTTGGAAATGGGTGAATAACTTTTCGAAAACCAATCAAAAACTGACACGAACATACATTGAACATTTCAAAAAACCATCAATAGTCAGTCAATCTGAAAATGACTGCCATTAAAATCAAAAACTACCGTGAAATTACAACTTTGCTGTTTTTTATCTACGCTGAACTACCTCTAATAAACATTTGAGAACTTCACAAAAACTCTGAAAACTTCTTGTTAATAAGTTCACATTGAAAGCAATGCTTGAACATTGAATCGATTAACATACTCAGTTCGTATACTTATGTTACCTGAAGTGTCCATGGGTTCGGGGTATGCTCTCTGGCTTTCAGTAGTTCCAGGAGCTGAAGTCGCCATGACGAGCCTCTTAGAGAGAAGCTGAAGAGAGGAGACGTTGAACTTGACCATCTGGGCCAGCAGGTCGAAGCTGCACTGGATGATGTCCTCATAGCTGTGACCCACTTCTGAAACACAAATTGCACATGGAAGTCGCTTAAGTTTTGGATATAACGTCAGCTCCGTTTTTTTTTCGCTGCACGCTCGCTTAGTTCATACATGACTTCTATAGTTTCTTAGTTGCCACCCATTACAATATTGTGCCGAACTTGAGTTTAAATTAAACAATAATTCGGTGAAATTTTTCAGATGATTCAATTTGTTCATTGACATTTTAAAACAACGTCAGATGTCAGTAATGCTTACGTGAATGTGTATTTGCTGACGATTCTGCAGACGACGACGTTGAATCTGCAGTCGAAGTATTAGTCGTCGTAGACGCTGTTGTAGCTCCAGCCGCTGTGGGTTCTGTTGCAGGGGCAGTCGTAACACTAGACATAGTTGAGCTTATCATAGATTCAAATCCCCCAACTCCTGCTGGACTTCCGTTCCTATGAGGCAGACCAGCTCCACTCAGTGAGAGGATTCTGTCCACTGTATTCTCAATGAGTCCCGCTTCGCTCATGAACACTTGGTAGGGGTAGAGAGCTTTGCCACGCAGGAAGCTCTCAATTGCACGATGCAACCAGAACCTATAACCAATCCCTACTTTTTAGAACTTTTGCATCCGAAGTGGAATCGTTTCCCTCTGATGTTAAAAATACCTTTTTGAATCAACTAAGATGATCAATTCATGGATATTTAGAAGATGACATGCTTCAACGGTAGCTCTCCCCTCCATATTTGGAACCGTTGAAAGATTTTTGAGCTCACCAAAATTTGTTGATTAAATCTTCATTTCTAACGAATTTAAACTAGGTTACATTAGCGAACTTGCCTATAGACTGGAGAAAGATCAACCTTCGCGAGGTTGTTCAATTTAGTCAGCAATCCTCCGTTTGACCCTCTGCACATATGATGGGGTTTCTTCGTCAACTCTACCGGGGCCAGCACTCCGTGTGGATCTCTGGTATGTTCTAGCTTCTGGAACTCTTTTTCTGTCAGTAAGGCACAGTTATTCACTGTCTGATCACACATGCTGTGGATGACGCGAAGAATCTAATCAAAATTAATCGACTTTACCCACCATGCATTCGATTGCAAAATCACATTTTTGTTTTAAAGTTTCAAAATATAAAGAGAATGTTAAAAACGCCAATTGCCTGACCAGTCCAGCTTTTCTGACCAGTCAAGCGTCCAAGGCAGTTGATGTTGCCTAAATTTCATTTTTTCAAATAAAAAACAGACTATGACGCTTATCACAGCTGACACTGCCTGTCTACCTGAATGCGAAGACTCTGTATCAGACTCTCTCCTTCTATGAATCCATATTGCTCTGTCGTGAGGGTCCCTGTGTCTGGGTCGATTGCAAAGAAGAAATTGAACAAATCGTTTATCCTCGGGATCAGTCTGTACTGAGTCAGTTTATCCACCGTGCTACTGCGTCCACTGCCGTAGAGAAGTCCAGTTAGGAGGATGCATCCCTCTATTCGCATGGTGAGGTCTTTGTTCACTTCTATTCTGTTCATAGCACTGATCAGCTGTTCCGTGTTGTTGTTCAGAGGCGGAAACTGTCCTGATATCACAAAATTCATAATATCTTTCTAGCCACGTAGCACAGAAAAAAAAAGTTCCGCAAAAGTTTCCGCAAAATCAATTGTCAACACAGAGGCGAAGCTTCGCTTGGCAAACACAAGCGAAAACACGACAAAAAGCAGCTCCAGAAAATGCAAAAAGAAATGGAAATAAATCTCCAATTAGCAAAAATTCGGCTAGATTCGATCTGCTACCAACTGCAACCACAGATTTTGTGTCTCAAGCTCTAACCACTCAGCGACGCACGCTTAGCCACCGACAAACACTAGTCACGAATAAAGCAGCTACATATGCTGAGAAATGTCAGTGCCATTCAGCAATAGTGACACCAAATACAAATAGACACAATTTTGCAAGAAATAATTTGGAATATAAGAAACTAAAGGCATCCACACCAACTTTGCCAGTTACAAATTGTGTATAACTTATGCATTTCAATAAATTGCGAGATATGAGTTAGAAAATTTCTGAAATCGAGTTTTTATGATTGTTACGTTGTTTGAAACAAATATTTTTTTTCCGGTTAATTTGATGAATTAATTAACACGGAGGCGAAGGAGAACACGACTAAAAAGCAGCTGTATCAAAACAAATATTAAAAAGCAGAAAGAAACCTCGAATTAGCAAAAACTCGGTTACGTGTAGGATTCCAATCTGCGACCTACTGCAATTAAGAGATTTTGAGTCTCACGCACTATCCACTCAGCCACGCTAGCTTAACAACTAACAAACACTAGTCACGAACAAACCAGCTACATATGCTAATGAAATGGCAATGCTATTCGGCAAAAAAGGCACCAAATACAAACAGACTCAATTTTGCAAGCAATAATTTGGAATATAACAAACTGAAGGCATCCACACGAACTTTGCATGCAAATTGCAAAACAAAATTTCTGAAATCGAGTTTTCCTTATTTTTATGTGGTTTGAACAATTATTTTTTTGGTTCATTTGATGAATTAAAAATGCATCAACTGTGTTAACTTATTACTAATCGAATGTCAAAGCGCATGCTATCAAAAAGCTGCAAAGGAGTCCCAAAAGTGGCACCAATATTTGCGACTTCTTGATAATTTGCAACTTCGAAAAAAAGAAGGTTTTTTTTTTAAAAAAACACTAAGCTGACGCTAGTTATAAAATCAGGCTTAGGGAAGATCACTCTCACTCAAGTTACCAAATACAGAAGAAAAAGGCCAAATCTAATTTATGCTATTAACTATATTTTTCATCGGTCTATCAAGTTTTATAGTCAGTGTCCCAGGTATCCTTTATTTTTCAACTTGATCCAAACGATATGGTGACAAAAAAAAACTATTTCTCACCAAAACACAAACAGCTTTGGTTAGCAATAATCCGAAGTATAAACCTCCAATGGCATTTTGCAAAATTATCTCAACACATTATTTTGAAATTCACATAAGAAGCCCAAAAAAACGATGGACTCAAGGAATAAGGATGCCCATTGAAAGTCTCTACTTGCTGGTGTAAATGCAGTTAAAAAAGCTCTGTACCTGTGCTGTCGTGATTAGCCATATATGTCATTCGGATTGAGGCGATGAGGGAGGTGGCGGGGGAGGAGTTTTCCTCTAGGATGTCGATGGCCACTCCCAGGTACTCCATGAACAGTTTGTTGCTGGGCTCGAACTTCCTCACTACTATCTCAACCACACTCACAAGCAGGCGAGGCAGAGACGCCAGGTACAAGATGTTCTACACGTGAACAAAAAACATAGCCAACTGACAGTTGGAAAAGAGTAACGAACGCAAGAAAATCGATTGCCCTTGAGAAAAATATGTGCCCTTGAAGCTCTGAATTGAAGAACAATTCATTTTTAGCATTCTTTAAAAAATAAAAAATCTAAATTGAGGATAATGGAGTTTTCCTTCCTTTTAACAAACGAAACGTTTGAATTGAAAAAATCAAAAGTCATCAAAAGAAACGAACTAAATTCAGATATGAACTGAACTGAATTCAAAGTCTAACAGCAAAAAATCAAAAATGCGCCGAAATTTCTGAACACCAATTTTAGGTATGTGCTGAAAATGCCATTGAAAAACGTTTTCTTCTTCATTAGTTAAATTTTGGTTGCTTATTTCATTTTCATTTGGCCAACAATAGCCCGGTTTTTGAGGGTTTGGTTATGAAAAAATCAAGTGGACATTATTACCTTTTCACAAGCTTCACTGTTCCGCGTTGCTTTGCGCTTTGTCCTGTCAATTGCACAGAGCAGCTCCTCAGGCTCACTGCCCATATCAACTACAGTATAAGACAGCACCCGGCACAGGTTACTCATCTGGTCCAGACTCAGACTCGTCAGGAGTCGGTCGATGTCCAGAGCTCTCAGTTCCAGGGGCTCCTCTCTGTGCACCATGAGGTCTTCCAGCAGAAGCATAGACACGTAGCCTAGCAGCCGGTTAGCCAGATAGTCCAACAGTTTTCGAATTAGATCCAGATTACTCGAAAGCTGGACCAGAAAATGGATTGATCGAATGAGAAAAGATTAGAAAATCTGTTATTACACATGACTAGCATGGTATTACTCCTATATTTTTGCCATTTTTGATCGATTAGATTACATGCCATGAGGACAATTTCATTTCCATGAAGCAAATAAAATTATACTTCCTCACTAAAACTACTCAACTTTAAGAAAATAATTATTTCCGGTGTTTTTCAAACATCCTAATTTGTTTCTTTTATGAATTCTGGTATTACAATCTTTACTGGGCTGGTCTTTACATCATGTTTGCTCAAATGAAAAGACATTAGAGATACAATTCAACTCGCCTTTGAGAGAATATCGTTTCTAAGGGGACTTGAGGTAGACAGTGTATGCAGTAATTGGATTGCGAGAAAACGCACTTTGTCGTACGTTTCCAATTCTTTCTTCTTTTGCACTTCTGTTTTGCCAGTGGATTCGAAATTGAAAGGAAGCTCCAGAACAAGATTTTGCAATACTTGAACCCCACCTGAAACAATTTGACATATTTTTGGACAACCTTACAGTTGCGTTAAAAATTTATGAATTTTTAACACAAGAGCTCTTGTGTTATTGTTTCAGGAGCAATTCCTTCGTAAAATTAACCATTATCGCGTATATCGAATCAAAAATCTTTTTATGAAACCACAGTCGAACTAGGAAAATTTACTAAGAAAAAACTCACCAAAAGACACAAGGTTTTCGACATTTGGACTGTTTTTCATACTTTCATCTAGATCTCTTGCGTTTCTGTCTTCGACAATGAGCTCATAAATTTTGTGCAGTTTGTCCAAGCATACTGCGCTGTCATATATTTCCCAAAAGGAAGCATTTAAGCTATGAAGGCATTCCAATACCTCCCAGCCTCCTTTTCCTGATGCAGGAGGACACTCGATGAATTTTTTCCCCAATGATCGCAAGGAAATTGGAGCACCAGTTAAATATTTTCTTTGACTCAACCGCAAATAAACGGTTGAGTCTTTACTTTGAAGCATCCAAGACATCTTAAATTCAATTTTATAACAAGATAGAAAACTAAACATACATGAACTGTCCTGATTACATGTGAAAAGTTGAAGTCATCTAAGATGGTTGTCAATTGTCAAACTGGCATATAACAACTGTGTTAACTTGTTACTAATCGAATGTCAAAGAACATGCTATCAGAAAGCTGTAAAGGTGCCCCAAAAGTGGCGCCAATATTTGCGACTTAGCTTGGAAAAAAAGAAGTTTCGCACTAATACAATCGCTTTGCAAGTTTTAAGATGAATCAATTGTGTTGACTTATTACTAATCGAATGTCAAAGCGCATGCTATCAAAAAGCTGCAAAGGAGTCCCAAAAGTGGCACCAATATTTGCGGCTTCGAAAAAAAAGAAGGTTTTTAAAAAAAACACTAAGCTGTCATATATTTCCCAAAAGGAAGCATTTAAGCTATGTAGGCATTCCAATACCTCCCAGCCTCCTTTTCCTGATGCAGGAGGACACTCGATGAATTTTTTCCCCAATGATCGCAAGGAAATTAAATTGGAGCACCAGTTAAATATTTTCTTTGACTCAACCGCAAATAAACGGTTGAGTCTTTACTTTGAAGCATCCAAGACATCTTAAATTCAATTTTATAATAAGATAGAAAAATATATAAGAAAAGAAACCTAAAACAGCCATTTGAAAATTTGCCAATTACCTCAAACGGAAAAAATGGTTTGAAAAGCTTCCATATAAAATATTATTTCGGCGTCTGGGGTATTTCTGCTGCGAATTCTGAAAGTTGAAGTCAATTTCTGGAACCATAAGTTATTCACATTTTTCGGCTCTTTTCCAGTTCCCCCCCCCCCCCACTTTTCAAAATACCGAGTTTTATATATCTTTTACGTGTTATTACGGCTAAATGCGTGATGTTACGCTGTAAAGTATGAAGAAGAAATTTGTTCAGAATTGTCGATTTGTTCATCACGCCAATTTTCATTACATTTTGACAACGTTAAATAGATTTTTCAAAATTGAATTTGAAGGGGGGGGGGACTGGAAAAGAGCCCATTTTTCCACCATTTTTCCACCATTTGCCACAAAATCAAACTTGAGCGTAAGCAACTTCCAAGTTTTCTTTAGATAAAAAAAAAGATAGTTAACAAAATTGCAAACTTTAAATTGCAAAATGATAAGCAATAACATGATGCAAGTGTAGGTCATGCAATTTTTGTCTAGTATGATAAATACTTACAGAATAATAATGTAACAATGATAATTGCAGAAACTTTTGCTAAAAAGAAAATTTCAAACGTTTTCGCAATTATGTACACCGTCAGGATTTTCACAATAAACTTATCTAAATGACGGTAAAACATCGATTTACAAATATTATTTACAAAAATTCACATATATTTTGATTCTAAACAATCATGTTAAAAAATTAGCCAATCACAGTTGAACTCTAAATTACTATTACGATTAAAATACTTTTAACCTCTAAAATAAATTGATTAGTTTTAAATTAACTTGTCTGGAAGTTTCCCAGTCATAATTTCGATTTAGACATGTACGTTTTAAATAAAAAACCAAAAATATTTTGGGACTAAATTTTCAGTTTTAACTCCCAGCTCCTAAACTCATCGCGCATGTTCAAGCCCGGTTTCTATTTCCTGATATGTATTGCCTCTAGTGTTAACAATTTTGTTTGGTTGTTTGACCTATCTATAATTTCTCAATTATTATCTGCGCTATGTTACATTCTCCCGGAAGAACACATCAACGGAAAATAAAGCAAGGTTCTAAAACGACTGGCCAACGTCTAAACAGAGCTCTACATGCTTTTCACCGTCTCTACCAAAGCCAGTTCTTTTGGTGGTCTTCTCAACATCGGGTCGACAAAAACATTACTGCTCTCCGGCTTCGATCAGAACGCTCAAATTATTTAATTACATGCAAAACTATTGAGCTCATGGCTGGTTCTCAGTATCCCCAGACCACGAGGTCACTCCTAAAAACAGGGCTACTCTAGATCTCTTGCAGCGCTCGTAAAATGAATTCAGATGTTAGATAAATTCAATTCAAGACATAACCGGTAAGCTAAAAGTTAATATAAAACAGTTTCAGTTCAAATCCCGAGACCCCTCCGGATTCCTGAATCCGGGGAAATAACAATCTTATCTTCTTTCCCGAAGGCTGTTTTTCTACCCTTCACCGTTGTTGTGAACGGCCTTGCAACGATTGTAGCGACACAATCGTTGCAACTCGGAACGGTCTCTGCTAACTCTGCTTTTTCTTCGATTCTGATCTTCGATTTTTTCGTAGTTATCTTCGTCGCAACTATTGTTGTTCTGATTTTCTCCTGGTTTTCTTCCAAAATGGCAGTTTTTGCCGTTTTTCAGAAGTGCGACTTCTCAGTTCGAATTTTTAAAAATTCAAAATTCCAGAATATCTCGACCTTCACCGTTTGACTAATCATCCCAATAACGTCACTAATCTCTCAAAACTGTCAATTCGGAAGGTTAGCTGCTAACTATTCGAAATCGCCGAATCTGCATTTTTGTCCATTCTGGTCGAGTGTCACATACTCACCGGACAGCCCTGTCAATGTCCCCATTGAATCTCGCAATGTTCGTAAAAATGGTACAGTGTCATCGAACAGAATTTACAAAATGCACGAAATTACTCTTATCCACGTCATATCGATTCACTGCAGAATATAAATGTCATCATACTACACTTCTATAGCCTTCCAAATTCTTTCACTAATCTGCACTTTCAAGGATATGACTCAAGATAAAACATTTTTTCTGACTTCCAACGTCAACGCCCTGATTTAAAACTTTTTTTTTCTTAGGTTTTAAAAGATGTTGGTTTGCAGGACAGTCCTGCCAAACAACAAGCTAAAATTATCCTACTATGCTTCTTCCCTCCAGAAATTTTGGTTGTTATTGTCCTGAATATTAAAATTAAAGAACTCTGTGGTTAGAAAGAACAATGAATCAATCTCCCTCTTCAAGAGATTAATCAAGCCTTTCATGTCACCACAAAGTTATCAGTTGTCCTAGTCGATTAAAAACAATCATGCAGGCTAGAACATTTAAATATACTCTTTGCTCAAGCTTTTCTAAATAAAGCCACTCTCTAAAGCCACTAACCAAAATCAAAATACAAATTTATAAATGCAGCAAATACTTTAACGTTCAAAACTCAACTAAATGTTTTCTTTCAGTTTTCAATTACAACTTGGTTGCTTAGTTTCTCACTTGAGTTTTTGTCTCACACATAAAACAATTCTGAGTTTTAACTTCTTCTCTTTCGTCACTTCTTTGTTTCTTCTTTAATCGTCGTTTAGAAGTTCTAAAACTTCTAAATTCTTCTAATTTTCTTTCTTTTCACATCTTGTTTTCCAACCATTTGTCAATGCTCTATCTCCTCCTCCTGCGACATTGACTCTGCACTTTCAGTTTCTGTGTCTTGGAACAAATCGATCGTTAGCTATTCTGACGCTGTTGGAAGCAGTCCTCCAACACTCCTGCTCTTCTAACCTTTGTTTACAACAAGGTAGGGGATCCACGTTAGATTCTCTTTTCCTGCAGAAGCTGTTGTGGAGACACAACGTCACGTTTTTCTTCAAATCTTCCTTCAACATCTCTTCCTTCTCTCTTCCATTGCGTTCAGTTGTCCTGGAAATTCTCTTTACAGCGGTGGTCACTGCATTCCGATGAGTCACGAAAACTCGCTTGAAAGCTCCTATCCCAATGTCCAGCTGATACACACTGTACACTCTGCCGTGCTTCGACATATGCTTCCTGGCATACTCATACATTCATGCGGTCATGTTGGCTCTAAACCATGGCATCAGTCGTCTCCTTGCCCATATCTTTTTCACTTCCATCGGAATGTTCAGAATCTTGCACATTGTCTCAAAAAGATCTAAATCTTTTAGACAGTCCAATTTCTGCAATTTTTCTCTCGTCGTTTCCTCCTGTCTATTGTTCTCCTTCACATGAGCTTCCAGCCATCGTATCGCCATCATAACTCCCACTATCACTAATGTTATGGGCCGTGATGAGTCTGGTAAACCCATGGAGAGCAGCTCTCCAGAGTCCCAGATCAACACCAGATTACTACGTTCGGGGTACCACCATGTTTGCAGCAAGCAATGGCAAGGAAACTTGTCATATGTCAAAATGAGGCTCCTCCAGTTACGCTTTCCCGAAGCTTCCAGTAGTGGTTCCACTTCCATCATCACTCGGTGGACTTCATCATTTTCATCTACTGTATTGTAATCCGTAACGGTTGATCCTCTCTGTTTTTGTCTCTCAAAGTCACTGAAGTTCCCACTGACGTATCCCATGAAATTTTTTCCCAGTATCGATTCGAACTCTTCTTTAGCTCTCTCCGGGACTGCCGAGAATATTCTGCACAGTAATTCATAAGACTTTTCCGACATTCTTGCTAGTCTTACACACTTTGGCACTGAGAAGGCTTGATCCACGATGGTTCTCGTACTTTTTAAATCCACAGCCACAAAATGCACTGGGTATCTGCTCTTGCACATTGGAGCTAACGTCGATCCCACCAAATATCGCGCTCCCAATGGTCTGCGATAAGTTTCACTGTGTCGGATGTTCATTTCCGCCTCGATCGCTTCCCTCCATTTTCCTATGTGTTTTTGCTCAGTCTGCAAAACTCCTGGGAACACTTCTACACTGATGGCCGTGACCATCTCATCTTTCTGTTCTAGATTCAATAGTGACTCAAAAGAACCAAACATACTGAGAATCTTAGCGCAGTCACTAGCTTCACCTCAGTTCCTCCATGGCAATCTGCGATCAAAGAATGTTCCCAAAGAATGTTGTCAACTGTTTGTGTTGTTTCTCCAGGGTTTTCACGCAATCTAGACTTCAACAGACGTGACCATCCAGTCCACAGACTTCTGCCAGACAGCTACCAGGTGTGACCCAGTCTTCTGGTACCCAGCCAGGCAACTCCACTTTGTCTTCCCCGTTGCTCTTAGAGGCTGTTGTCATCACATTATAGATGATATTAAGATCACGCAGGTTACAGTCCGCATTTAGTTCCCTCTGCACATCTTGTGTTGTAAGTAGTATCGAATCAGCATTGGGACTAGGACACCACGATGGTCTCATAAGTTCCCACACTACCATCAAGCTCGTTCTCAGTAATTCATCTGAGAATCCCAATCCAAAATCAACTCGTTTGTCGGATTCTGGCACGGAAGGTGCAGCTACTTTTTCTTCTAAGACTAGTCCCAGCTTGGTCTGCGGATTAGCAGCGCTTCTTATTGTCGCAATTCTAGACGTCCAGAATCTTAGCAACACTGCTTGCTCGTAATCAAAGAAGTAATCGCGTATGCCTTCACTGAGAAACGGGTTGTACGCTATCCCTATGACTCAGGACACGTAACTGTATGACTTCTCTCTGATCGGTCCACAGTATTCATTGGATTTTGACAGTGCTCCCATAGATTCTTTAGTAGGCTTCAGCTCCTTGTTTGAGAATCTCCTGATTTCGTCTATTTTCCTCATGGGTTCTAGCTTCACGGGTTCTTTCATGTTCACCCTCATTGGTTTGCTTTGATGTATATCTAGCAGTGCTAGCAAGAGTAAGGCTTTCGCTCGTTCATCACCTTCTCTCAGCATCTTGACACCAGTATTCAATGCTGGCACTGAAATTTGCTCTATCATGAATCGGATGAAACAGAGCGTCTCTCCGCTTCGCGCACGCTACTGACATTCCCTCTTGGATTATCAAATCCCTCATGCTCGTCATCAGGAAGACCTTTTCTTCTTTCGATCTCTTCCTTTCTTCTGAATCATATTCCTCGCGAGTCAGTCCGATCATGCACCAGGCGAACATTCTCTGTCCTCTGGCCATGAGGTGATTCCATGAGGAGTCTTTGTTCATTGTCTTTAGAATTGCCCGGAGAGCTGCTCTCCGGCAAATTCCATTTCATTTCCGCAAAAGCTGACGGAGGTTCCAGTGTCGAAGTACCTTCGTTTGCTGGTTCAGTCACTTACAACGCGTCTGCGTTTTTTTCAAAGTCACTGAGGAAATTGAAATCCAGGCTGGATATTCCTCCTGTCGATGCTTTATCATCCTCATTCTCTGCTTGATCGGGATCCTCTTGCATAGGCTCTTCCGATCGACGGCTTCCTCCCTGCCCATCATCTCCTCCTGATGTATCTCTCGAATTTGAGGGTCCTTGCTTTTCAGTCTTGGCCCTTTCCGGAAATTTCGGTATGATAAGCCTGCCAGCTGATTTATCTTCCTCCCCTCCATGGACCACTTTGATTTCCTCATAGCCGAAGGGTGCCAGGAAGGTTCTCGTCTGCAACGTTCCTCCCACTGTTAGCCCCTGTTTCGCGCTGTTCAAAATCAGGGAGGCCTCAGGTAATTCGGCTTTGCCTCTCATCCTCATAGGCGCTAGGTTTAATTCCGTCCATTCCGTGTCAAACGCTCCAGGCTTCGGAGTCGCGGCATTGCCTATGCGCCTCGTCGTGGTTTGATCCGTATTAGCAAATCGCGTATACTATAAAACTGCGGCATTCCTGCCCACATAACACGGATCCATCGTTTCCGAGAATTTTGCTACCCTCCTTTCATTGGTTTCAAACACTCTCAGCCTAGGAGTTTGCACTACGGAGAGTGCTCCGAACAACATTCTTCTTATCAGAGGGAATTCAGGGATATCCTCTGGCAGCTTCTCGTAATCACCCCAGTCTTTCGTCTCTTCTCTCACTTTATGGTATGCTGTAGTGAGACGAGGAATTCTTGTTATCTCACCATTCGTCTTGTCAGAGGGCCTTAGATTCCAGAGCTTTGGAAATACTTCAATGTGCCCTCTCTCTACTTCTCCCATACGATCACGGAAGTGATCGTCAAAGTTGACGACCTTCATCTCTGGCTCTGCTATCTTTCAAAACAACAGATCTTCGCTCATAAGTTCCCGCAACACCGACCTCCTGTACGCTTCCACCTTAACATCAGGGAACGCAAACGTGACTGCTGGTCCATAGAGCACTGTCACAAACTCCGTGGCTCCTCTGATCAACGCTAAGGGATCGGTCCTCATAGCTAAGCTTAGATCAGTTAGCAGGGGCATGCCCCCGACATGTCGTCTCACGTCTTCCTCCCTCTCAATCGTCCCATCCTCTCCTGTTCCAAAGCAATTCTGATGCAGGAGGTACTGAATAAGAGTATGTCTCAGATCTCTTATCTTGTTCCACGAATCCATGGCTTTCTTCACGTCGAATCTCCTCACATTCTCTCTCATCTGCTCTGGGTAACGTGTCAGGTTCATCAGTGCTCCCAAGTTTCCATGTGTTATTGCAATCAATGTTAGAAGTCCATCTAATCGCAAGTTCTGAACTCCTTCGGTGAGCAGTACCACCGGTCCTTTCACGAAGTTTTCTGCTCCAAACGTCACGAACAAGGCTAGTAGTTTAACGATTGATACTTCCACTACTGCTTGGAGGAATTCTTTTATCAAGTATCGAGAGAATTTTGGGTAGACTTTTGCCAAGAAGGACGCGGTCCATCCGGCTCCCAGCCCTTCCAGCATGCTATCAGTCCTTTCAAAGCCTTCTTCTCCCTTCACCTTCTGAGTCCAGAAAAATTCCAGGGTAACTTGGCACACTCTGTTTATGAACTCGGCTGCCTTCTCTTCGGCATTTTCGGCCAGGTTCACTTCCTTTACAAGGTAGGCATGGATCTTCCTGATCATCACTGGGCCTTGCTCAAAAGCATCCGCTCCGAATGCCGCTACTCGAGGAGTTAGGTGTAGCCACTGAATGGCTTCTGGCTTGGTTCTCAAAACCATCGACTCCAAGTGAGCTCTGGTATCCTTGGAGTTGTTTCTTCTCTCTCCTTCCTCTTTTATGTCCATTTCTCGGAACCATAAGTCATTCGACATTGTCACAATTACTCGATGGTCGTCATCTATTCCTGGCTTCAATTTGAGCTGTCGACTGAACTTGGACAGTTCCAACCCCAGCACCTCGTCCAACACTAGCATGTGTAGTGAGTGGTCCTTGAATCTTCTCGTTGCGTTCGAGATATCCGACCACACCGCCGGTAGTTCAGCCCTGAGTGATCTCAGATTCTCCACCTCTATCTCGCGATTTGGGGCCGATATGATTACATCATATTTCCCTTCCGAGAGCAAAGCCACTATCGCATACACGAACTTTAGTCCATCCGGGAGACGTGCATACCCCGGAGACAGCGCGAACACGGCTCTCGGTGTCATCTTGGTGAATGAACCTTTTTCAGGGTATCCACTACTTCACCCATCGACTCGAGTATATCTTTTATCGCTGGCCATAGAGCGGCTTCGGCTGTTGTAGGCTCTCTGAGTCTGCTCAGGAAACCCCTGCTGTATAAATGGTCATTGATGCCAGCAAACACAATTGTGATTGGGTTCATCTCTGTCTGTCTTTGTACCCCGATCGCCATTGACACGGATTGCATTAGGTCCAGATCGACCGCTGCCAACATTATAACATCCGGCCAAAACAGAGACTTGGAAGTGTGTACGAAGTCTTAATTCGCTACTATCATAATCTTGTCCTTCCTCATTTCCGCCTTGTCATACGCGGCAAAGATGGTCTCATCTTTCTTTATCGCTTGCAACCCGTCGTATCTTTGGACATCACATTACTGATTCACTTGTTTCGGGTATACTCTTTCTTTCACATGACCTGCGGGTGTTTTCAGCTGCCTGAACATCTTCACATGTTGTCCAATTGGCGCCCTCGTTATCAAAAATCTTCCAGGTCTCTCTTCTCGATTTCCCTCATCGTGATTCAGTTTTACGTCTTGTAACGGTCTTGCATTCACTGGGCCCACTGTGTTGTTAGAGGGCAGTCCCTCTAGATCAGCAAACCTCAAGGCCAACGTTGAGCTGAAGTTTATGCCCGCAGCTATCAACCAATCCCCGCCTGTTATCGAGTGCAGTCCACTGACCGATAACATTGCTCCGTTCAGCATCCTCATGGCATCCGCTGCGAAGCTCACCGTGTGAAGGTTCAGTTTCATCAGGTCATCCTTGTATATGTGCCAGGGAGAAGGTGTTGGCCTCGACCACATCAGAGAGCTCCTGTTCGGACGTCGCTCTTCTCGACTGGTGCTCGTCGTCTCAGATCTCGTATCCGATTTGGAGGTGCTGGTCGTTTCCGCTGTTGAGTTGACAGGCCCTAATCTTCGTCTAGGATTAATGGTCCTCCTCATGGGCACTTCTCCCAATCGGTCTCGTACATCCGTTCTGTGCCCGGGTTCGCTGGAGCTTTGCGGCATATAGATGGTCACGGCTGGGACTGCTTCCAAGCGTTTT
Organism: Symsagittifera roscoffensis; assembly: GCF_963678635.1. Classification (NCBI taxonomy): domain Eukaryota; kingdom Metazoa; phylum Xenacoelomorpha; order Acoela; family Convolutidae; genus Symsagittifera; species Symsagittifera roscoffensis. The sequence goes on along the minus strand of NC_087065.1, from coordinate 9,288,940 downwards.
TGCAGGTTAGGAGGCACAAAGGTGGTAATTGTCGGTTCTTTGGATGCTTCCTCTTCCTTCAGCACTCCCGTGTCGAAGAGTTCTACTTCCAATTCATTAATCGCTCTTGGAAGACTCTGTTCAACCAAGCCTGCCCTTCTATGCTATCAAAGTGGATGCCGTCAGTAGTCAGCCTGGCCTGATCCATAGCCCTCAGCTCAAGTTCGATATCCATAAGGATCATTCTTCCGGCATTCTGACTTGCAAGATTCCTCAGGATGTTGTTCCACCTGATTACTCCTTCGTTGTGCCTTCTCCCTGCTGCAGTCAATGTCCTCGTGTTCATTGGCACAGTGCAAACGGTCAGTAGCGCGCAGTTGAACTTTTGCCAGAAGCTAGTAAACAAGCACACCATCATCGATTCCCATAGTGCTTCTTCCTCATCTGAGCTTCTCGAGATGTTATTTGTCCCAACTAGGATCGTTACATTAGGGAGTCTCCCTGGGTGCATCAACTCCACCATCCGAAATAACTGGGCTATCGTCGCGCCTCCGAAAGCCATCACCGTGGTGATCCAGGAGGTCCTCAAGTTTGAGAGCACTCTGACCAAGCTGTCTCCCAGTATCAGATGTGATGTCCCCAGTGGTGGTTGCTGCAGGTTCACTGCCGGGTTCTAGGTCGCTCGATTGAAGCAAGCTCTCGGATTCGCCTTCGGAACTCCTGTGAAGTTATACTTCAACTGATTATTCTTTTGTACGTCCATTACCCTCACTTTCTTCGCCGGCATCTTTCGTATCTTCCGGTCTGGGACTTTTGAGCTCCCCATTGGTAGCATGCATTGCTAACTCCCCCTTTGATCATTACGTCTTGGGAGAACCGTACTCTGCCCGTATCGTCGATCGTTCCATAGGGTGCAGTCACCCCGGAACCTGGCGCATTCTTCTTGGCGACTAGTCGTCCAGCTGTCTCTATCAGCTTCCTCACCGTTTGCTCCACGACTGGGCACCCAAGGTATCACTAGTGTCCGGGATTGTCACTCGACCTGTTGTAGCTGGGAGTTGCGTTTCTGTCGTTTGACTCATTTCTCGAGGCGTCAAGAGCTCCTTGCAGCTATCACTTTTTTCCACGGCTGTTGTCAATGGCACCCGCTCCGATCGCTCCTTGTAGTCCCGCCTTCAATTTTTTCACCCTGCTTTTTGTTGCAGTCTTCAAACAATCTCTTCCACATGTCTCTGTCGTCCTCCGTAATGAGCATGGTCTTAGTCATTTCATCCAGCTCCCTTCTGGTCCTCTCCAGCTCATCTTTCATCCCATCTAGATCTTGCATGGTTTGGTTCGTTTGAACCCCCTTTTCTACTCGCGCCCTCTTTGGTGGCACAGCTATTCTCAGTGGCGAACTAGACGAGGCAGCCTTGCTGTTCATCTCTTGATGCATTCTCCTCAGCCCAGGTTTGGGCTTGGAGGGCAAAGGCATCTCACCTGGTTGATAAGTCCTAGAACTTCCCAATCCAGGCTCGTTCGCCAAATCACTCCCTGAGAGAGCCCCGTTTCTCTACCTCATCACTCTCATGTTCGGACGGTCTAGTACTCCCCTCTCTCCGTATGCTGCCATCAATAGGACTTCCATGGGGCGGTCCCCACGGTTGTCATGCCCCAAGATGTTTATCAGGGCGGTCAGCAACATGACTACCTCTGGGTCCTCCAGAGCGAAGTCTCGATCTATTAGCCGACGATAGATCGCATCTACCATCGGTCCTACATATGCCTCTGCCAGGTAGATCAATTCATCCAAGTTGAAGTTATCCATTCTCTTTTCAGGTTTGATTCGAGTTGATTTAATGATTTGGCTCAAGTGAGTAATTAAACGGTCAATCAGGATCTAGAAAAGAGGTCACGAATATCACACTTGTCCGTTTCACCTTAACTTCTTGTTAAAATTTATTTAAAACAGTCAGATAAAAGGATTTTGATCCTAAAATTTAATGAAATCAATCGGTCTCTAAAATTTTGGAATTCGCCCTAAGATTGGACAGTCCAACCTTTGGATCTATTCCTAAGATAGTTATCCAGTTGTTCGTGGTCACTAACTCCTTCTTACCCAGGACCTTAATAACATACATAACATAACATAACACACATATCACACACTACACATACTTAAGTCTAGGCTGAGTTAAGGTAACATGCAAGAGGGTGTCAGACTAAAGTAACTTTTCTTATGTAAGTATACTTGTATATTAGTATCAGAGAAGATTACGTGTATGAGCGCGTACAGTTCCCGAGGATGCAGTCGTCCTCTGTTTGGATCGTACACTGGAAGCGAAAGCTCCTTCACTTCCTTTCCACGAGGAAGTCTCTCAATCTCGTCAAGGACAAGACTAGGTTTTCCGGGTCCACGTGCCGCTTCTCCGTCGCCCGTGTCACTAAGAAGCATAGGTATTTTCCCGTTATCTGTGACGCCGCCGGAGGCAAGGCTGCTACGCTCCCTATTCCTGGTCTTTGCTTCCAAAGGAATTCTATGTTTTTATATTCTCTCTTAAAATCCGCTGCTAACGCTGTCCTAAAACTCATGTCTGCTGTGATTGCTATCGCACATATTCTATATGTGAGTATGAAATCGCTGTCTGTTAGTATTATGCTACTTGAATATTCATTTGGTAAATTAAAATATGACTCAACTACCCTCCCTATGTCCGGTTTCTTAGGGTCTTCGCCTGTTTCCGCTTCTATATCTCCTGTCTCTCTTGCTACTCTCAATTTTTTTATTAATAAATTTTCAGTGTGGGTAGTTCCTACCCCCACTCCCCGGACAAAAATATCCATCGACGTCCCCGTCGATCGCATACCGGATATCAAGTCGAGGTTGGAAGCCGGAATGATTAGTCGCCCTTCATGGGCACGCCAGGAAGGATCCTCTCGTTCGTTTTTCCTGTATTTCATGCTTCCACGATCTACATCTTGAATCGTGACACTGGTCTCCTATGGGTCCGACGTCATTTCGTTCAGCCATTCCAAGACACGTAAATTCGTCAAGTCTTGTTCATAGGATTGCTGTTGCTGGTCGTCGAATTCTACCTCGGGCTTGGACCGGTCATCGACCCACTCCTCGTCGTGATCATCAATTATGTCAATGTCCTGTGACACAGTTATTTCTTCTAGACCCACTACTTCTTCCCCTATCCTCTTTATGTCTAACCTGTCCACTACAAAATTGTCGCCGTAAGGGGTATATTTCTTCTTGGATCTTGTCCTGTCATTCTGTCGAGTCTGTATCGTGAATGGTAGATCCGGTTCCAAGTTCTTGGGGACCTCTCTTTGTTCAGGGTCTTGCCAGTCCTCTTCTGCGTAGGGTAACGTTTCATCATCTGCTTCAATTACCTCATTTGGATTCAGGTCCAGTGGTGTACTCGTTCCTTCCTCTATGACTTCATTTCCATCGTTTTTTTCCCTGGCGCCCTTCTCGTTGACCTCACAATCAGGGTCCATCATTAGATAATCCCCTTCTTCCATGTCTGCAGGTATACACCAGTCTTCTGTCGATGGATTGTGTGGCTTAATGTTTTCGTAATGAGCGGCTCGGCCAGTACTCAGTCTATAGAAGCGTCACTCCTGGTGCACCTCCGTAATCATGAAGGGTCCCCTCCACTTCTTTAGGAGCTTTTTCGTTCCTTTCGGTGGTATGACATTCTGAAAAACCCATACGTAGTCCCCTACCGAATAAGCTTTTGCACCAGCTGCTTTCTTGTCAAATCTTTTCCTGTGCCTTGCCTGTGCCTGCTGAATATTTCGTCTACATAAGTCGTTTAACTCCTGCTGACGTCTTATTACATCCCTTACATAGACCTGTGGTGACGTCTTTTTACCCTCATACTCTGGGTAGAAGAAAGTCAAGGGCAAAGACTTCTCGTGCCCGGTTAGCATCATATGTGGACTAACTCCGGTGGTGGAATGTTGTGTGCTATTGTAAGCTCCCATCACCTGTGGAAGATATCTGTCTCAATCGGTCATGTACCTGGAACAAAATACCCTCAGCATCGACACTAACGTTCGATTCTGCCTTTCCACTAAGCCATTTGTCTAGGGATGGTATGTCGTGGAGTTAGCTCTCTCGTGAGTCTCATTAGCTCTTTCGTGAGTTCTCCTACGAAAGCTGTTCCGTTATCCGATTGAAACGTCATCGGACAACCATGTCTCGCTATCCACGTATTGATCAGGTGGTCGCACGTCTCTTCCGCTGAGGCAGTTATGCAGGGCACGGCCTCTGCATACTTCGTGATGTGATCTTACATGACCAAGACTTGATTATAACCACTGTCTGTCATGCATATCTTTTGGTGATCTATCTGCACCACCTCGTTGAATTCAGACGACTCGATGGATTGTAAAGGAAATTGCAATTTCCTTGGATCCTTGACCTCTTGGCATGATAGGCACGCAGTTACCCACTTCTCACATTCCTTTTTCATGCCAGGCCACTCAAAGCGCTTCAGGATCCTCTGATATACTTTGTCGATCCCCTGATGGCCCATCTGATCATGCGACCTGAATAAGAGTTCTGTCTGATGAGTTGCGGCAACACTATCGCGTTATACTTGTATAGGACTTTGTCTTCATCTCTTCTCTTGCAAGCCACAATCCCGTCCTTGTTCAAGTATAACCTTCCCTCTTTCTGCATAAAATACTGTCGCAGAATGTGGTAACTGTCTTCCTCGAGGTCTCTTTTGTCCGGAGAACCATTTTCGATCCACCTTTTCAGGTTGCTTGTCATGTGGTTATTTCTCTGCGCTCTTAGTAGATCCGAGAGTCTGTATCTCGCCTTCAAGTAAGTCTTCATGACCCTCATCTGACTATTCAGCTCATTGGGCTGATGCGTATCTTCTTCCATCTTAACGCACCAAATCTTTGCCAATGGCTGTGTTTCCTGTTCGAATGGCTGAAGATCAGTCCTGGCTACCTCTTTTTGTGGCAACAGACTCATCGAACGTTTCAATACCGCTATTGTTTCCAGATCATCCGCTGCGTTATCAAAGACTCTTTCACGTGGATGAGGTAGCGATCACTGTCAGGGTCCGGGTATATCTCTCTATCCAGATCCCTTGCTCGAGTTTCCACTAGTAGTGTGTGGATTGCTAGTTCTGACAGTTCCGATCCTGAGCTCGAGTTCCTGTCTGAGTAGGTGTCAATTCCTGAGTTTCGGCAGTTGTCATCTATTGAAGAGTCTGTGACGGAGTCTGCACCATCTCCTGGATCTGTTCTGTGCTTTCTTTGCATCCATCTGACCTGCCCGGACAAAACCTTGTTCTCCAGGTCCTGCTTCTCATCAGGAACTTTTTCATCTACATCAGACTCCCCGGACAAATTTCCTTGTCCCGGGTGTTGATCTTGAACTCGCCGGCTCTCCTTACCGTTCGTCTCCCCGGACAAACAGTCTTGCACCAGGTTTCGTTCAACCTTCTCACTTTCTTTATCCTGGTCCACAAAGGTAACGGTTTTATTCTTTTGCGTATCGTTCCCCCGTTCTTTCCGACCCTACGAAGTACTGGTTAAAACCTCGTGTGGTATTGAGGATACTAGTTGCTGAACTATTGTCCTACAATCCCTCTCGTTTTCTTTGTGTTGTCGTCTGGACGGCATGATCTTCACCTTCTCACTGACTGTCAGTGATGCCACTGCTGCTGCCCACTCGGGGTAATCTCTGGTCACTTCTCTCTCTAACAATCCACCCAGCAACCGCATCACTTGTGGTGTGACCTGCACCGTTTTATCCAATAATAAGAGGCTGTTAATGTTTATGCGAGAGAGTTCCTGCTGGACCAGGTTCGAGCGCAGCAACAGATCCAAGGGCAACGGGTCCTTCTTGGATACTATCTTTATCTCGGCTGCTTTCTCTACAGCTTACTCAGGATGTCCTGGAATTGGATGTCCAGACTTGTCCAACCATCTCTTTAAGGGAAGCGCTTCATAAGTTTCTTTGTCCAGAAACGAGAATCCTTCCTTCATTTCCGCCTGATTGGCTTGCTTCTGTTCCAATCTTTCATAGAACTCGGTTTTTTTGATGAGGCTGTCAGCATTCTGGTGTTTTTCACGCATCCTGGGCTCGATTATCATGTGGTAGCCATCTAATCTCACAATCCACCTTCCTATATAACTCTGATCCATCGAGTAAGTCTTCAACCAGGATAACGCCCTGTTGTCCACGCGTAACTTAAAGGGAGCGCTCTCCAAGTATGCGCGGTATTTTTCCACAAATGTGACCACTGCAAACATTTCTGCTTTTGGTGCACCATATTTCATCTCAGTGTCACTTAACACCTTAGTGCCATATGCAATGGGACGGAGAACGGTTCTCCCATTCCATTCCTCCTCCTGATGCAGTATTCCCGAGATGGCTACTACTGATGCGTCTGTGTCAAGAATATACATGCCCTTTTCAGTAGGCATGCCTAGCACTGGCGCCTCGCATAATTCCCGCTTTATGTTCTCAAAGGCCGTTTGAGCTTCATCGCTCCATTTGAACTTCTTCCCTTTGTTGCGCATCAGCTTCTGCATCGGATACACCTTGTCTGCATATCCTTTTATGAACTCACGGTAATAATTGGCAAACCCTAGGAAGCTGATGTCAACACAGCTTCTACTTCTTCCGGGTCCGGCCTCACACCATGCCTGTCCACCATTCTTCCTAGGTATTTAATTGAATCTTTAAGGATTTCACATTTCGATGGTTTGCACTTCAAGCCTGCTCTTTTCATGCATCCAAAGACCTCATCGAGCCCATCAATGTGGTCTTCCAGGGCCGGTGTTGCTATGACTACGTCATCCACGTAACACATCACAAGGCTCCCGTACTTTTTTGTCACTCTGGTCAAAGCCTGAGCCATCAGTCTTTGAAAAGTGGCCGTTGCGTTGCACAAGCCGAAGGGCATCCTCTTCCACTGGTAAAACCCCAACTCACACGCGAACCCGGTCTTTTCTCTATCCTTCTTCCGCAGAGGGACCTGCCAGAAGGCAGAACCCAAGTCCAATGTGGTGAAGTACTTGGCATCACCAAGTTTAGAGAGGCTCTCGTCTATTCGCGGTATCGGGTACGCATCTTTTATTGTCACCGCGTTCAAGTAGCGAAAGTCGCAACAAAACCTAAGCTGCCCCCTTTCTTTTTCGCCATCACTACCCCGCAAGCCCATGGCAATTTCGAGGGTTCTTTCATGTCGTATTCGAGCAACAATTCTATTTCCGCTCGGCACGCTTCCGATTTATGTGGCGTCATGCGTCTTGCGCTTTTCCTATGGGGAACGGCACCTTCCTCTAGCTCGATTTCATGTTCGACGAAGTTACAGCAACCGATATCTGCCTTTTGTCTTGAAAATACATCCGCGTTCCGATTTAAAACCTCCCGAAGCAATTCAAAATCTCCCTCGCCTATTTTCCCTTTTAAGTGTTCTATCTCTGGCAAAACCGGTTTGTCAGATTCTAGTTCATATGACGAGGGGCGTTCCGGAAAATTCGAGCAGCTCGATGAGCCGTCGTCCGTGTCGGATTTCATTGAAAACAATTTATGAATAGATTTTAATTCGTTAATCCTTTTTAAAATTTTATCTTTATTGGCATGATAAGGACAGTCTTTCACACTATGTTTCTTCAATTTTTGTGTCTCCTCATAGTCGGTCCTCATCGGCAAAGCGTAACCAAGTTTATTTCCAATCTGGATTGAAACCGTGGTGTCCAGTGTGTTCAATAACACACTGACACACAGTCCGTTTCGAGTTACCGAGAAGCTCCGGCCTAAAATCACTGAACTTTGACTATTTGGATTCAGTACCAAACAAACCTGTTTACTATCACTTAACGAATTTGAATTTCTCATTCTAAAAATTGCCACCACGGCCTGTCGTGGCTGTAGTTTTACTTTTCTGTCTAAAAAAATTGGTACCTTGTTTTCGTCTGTTATTATTCTATTAATTGGTTTCTTAACATACGTCCGATCCGGGTTCCTAATCCTTATTAGACCGTTGTTCAAGTCAATCATCACGTCAAAATGCCTGACAAAATCTCTGCCCAAGATGAATTGGTCGGCGTCGTCCAAATTCTCTACCACCAGGAAGCTCATCCAAAGATCCCGTCCTCCCATGTGGAGGACCGTTATTGGTGTTCTTCCGGCTACGTAAATCGCTCCTCGATTGGCTGCCGCTAGTCGGAGATTTGTCGGAATTGGATCTTCCCTGGTGAAGCCCATTCTTTCCCAAGTCTTTATCGGCATCACACTGAATACTGCTCCTGTGTCTAGAAGCCCTGTGACTCCGATTTTCTTTCCGTTGGTGTCGAGCAGATGTGCAGTCACATCTGCTTCGTATCCAATGTGTACTGCGTCCTGCTCCATCATGGCGTCATGGCCTATCCTGTGGATTTTTAGTTCCTCCTCACCCAAATAGATCTGCCCTATCTGGTCACTGTCTGTTGTTACGTATGTCCTAGTATGTCTTGTTGTTACGTATGTCCTAGATACTGATTTCATCTACGTTCAGCATCACTTGATACGGTCCATAGACTTCCACGTAGCGCCCGTGAAGCTTCTTTATGCGAGGGATACCTGTTGTTAGTAGTGCTCGCACACTCTCGACTCAGTGCGTGGCTCCACCTGCCTCAGATAATCTGCATATGTGTCCAAATGCATCAAAGTGAACTCTGATGGTTCACTCAGATTTCTGATTACCTGGTGTCCCGCTACCGAGATTATTGACTGTATTTTGCTTCCTTGTGGCACCATACCGAACCTCTGCCCGGAGATCACATTAAGTTTCGTGCTCAAAATACTTGGTGCCTTTGTTTCTTCGACTTCTGTTGCCTCGAAGGTATTCAGCTTCTCCTGTAATTTCTCATTTTCCAATTCGAGCTTCACTTTTTGCTCGATCTCTTTCGTTACCAGTTCCTGCTGCACTCTATTGAGAGCATCCCTCGCGGCTGCCCTATAATCAATCTTGAAGTCGTCCACCGGCTTGCATTTTCTTCGTTGCCAGCTCTTGTGGTTTTTCTTTTCTGCGCGCCTCCGCTTCACTCAATAGGCGAGCCTTGCTGGCTTTCACTCGCGATAAAGCTTCCTCGTGGCTTGGATGCTTGATTTCCGCTACAGCATCCCAAAACTGCGGACAATCCGATTTAAAATGACCTTCCAGGTTGCAAAAGAAACACCTCGGGCCGAATTTTGCAATTACTCCTCTCATGAAATCTTCATGATCGACTTCTGACGCATCTTCGTCCTCGAGGCTAAAGCCTATTGCTTTCATAACCTGTTTTTAAGTTGGGCATGCTGACACATGATGGTCCGTCGAACTGCAGTTTGCACAAGAGCGCCTCTTGTCCATATCGTCCCTCGGTTTAGACCAGTTGTTCCGTTGGTTTGTTGGTCCGTTGTTAAAATTGCCATAATTGTTCTTGTAATTTCCAGATCTCGATGGATGTTTCAGTAAAAGATAGTCTTTTGACTTGAGCCTCAACTCCTCTGGTGTTGGCGCATTGGTTGATAGTGGTGTGTAATGTGTTGCTAACATTGTACGAAGTTCATCATTTTTCGCACCATCGATGAATTTTGAGGCTACAGCCAGGTTCATCCTCCTGTTCGACTCATCCAGTTGGATACGCCTTATAAGCATCTCCAAATCGTCTAGAAACTTGTCTATCGTCTCATCTTCTCGTTGCCTCCTTTTCTCGAAGCGCATCATTGCTTGGTGTCCCTGCACCCCTGAGCCAAAACGATTTATTAAGATTTCAAAGATTTTCTCAGCAGTATCCCGCTGATATTGCTTTTTGGCCATCACACAGTCTAGGGCTCTCCCTTCCAAGTTACTGGTGAGCGCACTGCACTCTTGCCTTTCTGACAGGTCTTCTTCCTTAAAATGCAGTTTCATCACCTCTATCCAGGTATCAATGCAGCGATCAGATTCGTCCTTGTAGCATCTTGGTTTCTTAAAGACTCTTCACTGCGTTCATTGGTTCTGGATAACCTCGTCAGGAATGTCTCCAATGACCTGTTTAGGGGTTCAAAGGCTGTTGCCATTGCTGTGGCATCTCTTGAATGCCCCACCTGAGTATCATCGCCCCCTGATAAGGGTTCTGTATTTGGTACGTCCCTTCTATCCGAGTCGCCGGGATTGTTTCTTCCTTGGCTCGCATGACTCATCCCTGGGCTTGCATGACTCCTGTTCCTGGAATCACCTCTGCCAGTCGCATGTGTGCCTTGCATCGGTCGCTCGTTTGAAGTCTGTCTATTGCTAGTTGAACTTCTTATAAAGTTTGGGCCCCATGTTCTATTATCCCCTGTGGCATAGCCTGCTGAACTGCCCCTACCTCTAGTGGATCCATATGTCCTTCTCCTATTCTGTTGGTCATTGAAGTTCACCCTCGGCTCCCTGCTGGGACCTCCCGAGTTCAGTTCCTTTTCTCTTGGTCCACTCTTGCTGCCTAGTAGCCCGTCCAAGCTATCCATGATAGCCTGAGTTCGCCTCTCCATCATCGCATCTATCTTTGTGTCAAGAGTCCCAAGAGACTGCTCTTGCTGATTTCTCAACTTCTCCATGTCGTCTCTTAAGCGTAATTCTCTCTGTTCCGCTTCTCTTGTCATTCGCGACAAGCTCTTCGCTATGTGTTCATCCGTTCTTTCCTTCCAGCGTTTTTCGCTTCTACCAACTTCTTGTCTATTGCGGTTTATTTCTTCCCGCAGACTTTCTCTTCCAACGTGGACTGCTCTTTCTAGTTCACTCATTCCTATGGATATCTGTTCATTTTGTTCTCCTATACTGCCCACTATGTTGTTCAAGACTTCTTCAAATGATGCTCCGTTTTTTACTAGTGGCGTCACAAGTGGCGGTGTCACCCTGTCGATCCCAGGTAGCTTGGTACTGGTCGAGATTCGGGCTTTGATTCTCTGCCTCGACGTCTTTTATTATCCTCCTCTGGATCCGCCAATGCGTTTCTTAGCCCTATGTTTATATTCTCCCCAGTTCGCGTTTCCGAATTTGTCATACTCACAAAGTCTCTTGACTGGCCTGATGTGTTTGTGTCTTTGCTTATCGTCCTCACCACACCAAATTTGTGCATGGTTCCAGTCTCTCTGTCGGTGTATGCCTCATTCTCCTGGGTCGAACTATTGAGGCTGACTGGAGATCCAAAGTCAACTTGCTCATCATCGTCCTCTTCTTCCTCCTGGGATTTACCTTCATCTCCTGTAGCCACTCCCATGGTGAATGGAAAGATGTTTCCTAAAAAGTTCTTCACTCTTTCTGAAAACCATGAGGACGTCGCCTGTTTCTCAGTCATGCCTGCCATCATAGTGTTGTCTGTGGGAGGTCTTCTAGTTGTCACAATTTCAGTAGAGATGTCGGACAGTTCCGACATCTCCTCTCGGTCCAGTGTCCCGGTGGAAGTGGCAAAATCTTGGCCTTGTTCTACCGGAGTAGATCCACTCGCCAGCCTTCTGTTTCCTCTCCCCTCCGATCCATGTTTTTCCCGGCTCTCATTCATGGCCTGGTCCGGATGGACCTCCACTTCTAGCATAGTTTTTCGCTCATTTGAGGACTTTTGACTCCTGGTTTCAACCATTTGGCCTGAAACCGTCTCCACATTGTCGGTCCGGGTTCGTGTGATCCTTTCCACAAAAGGGTCGTTCATTGCTTTTCTTTGTTTCTCCGGTATAAACTTCCTTGAGCTATCACTTAGCTAAGGTATCCTTGATTTGTCCTTGTTTCTCCATCACGCCATGCATCATAGTGTTGTCTGTGGGTGATCTTGTAGTCGCCACATTTTCAGTAGAGATGTCGGACAGTTCCGATATCTCTTCTAGGTCCAGAGTCCCGGTGGATGTGGCAAAATCTTGGTCTTGTTCTACCGGAGTAGATTCACTCGCCAATCTTCGGTTTCCTCTCCCTTCCGGTCGATGTACATCCCGGTTCTCATCCATGGCAGGTTCCGGATGGACCTCTACCTCTAATATTGACTTTTGTCCTTCTGAGGACTTTTGACTCCTGGTGTTAACCATTCAGCCTGAAACTTTCTTCCCATTGTTCATCCGAGTTCGTGTGATCCATTCCACAAAAGGGTCGGTCATTGCCTTTCTTTGCTTTTCAGGTATGAATTTCCTGGAGCTATCACCTAGTTTAGGTATCCTTGACTTGTCTAGACTCATTTTCAATTTATCACTTCTTACTGCCTATACACTCAGTTCGATTGCTAAATTCCTTCTAGTTTGACTATTGATAATAATAACACAACACAATAAATTTCAAAAATTTCTATTAAATAGTGACCACGAATCCTTTTATGTTATCAGTGTACAGCGTGTATACAATTTATTCACAATAATCGATTATTAGTCGTAAGATTTGAGAACTAGCACAGTATGATGATATCAGTCAATTTAAAAGATAGTGTTTTCACTACACAATCAAGCACAAATTGCTGATTTAAAACCAGAAATAACAAAATAAGAATATTTCTATGAAAAACGTATGTGTATTGTACTCTTAGTCAATCGCAGTACAATAGTCGAACTTGTATTTTAAAAAAAGAGCTTTCCCTGCTTGGCGCTGCACCAAACAGACAAAACTTGAAGGCAGTAATTTTCTCAAGTGGGCGTCTATTGCACACACTGAGTCTCCTGTTACCTATCCGCCTTCGGCTGCCCGAGCTAGACCTAATAAAATCCTCAGGGCAGTCACTTTCCTCAAAAACGTTTTGGGTTTCAATCCACACCAATGAGTTACACACTCTTTTTTAATTTAGACTTAGTGTCGCGAATATCCGAGTTTGGACCTATTATGTTTTGGTCAGGTCTTTTTTTGAAAGGCAAGTCACCAGTGCAGTCACTGGTTCCTAGCCTGTCTCTTGATAACCTAACACCCCTCGCTATTATCTTTTCTTCTGTTTAGCTAAGTCCTTTAACAAAAATAACACCCCTCCGGGTTGACAAAAAACAGTACCCCCCCCCCCCCTGATTGGCAAAATTAGTAACCCTAAGGATTGGCAAAACTGAGACCCCTCCGGATTTGGACCCCTACGAATTAGGAAAAATTTGGACCCCTCCGGATTGGGACACCTCCGGTTTTCTAAAAATAGCTTTTGGGAGACTCCCTTGATTTTCAAACTATACCCCTCCGGATACGTTCTCCGATGCTATTATGCTGTTTGTATCAACTGGGAAGGGTATGTGGTCCTTCCCTAGACCCTTCCGGATTGAAGTTAAGCCTCTTATTTGACAATACACGCTAACGGTGAAGGGTCTTATCGCTAGCCTAATTTTGGCTCGATCAAGGTTTTCTGGTGCCTTTAGCCTTCCCTTTTTGTCTAGATCAGCGTAAAATTGCTTTATTCAACCGTTTCTATCATTTGATAGGAGTGTAAGGGCTTTCCAAAATTTTTTAAAATAAAATGTGAAGGGTCTACCTTCCCGAATTAATGAATTTGCTAAAAGTAATCCTAAAAACTTTTCGCGCTTACTTTTTCGAATAATTTTTGTCCCTATTAGTAAGCTCAGCTAATTTTTGATCTAATGGTATTAAAATCAACTGGATCTGTCCAGTCGTTCCAAATTTATTAACCAAAACGTCTTTTATCTAAATTCAAAAACTTTCTCACTTATAGGTTCCGCCTGACTTTTTCCATAATTCCGTTTTCCGCAAAAAACCCGATCTGAAAAGCTTTAGTTGGAATATTTTGCAAAAAACTATGCTATTTGGAACCCTCCGGATTGATGAAACCATTGAATCAAACACGTTAAGTTTGATTTCTCTGTAATCCGGAAGGTTTCGGGAAACGGGTTTTAAAACCTGTCGATTCACTAGTGGACGTTGTCCGGACACCAAATTTTACTGTCCTAACTGAAAAATTTTGAAAAATTTTCTTATTTTATAGCGTTTCGTTTTTTCAAAAATCACGAAAATTCGGTTTTTGCTACCAAAATAGTTCCAACCACTTCTGAACTAAACTCAACCGGTTATACCTATTATACTAGCACAGTTACGATGTAACTCACTAATTTAGCGCTTTTTTCCCTTTCAAAAAATATCGATATCTCAAAAATCGCGATTTGTGGGGGGATCAAAATATCGCTATTTTGACCCTAAAAACCGGTCCGCTTACTGTGTTTTTCACTGAAAAACGATATAAGAGTATTAATATAGGGTATATAAGTAATAATACTAGTAATACTATACCCCTCCGGGTTTGTTCAATATCCGAATTAAGGTGCTTAACTCGGAAATTTGCAGTTCGGTGAAGGGTCACTACAGTGCAGCACTGTCGAGCACCCCACAGGTTACTATCTTACTTTTTGTACCAAAAGGGATACAAAACTTGTTAAAGATACCCAACAGTCGATTGTTGTTGTCGTTGAGCCCCTTTTTGTTGCTCCTTGTACTGCTTGCCGGATCAATCTTCTCCCAAGACTTCTCCCGATTGAGCCCAAATCAGCAGACCCTTGCGGATTGAGCGCAAATTAGCATTAACGTGCTTAAATACTCAGATAACCCTACAGTACAAGCCTCACAAACGGGCCACAAAAATGATCGTAACAATCTTGATTGATATAAATGCCTGTAACAACAATATATTTATCAACAACAAACGGGAGGGTCGGATCACATCTTGTCTGGGGGGATAATTTCCACTGATTTCTACTGTTTTTTTCTTACTGTTTTTTGATTTTTTCGGTTATTTTTTATGTTTTTTGTTTTTCTTGGGTACTATACTACTTTTTTGTTTGGTTTTTTGCATATCTTTAAGTGTTTTTGGTCACAAACCTCTCAGGGAACGAGGAGATGGCCGATCCCCCCACCCTTCCTGGAACGTGAATTTTCGGTCTTAACTAGGTTAAAAAGCTAATCACGGTAATCCGGAAGGCTTCCGCGTTCCAAACTACCCTTCCGCCCCGGCGGTTAGGGCCTATTAAGGGCGTTATTATGAGCATCCGCTCGGCGCGGAGTGCTCGTTAACGGTTCTGCCGGTCATGATGTTAAAAAAGAATAACATCCAGGAGCGCCATAAAAACATCTATGTAACATTCGCCCGAAAGTACATGACGACGGAAAATAAAGCTAGGTTCTAAGACGACTGGCCAACGTCTAAACAGAGCTCTACATGCTTTTCACCCTCTCTACCATAGCCAGTTCTTTTGGTGGTCTTCTCAACATCGGGTCGACAAAAACGTTACTGCTCTCCGGCTTCGACCAGAACGCTCAAATTACTTAATTACATGCAAAACTAGTGAGCTCATGGCTGGGTCTCAGTATCCCCAGACCACGTGGACACTCCTAAAATCAGGGCTACTACTATTTATTATATTACTATTGTTTTTGTTCAGTAGATAAAAATCATCATCTCCATCGAAAATGGATCAACCCTTTCCCCCAACTCCTAGCTTCTCATCGTCGTTAAATGATTTCAGATGTTAAATAAATTCAATTCAAGACATAATCGGGAAGCTAAAAGTTTATATAAAACAGTTTCAGTTCAAATCCCGAGACCCCTCCGGATTCCTGAATCCGGGGAAATAACAATCTTATCTTCTTTCCCGAAGGCTGTTTTTCTACCCTTCACCGTTGTTGTGAACGGCCTTGCAACGATTGTAGCGACACAATCGTTGCAACTCGGAACGGTCTCTGCTAATTCTGCTTTTTCTTCGATTCTGATCTTCGATTTTTTCGTAGTTATCTTCGTCGCAACTATTGTTGTTCTGATTTTCTCCTGGTTTTCTTCCAAAATGGCAGTTTTTGCCGTTTCTCAGAAGTGCGACTTCTCAGTTCGAATTTTTAAAATTTCAAAATACCAGAATATCTTGAACTTCACCGTTTGACTAATCGTCCCAATAAGGTCACTAATCTCTCAAAACTGTCAATTCGGAAGGTTAGCTGCTAACTATTTGAAATCGCCGAATCTGCATTTTTGTCCATTCTGGTCGAATGTCACACTATTTCCCTCAAGTTGGCATTGCTGAAGGTGGAGGCCTACCGGTGAGTCTGCTTCCTTATGTTCCTCAATTCTAGTGGTCAAATGTCGAACAGTTTGTCCGACATAGGTGAAAGTGCATCCAATACAAGACAGTTTATAAACCACTCTTGACTTGAGTTCATTAGAAAATGCTGACTTCAGTGATGATAAACATGATTCTAGTTTTCTTGTGGTGAAAACCACTTGAACGTTAGTTATTTTGCGTAGCCTGTTAGCAAAATATTGGCTTTGGTTACCTCTATATTGTACTTCACATCCTTTGGTGATTGAGTTGACAAACACTTCTCACTATCCAGGGGCTTGTCCTTACCCTCGATTATTTTGCACAAGGCGTCTGAAGCCACCTTTGCGGACCATTTTACAGGGTACTGATTTGTCAGCCATTGCGCCTTATTAGTTTCCATAGACTTATCAAAATGCTCCCAGCTAGATGTACTCATAAAAACCCTGTGTACAGTGCCTTGGATAACACGACGCTTATACTGAGTTCAGTATAGTCCTGTTTCTGTTACTTTTTGATACCAACTGCAAGTTACACCCCTACCCTGCGATACATTTATGTTCAAATCCAGAAACGGCAAATTCCTCTCCGAATTAGTTTCCTCTAGAGTGAACTGCAGATTTGGATGAAGAAAATTGGCGGCATCGAGAAGAGAAGGCTACCCTCTGACTGTTCTAACAATGTCATCCCCATACCTGAGAAACAATTTCACCTGCGGAGTATCCTTCTCCTTGTTCTTAGCGCGGCAGCAGCTTTCACAGTACCAGACTATCTCGGTTATTGATGCGTATACGTCATCGGATATTTTCCCGCATTTTAGATGATACCAGTTTCAAAACTCTCGCATTCAACCCCCTTTGACCTATATGTGACTTTCCTGCTGCAACATGGGCACAAACCTTTTTGTCATTAATTTGCTGTATCTCCGTTCCCATCCGGTATTTCTTGTCTTAGAGCAAACTAGTACTCTTTCAGCCATAAGTTTGCCAGAATTACAGCGAGGGACGCGCCCATTGCTAAACCATCAATTTTTACATACCATGAATCATTACACTTGAATTATAATTTGCTGACCGCCATATTCAAAAGCCTTTTCATGGTTGCTCTTTGAACTTCAGGAGGAGACTCCTGGCTGTACACCTTCTGTAAAACAATTTCAATTGCCTCCTTCAGGGGAACGTTGGTGTACAAACTTTTCACATCAAGAGATATTATGGTTTCATCCGGGGCACAGCCAGCAACCCATTATCTTTGAGATATTTCCTCGTTTTTTCAACGGCTATGTCTCTTGGGGTTTGCTTTACGTTTTTTGCATCTGCCTTTGCCGCGCCTTCTATTTCACATAAAGTTTCACCAGATGTTTTTTCGATTTTTCAATTGTGAGAGGAAAATTTCGATATCAGCCAAAAAGTGAGTTTCGTTAAATTTGCCTCTAATGGGATGCTTCGGGCCCATTGATAGCACTTCATGTACCCCTCCAGGCAGTTCAATGTTATCAAGCACCTTAACTGATCGCTCAATTCTCCCCCCAAGAGGATTATCTTGTCTCTCGGACAGTTTTTCTAACTTTTTATATGGTTTTCTGATTTTGTCTTTAAGCTTGCCTCAACTTGACGCCTCACGAAGCGGAAAATGGATGCCCACCACTGTTCGTCGATTTCTTTTTGCACCAGTGATCTTGCTTTCATTAGCATCTCCTCGTACCTTTTCCTATCCTCATTTGCCCTAGAAGTTTCAGTCCTTAGTAGTTTTAATTGAAAATTATGCACAGCTTGGTCCAAAAAAACCCGTTCTCGGGGGCCCTAAACATCAAAAAGTCCGGTATTAGATCGTTTTTCAGACATTTTCTCAGAAACTTCAGTCTATGTACAGATAATTGAACTTTTTTAAAGAATTTTAAATAGTCTAACCCAATTGTCCACGTTAGTTTTTGCCTAAAACTTTGTCTGAGCCAAACAGCAGGCAAAAGTACTGTGGTCATTGTTTTGCAGGCCACGAGTAATGGAACTCACAGGGCACAAAGCAAAACAAACACACTCTTCTTACCTCATGATGCTGATGATGATGAAATAATTAATTCCTATAAATAAATTAGGGCAAAAAAACAGAAAGTTAAGATTGACAGTTTCAACAAGTGCACTTCAAGAACCATGTGCCAGTCGGTCATATTTGGAAGTTTGACCTTGATATAGAAGACTAACCTTGATTTTGGAGACAAAAGTAATTTTTCAAAAATTTGTGCCAGTCGGTCAAATTTGGAAGTTTGACCTTGAGAAAACGTTTAGTCTTGAGTTTGGGGTGAAACGCAATTTTTTCAAGAATTCGAATTGAGTATATCATGCTTAGGTTTCTCTCAAGAACTGAAAATGTCAGAAAAAATAAGATCAGAAGATTCGAATTACCATCGCGGGAAAGTAGTCAAAAATAGCAGCGGGAAATTGCTTTTCGCAATTTCCAATACATAATTCGAACGAGAGTAGAGCTGTCTTATTCTTGGCAGAAGACGGAAAGTGATCGCGAATGGAGAGGAAGTAAGCTAGAGTGGACCAGAGTGAACCTTCGGTGGAAAGGTGGACAGCTGAAGCTGCCCAATGGTCCAGATCGAAAACATGTTTCTTGAGTTAAAACTTACTTATTTCAAACTTCTCGATTCAAACTTATTGACCCAATCAAATCTAGATCTGCTTTATAGTTTAGTTACTCAATTCTAGATGTGGTCTCGGTATTTGAGAACCTAATTTAATTTTCTTGAGTGTGTTTTATATTGTTGTGTTGAGTTAGGGAGAGTTTTTAGGTTGATCTATCTGAAATGGATCAAAGGTCCACTGTCTAATAAAAAGTAACTACACTTAAGGTTTAGACCCTGTTTTTAACGACGTTTGCGTATTTTAGGTATTTTGAGACCTGAGTATGGGGGCGTTCTCATTTTCTAGATTGAAGGGTATTTTGATAGTGGCCTTTAAGCTGTAACGCGGGTTTTAGTCTCATGTCGAAAGTGAACCGAATTAGCTACGACCGCTTGAGGCAGAAAAACACAAGAGATAGTGTCCCTGACTCTTGAGCCAATGGTTATAGGGCCTATTTTTCTTTAATCTCATATGTGACTTAAGTAGGCGACTGTTACATTTGTTTTTATGGCGCTCCTGGGTGTTTTTACGACATCAAGACTACGGGATCAAACCCACATGACACACCTCCGGGCTACATGCCCAATCTAGAGTACCAGTGGTACAGTTCAACGGGAACGTGTCCACCTCGTGGTTGTACCGTGTTAGCTTTTTAAGAAAACTTGAGAAAATTTCCGGGTGCGCTTTCCAAAACGAGGCCTAGCTAAACGAGTGAAGGGGGCAATTTGGGGACAAAAAACGAGTAAAGGACAAAAAGCGAAACAAAAAACCAGAAAAGATTGGAAATAGGAACAAAAACGATAAAACCTCAAAAAGAACAGTAGCTTTGACTTCCAAATTAGGTGGATCAAACCTTTATATTAATTAAAATAGTATACCCATACTGTTTTCCAATAACACCGATCGTCTCGATCAAATCAGCAACGTTGTACAGGTGCCCAAGTGTGGGACGTTGTAAGGCTTTCAGATGGCTTGTGACATCAGCGGACCACTGGGAGACCTGACTGGAAGAGGTGACCAGCGAAGTGGGAAAGTGGACAACTGGGAGACTTGACCACTGGGAGACTTGACAGGAACAGGTGACCAGCCCAGGGGGAGAGTGTGACCAACCGGCAGGTGACCAGCCAGCAGTGTGATCAAAGCAGAACAGAGCAAACGGAGGAAGGTACTCAGAGGTGTTCTGTTTGGTCAAACGGGTATCGGGTTATAGGAGTAAAATTGGATACGCGGATACGCACTGTTTTGAGGAAACGTTTTTACTTGAGCAGAGCTTGGAAACAGGTTCTACTGACTTTCTCTCGAGAGGTTTAGCACCCATTGCGCTTAAGGTTAATTTTCGGCTCAAGTGGGGGGCTAGATAGGGGGAAGGTTAGAAGGGGGGCTGGTTAAGATAGAGGTTGGCGGTACAAAATTGTAAAAAAAAGGGGACACATTATAGTAACTATACAATCGATATCGTCGATTTAGTTACATTAGTAAACCCAGAGTCTAAAACGATCCATCTATAGACTCAGAACAAGAGTTGCAACGCGAGGAGATCCAAACTTAAGATCGGTTTAAGGTAGGTAACCTGGTCGGATCGGGTGGGGAGATCAGAAAAAGACAGTTTTTGGAACCCAAAAGAAGAATACTCCCATAAGACCGCTGGTAGGGGGAGTGAAAATGCGTTACAGCCAGGTAACAGGAATTTTTTTTTACGAAAGACGGCATAGGTTGCCTTTGAATTTTTGGTATACTTACCTTTCTGGTTTTTGTAACTTTCATTTTTATTGGAACTTTGAAAGTTTTTACGTTTTTGGGCCAGATTTCAGAAAAGTTTACCGAATCGGCCAAAGTTACAAACTTAAATACAAGTCGTATTTCGACTTTCATCGGATTGAAACAGGGAAGGTATTTTTAGGGGACAAAGTAAAGAAAGTTTTGGTGAACAGAATTGGGTTTTGGGGATTATTTTTTATACTAGAGCTCTCGAAGTGGTACTGGGATAGTGGATCAGGTATCCCAATACTCGACATCGGCACAGGGGAATTCTTCAATCAGGCGAAGAAAGACTTGAGCTACAAGGTGAGAAGAAGTACAAGAATCTTGCCGGCAGTCTTGGGATAGTGATCTAAGTGTCCCAACACTCAGTCTTGGGATAGTGATCTAGGTATCCCAACATTTCAGCGAAGGGTCCTAGGAGAGTTCAGAAAAGTCCTGGGACAACGACGAAGTGTACCAATACCTGAGCGAAGAGACCTAGGAGGGTTCAGAAAAGTCCTGGGACAGCAACGAAGTGTACCAACACTTGAACGAAGGATTCTAGGAGGGTTCAGAAAAGTCCTGTGACAGTAACGAAGTGTACCAACACTTGAGCGAAGGGTCCTAGGAGGGTTCAGAATAGTCCTGGGACAGCAACGAAGTGTACCAACACCTGAGCAAATGGTCCTAGGAGGGTTCAGAAAAAAAATCTGTGACAACGACGAAGTGTAACAACACCTGAGCGAAGAGTCCTAGGAGGGTTCAGAAAAGTCCTGAGACAGCAACGAAGTGTACCAACACTTGAGCGAATGGTCCTAGGAGGGTCCAGAAAAGTCCTGGGACAGCAACGAAGTGTACCAACACTTGAGCGAAGGGTCATAGGAGGGATCAGAAAAGTCTTTGGACTGCAACGAAGTGTACCAACACTTGAGCGAAGGGTTCTAGGAGGGTTCAGAAAAGTCCTGGGACAGCAACGAAGTGTACCAACACCTGAGCGAAGGGTCATAGGGAGGGATCAGAAAAGTCTTTGGACTGCAACGAAGTGTACCAACACTTGAGCGAAGGGTTCTAGGAGGGTTCAGAAAAGTCCTTGGACAGCAACGAAGTGTACCAACACCTGAGCGAAAGGTCCTAGGAGGGTTCAGAAAAAAAAATCTGGGACAACGACGAACTGTACCACTACCTGAGCGAAGAGTCCTAGGAGGGTTCAGAAAAGTCCTGGGTCAGCAACGAAGTATACCAACACTTGGGCGAAGGGTCCTAGGAGAGTTCAGAAAAGTCCTGGGACAGCAACGAAGTGTACCAACACTTGAGCGAAGGGTCAAAGGAGGGATCAGAAAAGTCTTTGGACTGCAACGAAGTGTACCAACACTTGAGCGAAGGGTCCCAGGAGGAATCAGAAATTTCCTGAGCAGCAACGAAGTGTACCAACACCTGAGCGAAGGGTCATAGGAGGGATCAGAAAAGTCTTTGGATGGAAACGAAGTGTACCAACACTTGAGCGAAGGGTTCTAGGAGGGTCAGAAAAGTCCTGGGACAGCAACGAATTGTACCAACATCTGAGCGAAGGGTCATAGGAGGGATCAAAAAAGTCTTTGGACTGCAACGAAGTGTACCAACACTTAAGCGAAGGGTTCTAGGAGGGTTCAGAAAAGTCCTTGGACAGCAACGAAGTGTACCAACACCTGAGCGAAAGGTCCTAGGAGGGTTCAGAAAAAAAATCTGGGACAACGACGAACTGTACCAATACCTGAAAGAAGAGTCCTAGGGGGGTTCAGAAAAGTCCTGGGTCAGCAACGAAGTATACCAACACTTGGGCGAAGGGTCCTAGGAGAGTTCAGAAAAGTCCTGGGACAGCAACGAAGTGTACCAACACTTGAGCGAAGGGTCATAGGAGGCATCAGAAATGTCTTTGGACTGCAACGAAGTGTACCAACACTTGAGAGAAGGGTCCCAGGAGGAATAAGAAAAGTCCTGGGCAGCAACGAAGTGTACCAACACCTGAGCGAAGGGTTCTAGGAGGGTTCAGAAAAGTCCTGGGACAGCAACTAAGTGTACCAACACCTGAGCGAAGGGTCCTAGGAGGGATCAGAAAAGTCTTTGGACTGCAACGAAGTGTACCAACACTTGAGCGAAGGGTCCCAGGAGGAATCAGAAATTTCCTGGGCAGCAACGAAGTGTACCAACACCTGAGCGAAGGGTTCTAGGAGGGTTCAGAAAAGTCCTGGGACAGCAACGAAGTGTACCAACACCTGAGCGAAGGGTCCTAGGAGGGTTCAGAAAAAAAAATCTGGAGACGACGAACTAAACCAATACCTGAGCGAAGAGTCCTAGGAGGGTTCAGAAAAGTCCTGGGACAGCAACGAAGTGTACCAACACTTCAACGAAGGATCCTAGGAGGGTTCAGAAAAACCTGGGACATTAGCGAAGTGTACCAACACTTGAGCGAATGGTCCTAGGAGGGTCCAGAAAAAACCTGGGACAGCAACGAAGTATACCAACACCTCAACGAAGGATCCTAGGAGTTCAGAAAAGTCCTGGGACATTAACGAAGTTTACCAACACTTGAGCGAATGGTTCTAGGAGGGTCCAGAAAAATCCTGGGACAGCAACGAAGTATACCAACACTTGGGCGAAGGGTCCTAGGAGAGTTCAGAAAAGTCCTGGGAGAGCAACGAAGTGTACCAACACTTGTGCGAAGGATCATAAGAAGGATCAGAAAAGTCCTTGGACAGCAACGAAGTGTACCAACACTTGAGCGAAGGGTTCTAGGAGGGTTCAGAAAAGTCCTGGGCAGCAACGAAGTGTACCAACACCTGAGCGAAGGGTTCTAGGAGGGTTCAGAAAAGTCCTGGGACAGCAACTAAGTGTACCAACACCTGAGCGAAGGGTCCTAGGAGAGTTCAGAAAAGTCCTGGGACAGCAACGAAGTGTACCAACACTTGTGCGAAGGATCATAAGAAGGATCAGAAAAGTCCTTGGACAGCAACGAAGTGTACCAACACTTGAGCGAAGGGTTCTAGGAGGGTTCAGAAAAGTCCTGGGACAACGACGAACTGTACCAATACCTGAAAGAAGAGTCCTAGGAGGGTTCAGAAAAGTCCTGGGTCAGCAACGAAGTATACCAACACTTGGGCGAAGGGTCCTAGGAGAGTTCAGAAAAGTCCTGGGACAGCAACGAAGTGTACCAACACTTGAGCGAAGGGTCATAGGAGGGATCAGAAAAGTCTTTGGACTGCAACGAAGTGTACCAACACTTGAGAGAAGGGTCCCAGGAGGAATCAGAAAAGTCCTGGGCAGCAACGAAGTGTACCAACACCTGAGCGAAGGGTTCTAGGAGGGTTCAGAAAAGTCCTGGGACAGCAACTAAGTGTACCAACACCTGAGCGAAGGGTCCTAGGAGGGATCAGAAAAGTCTTTGGACTGCAACGAAGTGTACCAACACTTGAGCGAAGGGTCCCAGGAGGAATCAGAAATTTCCTGGGCAGCAACGAAGTGTACCAACACCTGAGCGAAGGGTTCTAGGAGGGTTCAGAAAAGTCCTGGGACAGCAACGAAGTGTACCAACACCTGAGCGAAGGGTCCTAGGAGGGTTCAGAAAAAAAAATCTGGAGACGACGAACTAAACCAATACCTGAGCGAAGAGTCCTAGGAGGGTTCAGAAAAGTCCTGGGACAGCAACGAAGTGTACCAACACTTCAACGAAGGATCCTAGGAGGGTTCAGAAAAGTCCTGGGACATTAACGAAGTGTACCAACACTTGAGCGAATGGTCCTAAGAGGGTCCAGAAAAAACCTGGGACAGCAACGAAGTATACCAACACCTCAACGAAGGATCCTAGGAGTTCAGAAAAGTCCTGGGACATTAACGAAGTTTACCAACACTTGAGCGAATGGTCCTAGGAGGGTCCAGAAAAATCCTGGGACAGCAACGAAGTATACCAACACTTGGGCGAAGGGTCCTAGGAGAGTTCAGAAAAGTCCTGGGAGAGCAACGAAGTGTACCAACACTTGTGCGAAGGATCATAAGAAGGATCAGAAAATTCCTTGGACAGCAACGAAGTGTACCAACACTTGAGCGAAGGGTTCTAGGAGGGTTCAGAAAAGTCCTGGGACAGCAACGAAGTGTACCAACACCTGAGCGAAGGGTCCTAGGAGGGTTCAGAAAAAAAATCTTGGACAACGACGAAGTGTACCAATACCTGAGCGAAGAGTCATAGGAGGGTTCAGAAAAGTCCTGGGACAGCAACGAAGTGTACCAACACTTGAGCGAATGGTCCTAGGAGGGTCCAGAAAAGTCCTGGGACAGCAACGAAGTATACCAACACTTGGGCGAAGGGTCCTAGGAGAGTGCAGAAAAGTCCTGGGACAGCAACGAAGTGTACCAACACTTGAGCGAAGGGTCATAGGAGGGATCAGAAAAGTCTTTGGACTGCAACGAAGTGTACCAACACTTGAGCGAAGGGTCCTAGGAGGGTTCAGAAAAAACAATCTGGGACAACGACGAAGTGTACCAATACCTGAGCGAAGAAACCTAGGAGGGTTCAGAAAAGTCTTGGGACAGCAACGAAGTGTACCAACACTTCAACGAAGGATCCTAGGAGGGTTCAGAAAAGTCCTGGGACAGCAACGAAGTGTACCAATACTTGAGCGAATGGTCCTAGGAGGGTTCAGAAAAAAAAATCTGGGACAACGACGAAGTGTACCAATACCTGAGCGAAGAGTCCTAGGAGGGTTCAGAAAAGTCCTGGGACAGCAACGAAGTGTACCAACACTTCAACGAGGGATCCTAGGAGGGTTCAGAAAAGTCCTGGGACAGCAACGAAGTGTACCAACACTTGGGCGAAGGATCCTAGGAGGGTTCAGAAAAGTCCTGAGACAGCAACGAAGTGTACCAACACTTGAGCGAATGGTCCTAGGAGGGTCCAGAAAAGTCCTGGGACAGCAACGAAGTGTACCAAAACTTGAGCGAAAAGTCATAGGAGGGATCAGAAAAGTCTTTGGACTGCAACGAAGTGTACCAACACTTGAGCGAAGGGTTCTAGGAGGGTTCAGAAAAGTCTTTGGACTGCAACGAAGTGTACCAACACTTGAGCGAAGGGTTCTAGGAGGGTTCAGAAAAGTCTTTGGACTGCAACGAAGTGTACCAACACTTGAGCGAAGGGTTCTAGGAGGGTTCAGAAAAGTCCTTGGACAGCAACGAAGTGTACCAACACCTGAGCGAAAGGTCCTAGGAGGGTTCAGAAAAAAAAATCTGGGACAACGACGAACTGTACCACTACCTGAGCGAAGAGTCCTAGGAGGGTTCAGAAAAGTCCTGGGTCAGCAACGAAGTATACCAACACTTGGGCGAAGGGTCCTAGGAGAGTTCAGAAAAGTCCTGGGCAGCAACGAAGTGTACCAACACTTGAGCGAAGGGTCAAAGGAGGGATCAGAAAAGTTTTTGGACTGCAACGAAGTGTACCAACACTTGAGCGAAGGGTCCCAGGAGGAATCAGAAATTTCCTGAGCAGCAACGAAGTGTACCAACACCTGAGCGAAAAGTCATAGGAGGGATCAGAAAAGTCTTTGGACTGCAACGAAGTGTACCAACACTTGAGCGAAGGGTTCTAGGAGGGTTCAGAAAAGTCTTTGGACTGCAACGAAGTGTACCAACACTTGAGCGAAGGGTTCTAGGAGGGTTCAGAAAAGTCTTTGGACTGCAACGAAGTGTACCAACACTTGAGCGAAGGGTTCTAGGAGGGTTCAGAAAAGTCCTTGGACAGCAACGAAGTGTACCAACACCTGAGCGAAAGGTCCTAGGAGGGTTCAGAAAAAAAAATCTGGGACAACGACGAACTGTACCACTACCTGAGCGAAGAGTCCTAGGAGGGTTCAGAAAAGTCCTGGGTCAGCAACGAAGTATACCAACACTTGGGCGAAGGGTCCTAGGAGAGTTCAGAAAAGTCCTGGGCAGCAACGAAGTGTACCAACACTTGAGCGAAGGGTCAAAGGAGGGATCAGAAAAGTTTTTGGACTGCAACGAAGTGTACCAACACTTGAGCGAAGGGTCCCAGGAGGAATCAGAAATTTCCTGAGCAGCAACGAAGTGTACCAACACCTGAGCGAAGGGTTCTAGGAGGGTTCAGAAAAGTCCTGGGACAGCAACGAAGTGTACCAACACCTGAGCGAAGGGTCATAGGAGGGATCAGAAAAGTCTCTGGACTGCAACGAAGTGTACCAACACTTGAGCGAAGGGTTCTAGGAGGGTCAGAAAAGTCCTGGGACAGCAACGAAGTGTACCAACATCTGCGCGAAGGGTCATAGGAGGGATCAAAAAAGTCTTTGGACTGCAACGAAGTGTACCAACACTTGAGCGAAGGGTTCTAGGAGGGTTCAGAAAAGTCCTTGGACAGCAACGAAGTGTACCAACACCTGAGCGAAAGTTCCTAGGAGGGTTCAGAAAAAAAATCTGGGACAACGACGAACTGTACCAATACCTGAGCGAAGAGTCCTAGGAGGGTTCAGAAAAGTCCTGGGTCAGCAACGAAGTATACCAACACTTGGGCGAAGGTTCCTAGGAGAGTTCAGAAAAGTCCTGGGACAGCAACGAAGTGTACCAACACTTGAGCGAAGGGTCATAGGAGGGATCAGAAAAGTCTTTGGACTGCAACGAAGTGTACCAACACTTGAGAGAAGGGTCCCAGGAGGAATCAGAAAAGTCCTGGGCAGCAACGAAGTGTACCAACACCTGAGCGAAGGGTTCTAGGAGGGTTCAGAAAAGTCCTGGGACAGCAACGAAGTGTACCAACACCTGAGCGAAGGGTCCTAGGAGGGATCAGAAAAGTCTTTGGACTGCAACGAAGTGTACCAACACTTGAGCGAAGGATCCCAGGAGGAATCAGAAATTTCCTGGGCAGCAACGAAGTGTACCAACACCTGAGCGAAGGGTTCTAGGAGGGTTCAGAAAAGTCCTGGGACAGCAACGAATTGTACCAACACCTGAGCGAAGGGTCCTAGGAGGGTTCAGAAAAAAAAATCTGGAGACGACGAACTAAACCAATACCTGAGCGAAGAGTCCTAGGAGGGTTCAGAAAAGTCCTGGGACAGCAACGAAGTGTACCAACACTTCAACAAAGGATCCTAGGAGGGTTCAGAAAAGTCCTGGGACATTAACGAAGTGTACCAACACTTGAGCGAATGGTCCTAGGAGGGTCCAGAAAAAACCTGGGACAGCAACGAAGTATACCAACACCTCAACGAAGGATCCTAGGAGTTCAGAAAAGTCCTGGGACGTTAACGAAGTTTACCAACACTTGAGCGAATGGTCCCAGGAGGGTCCAGAAAAATCCTGGGACAGCAACGAAGTATACCAACACTTGGGCGAAGGGTCCTAGGAGAGTTCAGAAAAGTCCTGGGAGAGCAACGAAGTGTACCAACACTTGTGCGAAGGATCATAAGAGGGATCAGAAAAGTCCTTGGACAGCAACGAAGTGTACCAACACTTGAGCGAAGTGTTCTAGGAGGGTTCAGAAAAGTCCTGGGACAGCAACGAAGTGTACCAACACCTGAGCGAAGGGTCCTAGGAGGGTTCAGAAAAAAATCTTGGACAACGACGAAGTGTACCAATACCTGAGCGAAGAGTCATAGGAGGGTTCAGAAAAGTCCTGGGACAGCAACGAATTGTACCAACACTTGAGCGAATGGTCCTAGGAGGGTCCAGAAAAGTCCTGGGACAGCAACGAAGTATACCAACACTTGGGCGAAGGGTCCTAGGAGAGTTCAGAAAAGTCCTGGGACAGCAACGAGGTGTACCAACACTTGTGCGAAGGATCATAAGAGGGATCAGAAAAGTCCTTGGACAGCAACGAAGTGTACCAACACTTGAGCGAAGTGTTCTAGGAGGGTTCAGAAAAGTCCTGGGACAGCAACGAAGTGTACCAACACCTGAGCGAAGGGTCCTAGGAGGGTTCAGAAAAAAAATTCTGGGACAACGACGAAGTGTACCAATACCTGAGCGAAGAAACCTAGGAGGGTTCAGAAAAGTCCTGGGACAGCAACGAAGTGTACCAACACTTCAACGAAGGATCCTAGGAGGGTTCAGAAAAGTCCTGGGACAGCAACGAAGTGTACCAATACTTGAGCGAATGGTCCTAGGAGGGTTCAGAAAAAAAAATCTGGGACAACGACGAAGTGTACCAATACCTGAGCGAAGAGTCCTAGGAGGGTTCAGAAAAGTCCTGGGACAGCAACGAAGTGTACCAACACTTCAACGAAGGATCCTAGGAGGGTTCAGAAAAGTCCTGGGACAGCAACGAAGTATACCAACACTTGGGCGAAGGATCCTAGGAGGGTTCAGAAAAGTCCTGGGACAGCAACGAAGCGTACCAACACCTGAGCGAATGGTCCTAGGAGGGTCCAGAAAAATCCTGGGACCGCAACGAAGTATACCAACACTTGGGCGAAGGGTCCTAGGAGAGTTCAGAAAAGTCCTGGGACAGCAACGAAGTGTATCAACACTTGTGCGAAGGATCATAGGAGGGATCACAAAAGTCCTTGGACAGCAACGAAGTGTACCAACACTTGAGCGAAGGGTTCTAGGAGGGTTCAGAAAAGTCCTGGGACAGCAAAGAAGTGTACCAACACCTGAGAGAAGGGTCCTAGGAGGGTTCAGAAAAAAAAATCTTGGACAACGACGAAGTGTACCAATACCTGAGCGAAGAGTCATAGGAGGGTTCAGAAAAGTCCTGGGACAGCAACGAAGTGTACCAACACTTCAACCAAGGATCCTAGGAGGGTTCAGAAAAACCCTGGGACAGCAACGAAGCGTACCAACACCTGAGCAAAGGGTCCTAGGAGGGTTCAGAAAAGTCCTGAAACAGCAACGAAGTATACCAACACTTAGACGAAGGGTCCCTGGAGGGTTCAGATAAGTCCTGGGACATTAAGGAAGTGTACCAACACATGAGCGAATGGTCCTAGGAGGGTCCAGAAAAAACCTGGGACAGCAACGAAGTATACCAACACCTCAACGAAGGATCCTAGGAGGGTTCAGAAAAGTCCTGGGACAGCAACGAAGCGTACCAACACCTGAGCGAATGGTCCTAGGAGGGTCCAGAAAAATCCTGGGACAGCAACGAAGTATACCAACACTTGGGCAAAGGGTCCTAGGAGAGTTCAGGAAAGTCCTGGGACAGCAACGAAGTGTATCAACACTTGTGCGAAGGATCATAGGAGGGTTCAGAAAAGTCCTGGGACAGCAACGAAGCGTACCAACACCTGAGCGAATGGTCCTAGGAGGGTCCAGAAAAATCCTGGGACAGCAACGAAGTATACCAACACCTGAGCGAAGTGTCCTAGGAGGGTTCAGAAAAGTCCTGGGACAGCAACGAAGTGTACCAACACTTCAACGAAGGATCCTAGGAGGGTTCAGAAAAGTCCTGGGACAGCAACGAAGTATACCAACACTTGGGCGAAGGATCCTAGGAGGGTTCAGAAAAGTCCTGGGACAGCAACGAAGCGTACCATCACCTGAGCGAATGGTCCTAGGAGGGTACAGAAAAATCCTGGGACCGCAACGAAGTATACCAACACTTGGGCGAAGGGTCCTAGGAGAGTTCAGAAAAGTCCTGGGACAGCAACGAAGTGTATCAACACTTGTGCGAAGGATCATAGGAGGGATCACAAAAGTCCTTGGACAGCAACGAAGTGTACCAACACTTGAGCGAAGGGTTCTAGGAGGGTTCAGAAAAGTCCTGGGACAGCAAAGAAGTGTACCAACACCTGAGAGAAGGGTCCTAGGAGGGTTCAGAAAAAAAAATCTTGGACAACGACGAAGTGTACCAATACCTGAGCGAAGAGTCATAGGAGGGTTCAGAAAAGTCCTGGGACAGCAACGAAGTGTACCAACACTTCAACCAAGGATCCTAGGAGGGTTCAGAAAAACCCTGGGACAGCAACGAAGCGTACCAACACCTGAGCAAAGGGTCCTAGGAGGGTTCAGAAAAGTCCTGAAACAGCAACGAAGTATACCAACACTTAGGCGAAGGGTCCCTGGAGGGTTCAGATAAGTCCTGGGACATTAAGGAAGTGTACCAACACATGAGCGAATGGTCCTAGGAGGGTCCAGAAAAAACCTGGGACAGCAACGAAGTATACCAACACCTCAACGAAGGATCCTAGGAGGGTTCAGAAAAGTCCTGGGACAGCAACGAAGCGTACCAACACCTGAGCGAATGGTCCTAGGAGGGTCCAGAAAAATCCTGGGACAGCAACGAAGTATACCAACACTTGGGCGAAGGGTCCTAGGAGAGTTCAGGAAAGTCCTGGGACAGCAACGAAGTGTATCAACACTTGTGCGAAGGATCATAGGAGGGTTCAGAAAAGTCCTGGGACAGCAACGAAGCGTACCAACACCTGAGCGAATGGTCCTAGGAGGGTCCAGAAAAATCCTGGGACAGCAACGAAGTATACCAACACTTGGGCGAAGGGTCCTAGGAGAGTTCAGAAAAGTCCTGGGATAGCAACGAAGTGTACCAACACTTCAACGAAGGATCCTAGGAGGGTTCAGAAAAGTCCTGGGACAGCAACGAAGTATACCAACACTTGGGCGAAGGATCCTAGGAGGGTTCAGAAAAGTCCTGGGACAGCAACGAAGCGTACCAACACCTGAGCGAATGGTCCTAGGAGGGTCCAGAAAAATCCTGGGACCGCAACGAAGTATACCAACACTTGGGCGAAGGGTCCTAGGAGAGTTCAGAAAAGTCCTGGGACAGCAACGAAGTGTATCAACACTTGTGCGAAGGATCATAGGAGGGATCACAAAAGTCCTTGGACAGCAACGAAGTGTACCAACACTTGAGCGAAGGGTTCTAGGAGGGTTCAGAAAAGTCCTGGGACAGCAAAGAAGTGTACCAACACCTGAGAGAAGGGTCCTAGGAGGGATCAGAAAAAAAAATCTTGGAAACGACGAAGTGTACCAATACCTGAGCGAAGAGTCATAGGAGGGTTCAGAAAAGTCCTGGGACAGCAACGAAGTGTACCAACACTTCAACCAAGGATCCTAGGAGGGTTCAGAAAAACCCTGGGACAGCAACGAAGCGTACCAACACCTGAGCAAAGGGTCCTAGGAGGGTTCAGAAAAGTCCTGAAACAGCAACGAAGTATACCAACACTTAGGCGAAGGGTCCCTGGAGGGTTCAGATAAGTCCTGGGACATTAAGGAAGTGTACCAACACATGAGCGAATGGTCCTAGGAGGGTCCAGAAAAAACCTGGGACAGCAACGAAGTATACCAACACCTCAACGAAGGATCCTAGGAGGGTTCAGAAAAGTCCTGGGACAGCAACGAAGCGTACCAACACCTGAGCGAATGGTCTTAGGAGGGTCCAGAAAAATCCTGGGACAGCAACGAAGTATACCAACACTTGGGCGAAGGGTCCTAGGAGAGTTCAGGAAAGTCCTGGGACAGCAACGAAGTGTATCAACACTTGTGCGAAGGATCATAGGAGGGTTCAGAAAAGTCCTGGGACAGCAACGAAGCGTACCAACACCTGAGCAAATGGTCCTAGGAGGGTCCAGAAAAATCCTGGGACAGCAACGAAGTATACCAACACTTGGGCGAAGGGTCCTAGGAGAGTTCAGAAAAGTCCTGGGACAGCAACGAAGTGTATCAACACTTGTGCGAAGGATCATAGGAGGGATCAGAAAAGTCCTTGGACAGCAACGAAGTGTACCAACACTTGATCGAAGGGTTCTAGGAGGGTTCAGAAAAGTCCTGGGACAGCAACGAAGTGTACCAACACCTGAGAGAAGGGTCCTAGGAGGGTTCAGAAAAAAAAATCTTAGACAACGACGAAGTGTACCAATACCTGAGCGAAGAGTCATAGGAGGGTTCAGAAAAGTCCTGGGACAGCAACGAAGTGTACCAACACTTCAACCAAGGATCCTATGAGGGTTCAGAAAAATCCTGGAAAAGCAACGAAGCGTACCAACACCTGAGCAAAGGGTCCTAGGAGGGTTCAGAAAAGTCCTGAAACAGCAACGAAGTATACCAACACTTGGGCGAAGGGTCCCTGGAGGGTTCACATAAGTCCTGGGACATTAAGGAAGTGTACCAACACATGAGCGAATGGTCCTAGGAGGGTCCAGAAAAAACCTGGGACAGCAACGAAGTATACCAACACCTCAACGAAGGATCCTAGGAGGGTTCAGAAAAGTCCTGGGACAGCAACGAAGCGTACCAACACCTGAGCGAATGGTCCTAGGAGGGTTCAGCAAAAAAAAATCTTGGACAACGACGAAGTGTACCAATACCTGAGCGAAGAGTCATAGGAGGGTTCAGAAAAGTCCTGGGACAGCAACGAAGTGTACCAACACTTCAACCAAGGATCCTAGGAGGGTTCAGAAAAATCCTGGGACAGCAACGAAGCGTACCAACACCTAAGCAAAGGGTCCTAGGAGGGTTCAGAAAAGTCCTGAAACAGCAACGAAGTGTACCAACACTTGAGCGAAGGGTCATAGGAGGGATCAAAAAAGTCGTGGGACAGCAACGAAGTGTACCAACACCTGAGCGAAGGGTCCTAGGAGGGTTCAGAAAAAAAATCTGGGACAACGACGAAGTGTACCAATACCTGAGCGAAGAGTCCTAGGTGAGTTCAGAAAAGTCCTGGGAGAGCAACGAAGTGTACCAACACTTGAGCGAATGGTCCTAGGAGGGTCCAGAAAAGTCCTGGGACAGCAACGAAGTATACCAACACTTGGGCGAAGGGTCCTAGGAGATGTCAGAAAAATCCTGGGACAGCAACGAAGTGTACCAACACTTGAGCGAAGGGTCATAGGAGGGATCAGTAAAGTCCTTGGATGCAACGAAGTGTACCAACACTTGAGCGAAGGGTTCTAGGAGGGTTCAGAAAAAAAATCTGGGACAACGACGAAGTGTACCAATACCTGAGCGAAGAGTCCTAGGTGGGTTCAGAAAAGTCCTGGGAGAGCAACGAAGTGTACCAACACTTGAGCGAATGGTCCTAGGAGGGTCCAGAAAAGTCCTGGCACAGCAACGAAGTATACCAACACTTGGGCGAAGGGTCCTAGGAGATGTCAGAAAAATCCTGGGACAGCAACGAAGTGTACCACACTTGAGCGAAGGGTCATAGGAGGGATCAGAAAAGTCCTGGGTAGCAACGAAGTATAACAACACTTTGGTCGAAGGGTCCTAGGAGAGTTCAGAAGAGTCCTGGGACAGCAACAAAGTGCACCAACACTTGAGCGAAGGGTCATAGGAGGGATCAGAAAAGTCCCTGGACAGCAACGAAGTGTATCAACACCTGAGCGAAGTGTCCTAGGAGGGTTCAGAAAAGTCCTGAGACAGCAACGAAGTGTACCAACACTTCAACGAAGGATCCTAGGAGGGCTCACAAAAGTCCTGGGACAGCAACGAAATGTCGAAATGTACCAACACTTGAGCGAATGGTCATAGGAGGGATCAGAAAAGTCCTTGGACAGCAACGAAGTGTACCAACACTTCAACGAAGGATCCTAGGAGGGTTCACAAAAGTCCTGGGACAGCAACGAAGTGTACCAGCACCTGAGCGAAGGGTCCTAGGAGGGTCCAGAAAAGTCCTGGGACAGCAACGAAGTATACCAACACTTGGGCGAAGGGTCCTAGGAGAGTTCAGAAAAGTCGTGGGACAGCAACGAAGTGTACCAACACTTGAAGCGAAGGGTCATAGGAGGGATCAGAAAAGTCCTTGGACAGCAACGAAGTGTACCAACACTTGAGCGAAGGGTTCTAGGAGGGTTCAGAGAAGTCCTGGGACAGCAACGAAGTGTACCAACACCTGAGCGAAGGGTCCTAGGAGGGTTCAGAAAAAAAAACTGGGACAACGAAGAAGTGTACCAATACCTGAGCGAAGAGTCCTAGGAGGGTTCAGAAAAGTCCTGGGACATCAACGAAGTGTACCAACACTTCAACGAAGGATCCTAGGAGGGTTCAGAAAAGTCCTGGGACAGCAACGAAGTGTACCAACACCTGAGCGAAGTGTCCTAGGAGGGTTCAGAAAAGTCCTGAAATAGCAACTAAGTGTACCAACACTTGAGCGAAGGGTCATAGTAGGGATCAGAAAAGTCCTGGGACAGCAACGAAGTGTACCAACACCTGAGCGAAGGGTCCTAAGAGGGTTCAGAAAAAAATCTGGGACAGCAACGAAGTGTACCAACACCTGAGCGAAGGGTCCTAGGAGGGTCCAGAAAAGTCCTGGGACAGCAACGAAGTAAACCAACACTTGGGCGAAGGGTCCTAGGAGAGTTCAGAAAATCCAGGGACAGCAACGAAGTGTACCAACACTTGAGCGAAAGGTCATAGGAGGGATCAGAAAAGTCCTTGGACAGCAACGAAGTGTACCAACACTTGAGCGAAGGGTTCTAGGAGGGTTCAGAGAAGTCCTGGGACAGCAACGAAGTGTACCAACACCTGAGCGAAGGGTCCTAGGAGGGTTCAGAAAAAAAAACTGGGACAACGAAGAAGTGTACCAATATCTGAGCGAAGAGTCCTAGGAGGGTTCAGAAAAGTCCTGGGACAGCAACGAAGTGTACCAACACTTCAACGAAGGATCCTAGGAGGGTTCAGAAAAGTCCTGGGACAGCAACGAAGTGTACCAACACCTGAGCGAAGTGTCCTAGGAGGGTTCAGAAAAAAAAACTGGGACAACGAAGAAGTGTACCAATACCTGAGCGAAGAGTCCTAGGAGGGTTCAGAAAAGTCCTGGGACAGCAACGAAGTGTACCAACACTTCAACGAAGGATCCTAGGAGGGTTCAGAAAAGTCCTGGGACAGCAACGAAGTGTACCAACACCTGAGCGAAGTGTCCTAGGAGGGTTCAGAAAAGTCCTGAAATAGCAACTAAGTGTACCAACACTTGAGCGAAGGGTCATAGTAGGGATCAGAAAATACCTGGGACAGCAACGAAGTGTACCAACACCTGAGCGAAGGGTCCTAAGAGGGTTCAGAAAAAAATCTGGGACAGCAACGAAGTGTACCAACACCTGAGCGAAGGGTCCTAGGAGGGTCCAGAAAAGTCCTGGGACAGCAACGAAGTATACCAACACTTGGGCGAAGGGTCCTAGGAGAGTTCAGAAAATCCAGGGACAGCAACGAAGTGTACCAACACTTGAGCGAAAGGTCATAGGAGGGATCAGAAAAGTCCTTGGACAGCAACGAAGTGTACCAACACTTGAGCGAAGGGTTCTAGGAGGGTTCAGAGAAGTCCTGGGACAGCAACGAAGTGTACCAACACCTGAGCGAAGGGTCCTAGGAGGGTTCAGAAAAAAAACTGGGACAACGAAGAAGTGTACCAATATCTGAGCGAAGAGTCCTAGGAGGGTTCAGAAAAGTCCTGGGACAGCAACGAAGTGTACCAACACTTCAACGAAGGATCCTAGGAGGGTTCAGAAAAGTCCTGGGACAGCAACGAAGTGTACCAACACCTGAGCGAAGTGTCCTAGGAGGGTTCAGAAAAGTCCTGAAATAGCAACGAAGTGTACCAATACCTGAGCGAAGTGTCATAGGAGGGTTCAGAAAAGTCCTGAAATAGCAACGAAGTGTACCAATACCTGAGCGAAAATCCTAGGAGAGTTCAGAAAAGTCCTGGGACAGCAACGAAGTGTACCAACACTTGAGCGAATGGTCCTAGGAGGGTCCAGAAAAGTCCTGGGACAGCAACGAAGTATACCAACACTTGGGCGAAGGGTCCTGGAGAGTTCAAAAAAATCCTGGGACAGCAACGAAGTGTACCAAAACTTGAGCGAAGAGTCCTAGGAGGGTTCAGAAAAGTCCTGGGACAGCAACGAAGTGTACCAACACTTCAACGAAGGATCCTAGGAGGGTTCAGAAAAGTCCTAGGACAGCAACGAAGTGTACCAACACCTGAGCGAAGTGTCCTAGGAGGGTTCAGAAAAGTCCTGAAATAGCAACGAAGTGTACCAACACTTGAGCTAAGGGTCATAGTAGGGATCAGAAAAATCCTGGGACAGCAACGAAGTGTACCAACACTTGAGCGACGGGTCCTAAGAGGGTTCAGAAAAAAATCTGGGACAACGACGAAGTGTGCCAATAATTGAGCGAAGAGTCCTAGGAGAGTTCAGAAAAGTCCTGGGACAGCAACGAAGTGTACCAACACTTGAGCGAATGGTCCTAGGAGGGTCCAGAAAAGTCCTGGGACAGCAACGAAGTATACCAACACTTGGGCGAAGGGTCCTAGGAGGGATCAGAAAAGTCCTGGGACAGCAACGAAGTGTACCAACACCTGAGCGAAGGGTCCTAGGAGGGTTCAGAAAAGTCCTAGGACAGCAACGAAGTATACCAACACTTGGGCGAAGGGTCTTACGAGAGTTCAGAAAAGTCCTGGGACAGCAACGAAGTGTACCAACTCTTCAGCGAAGGGTCCTAGGAGGGATCAGAAAAGTTCTGGGACAGCAACGAAGTGTACCAAGACCTGAGCGAAGGGTCCTAGGAGGGTTCAGAAAAAAAAACTGGGACAACGAAGAAGTGTACCAATACCTGAGCGAAGAGTCCTATGAGGGTTCAGAAAAGTCCTGGGACAGCAACGAAGTGTACCAACACTTCAACGAAGGATCCTAGGAGGGTTCAGAAAAGTCCTGGGACAGCAACGAAGTGTACCAACACCTGAGCGAAGTGTCCTAGGAGGGTTCAGAAAAGTCCTGAAATAGCAACGAAGTGTACCAACACCTGAGCGAAGTGTCATAGGAGGGTTCAGAAAAGTCCTGAAATAGCAACGAAGTGTACCAATACCTGAGCGAAAATCCTAGGAGAGTTCAGAAAAGTCCTGGGACAGCAACGAAGTGTACCAACACTTGAGCGAATGGTCCTAGGAGGGTCCAGAAAAGTCCTGGGACAGCAACGAAGTATACCAACACTTGGGCGAAGGATCCTAGGAGGGTTCAGAAAAGACCTGGGACAGCAACGAAGCGTACCAACACCTGAGCGAATGGTCCTAGGAGGGTCCAGAAAAATCCTGGGACCGCAACGAAGTATACCAACACTTGGGCGAAGGGTCCTAGGAGAGTTCAGAAAAGTCCTGGGACAGCAACGAAGTGTATCAACACTTGTGCGAAGGATCATAGGAGGGATCACAAAAGTCCTTGGACAGCAACGAAGTGTACCAACACCTGAGCGAAGTGTCATAGGAGGCTTCAGAAAAGTCCTGAAATAGCAACGAAGTGTACCAATACCTGAGCGAAAATCCTAGGAGAGTTCAGAAAAGTCCTGGGACAGCAACGAAGTGTACCAACACTTGAGCGAATGGTCCTAGGAGGGTCCAGAAAAGTCCTGGGACAGCAACGAAGTATACCAACACTTGGGCGAAGGATCCTAGGAGGGTTCAGAAAAGTCCTGGGACAGCAACGAAGCGTACCAACACCTGAGCGAATGGTCCTTGGAGGGTCCAGAAAAATCCTGGGACCGCAACGAAGTATACCAACACTTGGGCGAAGAGTCCTAGGAGGGTTCAGAAAAGTCCTGGGACAGCAACGAAGTGTACCAACACTTCAACGAAGGATCCTAGGAGGGTTCAGAAAAGTCCTAGGACAGCAACGAAGTGTACCAACACCTGAGCGAAGTGTCCTAGGAGGGTTCAGAAAAGTCCTGAAATAGCAACGAAGTGTACCAACACTTGAGCTAAGGGTCATAGTAGGGATCAGAAAAGTCCTGGGACAGCAACGAAGTGTACCAACACTTGAGCGACGGGTCCTAAGAGGGTTCAGAAAAAAATCTGGGACAACAACGAAGTGTGCCAATAATTGAGCGAAGAGTCCTAGGAGAGTTCAGAAAAGTCCTGGGACAGCAACGAAGTGTACCAACACTTGAGCGAATGGTCCTAGGAGGGTCCAGAAAAGTCCTGGGACAGCAACGAAGTATACCAACACTTGGGCGAAGGGTCCTAGGAGGGATCAGAAAAGTCCTGGGACAGCAACGAAGTGTACCAACACCTGAGCGAAGGGTCCTAGGAGGGTTCAGAAAAGTTCTGGGACAGCAACGAAGTGTACCAAGACCTGAGCGAAGGGTCCTAGGAGGGTTCAGAAAAAAAAACTGGGACAACGAAGAAGTGTACCAATACCTGAGCGAAGAGTCCTAGGAGGGTTCAGAAAAGTCCTGGGACAGCAACGAAGTGTACCAACACTTCAACGAAGGATCCTAGGAGGGTTCAGAAAAGTCCTGGGACAGCAACGAAGTGTACCAACACCTGAGCGAAGTGTCCTAGGAGGGTTCAGAAAAGTCCTGAAATAGCAACGAAGTGTACCAACACCTGAGCGAAGTGTCATAGGAGGGTTTAGAAAAGTCCTGAAATAGCAACGAAGTGTACCAATACCTGAGCGAAAATCCTAGGAGAGTTCAGAAAAGTCCTGGGACAGCAACGAAGTGTACCAACACTTGAGCGAATGGTCCTAGGAGGGTCCAGAAAAGTCCTGGGACAGCAACGAAGTATACCAACACTTGGGCGAAGGGTCCTGGAGAGTTCAAAAAAATCCTGGGACAGCAACGAAGTGTACCAAAACTTGAGCGAAGAGTCCTAGGAGGGTTCAGAAAAGTCCTGGGACAGCAACGAAGTGTACCAACACTTCAACGAAGGATCCTAGGAGGGTTCAGAAAAGTCCTAGGACAGCAACGAAGTGTACCAACACCTGAGCGAAGTGTCCTAGGAGGGTTCAGAAAAGTCCTGAAATAGCAACGAAGTGTACCAACACTTGAGCTAAGGGTCATAGTAGGGATCAGAAAAGTCCTGGGACAGCAACGAAGTGTACCAACACTTAAGCGACGGGTCCTAAGAGGGTTCAGAAAAAAATCTGGGACAACGACGAAGTGTGCCAATAATTGAGCGAAGAGTCCTAGGAGAGTTCAGAAAAGTCCTGGGACAGCAACGAAGTGTACCAACACTTGAGCGAATGGTCCTAGGAGGGTCCAGAAAAGTCCTGGGACAGCAACGAAGTATACCAACACTTGGGCGAAGGGTCCTAGGAGGGATCAGAAAAGTCCTGGGACAGCAACGAAATGTACCAACACCTGAGCGAAGGGTCCTAGGAGGGTTCAGAAAAGTTCTGGGACAGCAACGAAGTGTACCAAGACCTGAGCGAAGGGTCCTAGGAGGGTTCAGAAAAAAAAACTGGGACAACGAAGAAGTGTACCAATACCTGAGCGAAGAGTCCTAGGAGGGTTCAGAAAAGTCCTGGGACAGCAACGAAGTGTACCAACACTTCAACGAAGGATC
Organism: Symsagittifera roscoffensis; assembly: GCF_963678635.1. Classification (NCBI taxonomy): domain Eukaryota; kingdom Metazoa; phylum Xenacoelomorpha; order Acoela; family Convolutidae; genus Symsagittifera; species Symsagittifera roscoffensis. The sequence goes on along the minus strand of NC_087065.1, from coordinate 9,249,345 downwards.
CTAGGAGGGTTCAGAAAAGTCCTGGGACAGCAACGAAGTGTACCAACACCTGAGCGAAGTGTCCTAGGAGGGTTCAGAAAAGTCCTGAAATAGCAACGAAGTGTACCAACACCTGAGCGAAGTGTCATAGGAGGGTTCAGAAAAGTCCTGAAATAGCAACGAAGTGTACCAATACCTGAGCGAAAATCCTAGGAGAGTTCAGAAAAGTCCTGGGACAGCAACGAAGTGTACCAACACTTGAGCGAATGGTCCTAGGAGGGTCCAGAAAAGTCCTGGGACAGCAACGAAGTATACCAACACTTGGGCGAAGGGTCCTGGAGAGTTCAAAAAAATCCTGAGACAGCAACGAAGTGTACCAAAACTTGAGCGAAGAGTCCTAGGAGGGTTCAGAAAAGTCCTGGGACAGCAACGAAGTGTACCAACACTTCAACGAAGGATCCTAGGAGGGTTCAGAAAAGTCCTAGGACAGCAACGAAGTGTACCAACACCTGAGCGAAGTGTCCTAGGAGGGTTCAGAAAAGTCCTGAAATAGCAACAAAGTGTACCAACACTTGAGCTAAGGGTCATAGTAGGGATCAGAAAAGTCCTGGGACAGCAACGAAGTGTACCAACACTTGAGCGACGGGTCCTAAGAGGGTTCAGAAAAAAATCTGGGACAACGACGAAGTGTGCCAATAATTGAGCGAAGAGTCCTAGGAGAGTTCAGAAAAGTCCTGGGACAGCAACGAAGTGTACGAACACTTGAGCGAATGGTCCTAGGAGGGTCCAGAAAAGTCCTGGGACAGCAACGAAGTATACCAACACTTGGGCGAAGGGTCCTAGGAGGGATCAGAAAAGTCCTGGGACAGCAACGAAGTGTACCAACACCTGAGCGAAGGGTCCTAGGAGGGTTCAGAAAAGTCCTGGGACAGCAACGAAGTATACCAACACTTGGGCGAAGGGTCTTACGAGAGTTCAGAAAAGTCCTGGGACAGCAACGAAGTGTACCAACTCTTCAGCGAAGGGTCCTAGGAGGGATCAGAAAAGTTCTGGGACAGCAACGAAGTGTACCAAGACCTGAGCGAAGGGTCCTAGGAGGGTTCAGAAAAGTCCTGGTTGCAACGAAGTATACCATCACTTGGGCGAAGGGTCATAGGAGAGTTCAGAAAAGTCCTGGGACAGCAACGAAGTGTACCAAGACCTGAGCGAAGGGTCCTAGGAGGGTTCAGAAAAGTCCTGGTAGCAACGAAGTATACCATCACTTGGGCGAAGGGTCATAGGAGAGTTCAGAAAAGTCCTGGGACAGCAACGAAGTGTACCAACACTTGAGCGAAGGGTCCTAGGAGGGATCAGAAAAGTCCATGGACAGCAACGAAGTGTACCAACACCTGAGCGAAGGGTCCTAGGAGGGTTCAGAAAAGTCCTAAAACAGCAACGAAGTGTACCAACACCTGAGCGAAGGGTCCTAGGAGGGTTCAGAAAAGTCCTGGTAGCAACGAAGTATACCATCACTTGGGCGAAGGGTCATGGGAGAGTTCAGAAAAGTCCTGGGACAGCAACGAAGTGTACCAACACTTGAGCGAAGGGTCATAGGAGGGATCAGAAAAGTCCATGGACAGCAACGAAAAGTACCAACACTTGAGCGAAGGGTTCTAGGAGGGTTCAGAAAAGTCCTGGGACAGCAACGAAGTGTACCAAAACCTGAGCGAAGGGTCCTAGGAGGGTTCAGAAAAAAAAATCTGGCACAACGACGAAGTGTACCAATACCTGAGCGCCAAGAGTCCTAGGAGGGTTCAGAAAAGTCCTGGGAAGCAACAAAGTGTACCAACACTTCAACGAAGGATCCTAGAAGGTTTCAGAAAAGTCGTGGGACTGTACCAAAGTATACCATGATCCCATCGAAGAATCCAAACACTTGAGCGAAGGGTTCTAGGAGGGATCAGAAAAGTCCTTCGACAGCAACGAAGTGTACCAACACCTGAGCGAAGGGTCCTAGGAGGGTTCAGGAAAGTCCTGGGACTGTACCAAAGTATACCAAGACCCCATCGAAGTATCCCAATACTTGAGCGAAGGGTCCTAGGAGGGATCAGAAACCCCATGGAAGCAACAAAGTGTACCAAAACTTGAGCGAAGGGTCCCAGGAGGAATCAGAAAATTCCTGGGCAGCAACGAAGTGTACCAACACCTGAGCGAAGGGTCCTAGGAGGGTTCAGAAAAGTCCTGGGAAGCAACAAAGTGTACCAACACTTCAACGAAGGATCCTAGAAGGGTTCAGAAAAGTCGTGGGACTGTACCAAAGTATACCATGATCCCATCGAAGAATCCAAACACTTGAGCGAAGGGTTCTAGGAGGGTTCAGAAAAGTCCTGGGACAGCAACGACGTGTACCAACACCTGAGCGAAGGGTCCTAGGAGGGTTCAGGAAAGTCCTGGGACTGTACCAAAGTATACCAAGACCCCATCGAAGTATCCCAATACTTGAGCGAAGGGTCCTAGGAGGGATCAGAAACCCCATGGAAGCAACAAAGTGTACCAAAACTTGAGCGAAGGGTCCCAGGAGGAATCAGAAAATTCCTGGGCAGCAACGAAGTGTACCAACACCTGAGCGAAGGGTCCTAAGAGGGTTCAGAAAAGTCCTGGGACATAAACGAAGTGTACCAACACTTGAGCGAATGGTCCTAGGAGGGTCCAGAAAAGTCCTGGGACAGGAACGAAGTATACCAACACTTGGGCGAAGGGTCCTAGGACAGTTCAGAAAAGTCCTGGGTCAGCAACGAAGTGTACCAACACTTGAGCGGAGGGTCATAGGAGGGATCAGAAAAGTCCTTGGACAGCAACGAAGTGTACCAACACTCGAGCGAAGGGTTCTAGGAGGGTTCAGAAAAGTCCTGGGACAGCAACGAAGTGTACCAACACCTGACCGAAGGGTCCTAGGAGGGATCAGAAAAACCTTGGGACAGCAACGAAGTGTACCAACACTTGAGCGAAGGGTCCAAGGAGGGTTCAGAAAAGTCCTGTGACAATAACGAAGTGTCCCAAAAGAACACTAAGGGTCCTAGGAGGGTACATAAAAGTACTAGGACTGTAACAAAGTATACCAAGACCCCACCGAAGTATCCTAACACTTGAGCAAAGGGTCCTAGGAGAGTACCAAGAAATCCATGGAAAGTATTAAAGCATCTCAAAACTAGAACGAAGTGTCCCAAGGCCTGAAATTGATTTAGATTCAAAACTGATATAGATTAATTTGACTTGTTTTAGTTCTTAATACATCAGGGAACTTTCTTATAATTTCAATCGAACTTTACAGTAGGGACTTGTAAATACTAAATTTGTAGATAAAGAAAATTGTATAAATAAAAATCATGAAGCGAAATAGGGTATCGATAACTGAAAGAAAGGGAACAGGACTTGAGCAAAATCAAACCTCGTCGCAACAGAAACTGACACCATCAAAAACAAAGGTAATGAGAAAGAATATTTCAGTGATCATGGTCAATACAAGAAGCATAAAAGAACATAAGGCCAAGGAGAAAGCAATGGAAGAACCGACTGTTCCGGCTAGAGAAACCGATCTTGAGACACCAGATCAGAGTGTTGACGGGGTGAAAAGAAAGACGACGGAATCAACACCAATGCCAAATGCAGAAGAACAGGAGAGGAAAACATGGAGTTCTCACCACTAGGCAATGTAGACGAAACAACAAACAATACGCCGGGAACGATGAAAGACGATTCCTAAACAAAAAGAACGTCGTTCACAGAGAGGATTGCAGCAGTGGTCGGAATGAAATAAAAAGAGAAAGAGGAGGTAATATCAACGACTGTGAAAAGCAAAACGTGTGGAACAGTTTCCGCAATTACAACAGAAGCTAAATAAGACGAAGAGCAGGTCACACTAGGAGCAACGGTCAACTAAGACAAACAAACCATTGAATCAAAAATATCTTCACTTGAGCTGGGCGATTTGATAACAAAGTTGGAGCAAATCGACAAGAAACTGAAATGCAGCGAGGATGACCGCCAAGAGCCAAAAAAGGAAGTACGACACAATAAGAATGAGATTCCAGACAACTACTTTTTTCTGGCAAGGGCGACGGAAGAGAAGCTGCAGCAGATGGCGGGCAAAATAGAAACGACCGACAAAGAGCGAGAGAAACATATTAAGATATATACGGTGGAAATAAAGAAAAGATACGACACCGTGAGTGAAAAGTTGTGGAATATAGAGACCAGAATGGACACAATGAGTAAGGAACAAAAAGAAAGTTCAGGAGACAAACAGTCTAAATTGGATATACTCTTGAGAAATTCCATAGCCCAAGATAAATTAGTGGTGGAAAAGCCATCCGGAACTAGAGTCGACTTCGTGGAACCACAACGAAAGAAACGGGAATCTACACCGTTAACGCGAATTGATTGCACAATGGCATCAGGAGGGACAGGACTGTGATGAAGGTGGGAACCTCAAACTCAACGAGGACGTCAGAGGAATCAGGATCACATACGGGTGTACAACTGGATGCCATCACGTGGGCCAGTGCCTGGGATATGATGAACAGGACGCTTGAGGCATTCACATCAAGGAACACAGACTCAAGTGACAAAGGCAGTGGCAAATCCCGGAAAACCTTCAAGAAACCTAAAGAATTCAAGGACGATTCCGATGGTTGCAATGATACATGAGCTATGGTAATGAGACTGCAACTAGAACAAGACAACAAGAACGTTGAGAGGCAGGCCTGCACGGCGATACTAAGCAACCTAGAGGGAACAGCACTAAAGTGTGTGGTTGCAAAGAAGGAGGAGCAGCGCGACACTGCAGAAAAGATATTCGAGATACTGTTGAATCGATTTGGATCGGGTATGAAGGGTCATCAGGCGATGATGAGGTTCGAAAAAAGAAGACAAAGAAATGACGAGTAGATTGATTGATTTCTGGATGATCTTCAGAGCTTGAGGAGCGGAAGCAATCCAGAGGAATCGACTAACAGATGAAATTTTAGCATCGCTTCAAAGTTTATCGACGGAGTGAGGAGTGATGACTTGAGAACGATGTTGGCAACAAATTACACCCTAACGAAGGACAACGCACCAACCCCAGAGGAGATGAGGTAGAAGTCAAGGAAATATACGTTAATGAAACCAAAGAAGTACTCATTTTGAGAAAACAGAAACATGCAAGGGGGAAGCCAACAATAAAGGTCGTCTTGGTACAAACCTAGAGAGGACATGGACAAATAAAGGTCATGCGCAAACTGCGGATCAGCGGACCATCACGCAGCGGATTGTACGACATACAAGCAAGGTATGAAACGCTTGGGATACGCACCAGAGGAAGAGGACATGAATCAAACAGAGGAACATGATATTTACAGTGGCTTGATCATCAAGATAGGCGCGAAGTGTTTTTTCTGTAACCAAGAAGGCCCTTTCAGGATGGACTGTCCTTTGTTTTGGGAGGCGGTGAAAAATCAGAATCACGCGAAACACAATTTGGCACTGGCTGCAGTGCAAAATACCAGGAACAGACAAGCTGAAAGTGATTTGAACAACAAAGAAGCAGCGGGTGGTGAATTATCAACAAAGACGTTGAAGGCCGTGACACAAAACAAAGATGCCACGGGGGCCGAGACGAGAAATTCTCTAGAGATAAACTAAGAGATGGCAGCTGCAGAGGCGATCAACAAAGTTAAGCAAGACTTGGCGACCAAAGAAATCGAACAACAGCTGAGACAGAAAACAGAAAAACAGAGATTGAATGAAACACTCTGTATGACAAGACCAGAACCGGAGACCGGAGAGAACTCAACGAGGAGGAGCAATTGCAACACCTTGAAAATGGTGACTGGAAAACCATTTGGCTTCACGAAAATTGGGGCAAGAATCATGTCAATAATCACAGTGGGCGGCCACGAAATAACAAAAAACTTGAGTGAACCGAGTGATCAGACAATAATGCACATAGATGTGTACGCGGATTACATGAGTGCAATAAGCCCGCAAACTCCTTCTAGAGCTTTAAGGGCATTACTCACGAGAGGTGGTAGTAAATCAGTTCGCATAGACTACAGATACACGGAAGCCTATGGTCGATATGAGGTCATGCTGAATATAGATGGAATAAACATCTACACAAAAACGATGATAACCACTGATGAGGATCTAGCCGGGCAAATTTATGTTGGTAGAGAAGAACTAAAAGTGAGATCCATTGGGCACTGTGATATGCTGAAGGAGGACGTCATGCATCTGGGAACGGAAGCAGACGTATGCGCACACGTATTGGACATAGGCGGAAAGAAGACACAACTGCGTGGGTTGATGGACACGGGAGCCGTCTTGAGTGTAATACCAATTGAGACTTGGAGAACAATGGGATTGACTCAAGAATACGGCTGTCAGCAGCAAACAAGGGGGCGCTTCAGGTAATAGGTAGGACACCAATAATAGCCCTAAGCTTGGGGAACGCAGTTTGTGGATGAGCTTTCTGGTGGTGGAGAATCTAGATGAGTCTGACCAATACATTTTAGGCAGAGATTTCATCAGGAATTTCGATTGAACAATTGATCTTAACAATGCGATGTTCAGGATTTGGCACCCGGAAAAGAAGTACGTAATTAAACCGGTAAATTTGATAAAGCTCCAAGTTTTCTTGAGTAGGAGGGTAAGGCTGAAAGCGAATGAGGCGGCAATAGTAAGTTTGCGGATGAATAATAATAATGAACTAAGCGACAATAAACAAGTATGTTTATTACCCAATCCAAACAGTCAAAGTGCTGCTATTTTACGAAGATCCTTCTCGATAACCAAGAGTGGCCTCTGCGTCACTGTCTTGTTGAATACTCTTGATATACCAATCACAACCCAGAGGGGGAGGAAGCTAGAATACGCACTGCCCGTGAAAACTAGACATGAAATGACTAAAAAAGTGAAAGAAAATGAAGTTATTGATTGCCCAAATCATAGGGTTTAAATTTGTATCTTGAGAAGATTGAAGATAATAAAATGTTCATCAGGTCTTGTGAAGTCACTTAAGTCAGAGACAGACTATGGACTGTCGAGCTGTTCGAATTTTCCAGAAAAACCCACGCTAGAGGAATTGGAAATGGGTAAACTGTTATGATCAGAAATTGAACACTTAAGGGAAAAAGTAACAGACCAACTGCTCGAAGCCATCAAGGATGTTCTAGATAGAAATCAGGACCTTTTTTCGAGACATAAGGCAGACATTGGATGCTGCAACTTCGTTGAACATCAAATAGAGCTAGAAGAGTCGGTGCCGCACAGGGAGGGTGCGAGGCGTATGACCCCAAGCAAATCGGAAGCATGTAGAAAAGAAATAGAGACCCTACTAGAGTATGACATGATAGAACCATCCAAATCACCGTGGGCGTGTGGAGTAGTGATGGCTAAAAAGAAATGAGGCCAACTTAGGTTTTACTGTGACTTTCGATATCTGAACTCCGTCACGGTGAAGGATGTCTATCCCATACCTAGGGTAGATGAGAGTCTATCAAAATCAGGTGACGCCAAGTTTTTCACAACTCATGATCTAGGGTCGACCTTTTGGCAGGTACCACTGAGGAAGCAGGATAGGGACAAGACGGGTTTTGCATGCGAGCTGGGATTGTTTCAAGGAAAAAGGATGCCCTTTGGCCTTTGCAATGCGACAGCCATCTAATGGCACAGGCGCTGACAAGCTTAACGAAGAAATACGGCAATTTAGTAATGTGCTACGTAGATGACGTGGTGATTGCAACACCTACCCTGGAGGACCACATTGAAAAACTGGACGAGGTGTTTGCTTGCATGAAGAGAGCAGGCTGTGCGAAGCACCTGATCTAGGGATGCCCACGGAAAATGGAATGTACGTGCCCGACACGGATGCATCGGTGGTGGCGATCTCTGGAATACTCCACCAAGAACAGGAGTGGAACGGGAAGACAGTCTTGAGACCGATAGCTTACGGGAGCAATGTCTTGAGTGATACAGAGATGAAGTACGGGGCACCCAAAGCGGAAATGTTTGCGATAGTTACCTTTGTAGAAAAATACAGGGCATACTGGGTAGCGAGCCATTCAAGTTACGAGTCGACAACAGAGCACTCAGTTGGTTGAAAACGTATTCAATGGACCAGAGCTGCCATGGGAGATGGATAGTGCACCTGGATGGTTATGACATGATGATTGAGCACAGAAGAGGGGACAAACATCAAAATGCCCACAACTTGAGCAAGAAGACGGAAATCTACGAGATACAGGCGCAAAGGATGGTTTCAAAGATGGTTTCTCGTTTATGGACAAGAGACGTATGACATTCTTCCACGCATGAGGTGGCTTGACAGGTCAGGTAAACCAATAGAGGACCATCCCGAGCTGCCAGCTGAACATGAGACGAAAGAAATTCTCAAGAGAAATTCAGGGATGCCAATGGAAATGATGCTCAGGTCAAAGATATTGAGGGAAACACTAAAAGCAAAAAGCTATGACCTCGATGAAGTAGAGACAAGAAGGGTGACGATAGGAGAGGATCTGAGAAGACTACTCGAGAAACTAGCAGACGAAGTCACCATATTGAAAAGAAGGGAAGCGACTCATGACGAGGACCCAACGATAGGCAAGCAACCTGACGACAAAGAAGTTGTTCGAACATTGGTCGAGAAAATCCCAGAGGACATACTAAGACGGACTACGTTTCGGAAGAAGAAAGTGACATTCAAGGAGGAAGCCGAACACCTAGGACCAGATCAAGAAGCCGGGGAGTGGTCAAAATCAGAAGGAGACAGTGAGGAAGAGAATTTGTCCGGAGAATTGGAAGAATGGGATGATGACTCAGAGAAGAGTTGTGATGACCAAGACAGTCTTTGCATGATATTAGCAGAAGAGAAAATGAGGCACCACGACAGAGAACTACAAACTGACCCTCCATCAGGTACGTACAACCTAGAGCAAAAGGATGCGTAAGGAGGAGAAGAGCTTGAGAAAATATCGGTGTCAAGGAAACCATTCAGGGAGCTATCGTACAATTCAATTGTCAGGACAAACTTGGAACCGGACGATGACAGGGAGGTCTTGAGAAGGATAGTTTGCGTTAAACTAAAAGACGACATCCACAGTCCCGGAGAACTGAATGGTCATATGATGGCATTGAAGGAACACGTCAAAGCCAGATACAGACTGTCGGATCTGATACGAGCCCAGAAGAATGAAAAGGTGACGAGTAACCTCTCTACATGGATCCGGACGGGAGTCAAGGAGAAAGGAGACCCAGAGGAGGATAGTTACAAGAATTTGAGCCAGTTCTACAAACAGAGAAGGAACTAACTCTATCACACAGCTGATGGTGTAGTAGCCTGTAGGAGGAAAGATGAAGAGAAGATATTAAACAGGCATAATCTCCTCATACCGCCGCAGCTATACCAGACGGAGGGGTTGTTCAGATCGCACGACCAGATGAGACATCAGGTGTTAGACAAGGTACAACAAAGAATATTACACAGATTTGATTGGCCAGGCTTGAGAAAGGCTTGCGAAAGGTGAGTGAACGCATGCTTGTCGTGTTTGCAATTAAAAGATCGTAGAAAAAAGCAATTCCCACTTAAGTCCGTGAAAAGCTCGAAGTTGAACGAGGTCGTGCAGATAGACCATCAGATGATCTGCTTGACCAACTCGGAATACAATCAGATTCTGGTAATCATGGTCCACTTTACGAAACTGGCAGAAGCGGTACCATGTGAGACGGCCTCAGCGGAAGAGACTTGTGATCATTTGATAACGCACTGGATATCACGATATGGTTTTCCGATGAAAAAATACTTCAAGCGAAACCGTATGATGTGGGACAAAACGTCTGGGAGTTCCAGATTATCATTCCTCCGAAAGGGACTGGAAAGTTACTAAAGAAATGGAGAGGACCGTTTCTGATAACGGAGGTACACCAGCAGGGCCGGTCTTATCGCAGTACAGGGCGTGCAGCGCACTACGAAAATCTGAAACCTCACGTCCCATCTCCGGAAGATCACATAACATGGAAGGATTCGAGTATCTACTGGTAGAGCCAGCATGTGAATTGAACGAGAAAGGCACCAGAGAAAAGAACGACGGCAACGATACGGACGAAGGATCTTTCGCGGAGGAAGAATGGAATGATCCAGAGCAGAACGAGGCACCAAAGTGGACAGAACCAGACCTGCCGATGACCACAGGGACAAGGAAAGGCGATCGCAAACGGACAGGCATGAGATACAACATGTATAGTGACAACTTCTTGATTGACAACATACAAGCCGATGAGATAGGCGAGGAGTTGGTGAACGTGGGCGAGCTGGTAGCCGATGAAGAGTGGCAGATCATCAACGACAGCGAGCTTTCCTTGTAAGAAGACTACTCCGTACCGGAACGAGAAGTAGACCTGGAACAAAGCGAGATAGAGAGAAGGGAAAATACAAACCTGACGGTACTGGAATGGATGCATAAACTTGAGACTGACGAAAGGGAGGCCCAAAACATCCAGCAAGTCGACATATCAGCAATGAAACATGTGAAGACAGGAAATCCACTATTTGGCTGTACAGCCACTGACCGGCCACTAGAATTACCACCGGATAACTTGAACCCAGCTATATCGACGCGGATGTCGATACACATTTTTGACCGGGAGTGGGGGTAAGATTTACCCACACCAAAAATTTGATGATAAAGAAACCCAGGGAAGTAAGAGAGACTAACGGGTTGGAACTGGATCGGGAGGAAGCTGAGCCTACCATAGGAAGAAATTTCAAGACAAAATTCGAGATACCAAATGAATATTCAGAGAACATCCTGATCACAGAGAGCGACTTTATTCTTTCAGATAGGACTAGTGCGATCTGCATAACATCGGACATGAGCTTCAACACGAGACTGGAAGCAGACTTCAAGAGAGAATATCAGAACGTGGAGTATCTATTCAGGCAGAGGCCAGGGATAGGAGGAATGGCTGCGCTTCCCCCTCAGTTTCACAAGTTCCTTGTAAATATCTGTGTTTTTTGGTGACGAGGGTCAATGAGAGGAACACGATAGACCCCGAGCCTTTAATGCTGGCACTAACGAGGTTGAGGGCTTCATGGTCGAAAGAGGGATACGATAGGTTTCAATCCCGGTCTACGATCAAACAGGGGCAGGTTGAACCCTAGCGAATTATATGCCATCCTACATTTGGTCTTTGCAGAAACGGAGATAATGGTGCACCTACACAAGGAGTCTTGAATTGTGAGGCAGGGGGTACTTGGGCTAGGTAAAAGGGGGCACGAGTCAGGTAGATGGATTTTAATGTATTTGGCATGACAATTAAATTCTAAAGAATTAATGGTGCTAAAACATAAAATGAATCTACATGTTTTTAACATCTAAATTGAAACATTTTAATGAAGTTGTTAGAATAATGTCGTAAAGGTATTAATGTGGGAGGTCTAGATTAGACACGAGTGGAAAATATATTGGTTTAAAATTGAATTGTAGTTTTCAGATTGATTCGAAAACTGAAACGACAACTGAATCACAGTTGGTCGAACGGAAGAAAGAAAAAACATTAAACAGTTCTTCATTGATTGTGCCAGAGAAAAAAATTTCTTGAGTTTCATCCGGAAAGGTATTTCCTGAGTTTGGGTAGGTAAGGTACTTCTTGAGTTTGGTTAGGTAAGGTACTTCTTGAGTTTGGTTGTTTGTGAGATAAAGGAAAGCAGCAATGGCAGATCGATTCTGGAAATCTGTGCCAGCGGCATTCAGAAAACCCGCACTCGACGAGTTATACAAGCGCTTGAGGGACCTCGACTACACGCAAGTGGATGAGGGGCTCGTGGTCTTGCTCAAAGCCATCCTGCAACTGGAGGCGCAAGGGGAGTGCAGGGAGTCAGCGACTGAAGCGGTGCTGATGGTGGGTTACACATCGGATGGAATATCGAATCAGGAGCAGACCAGATGGCTATCCTGGAACGTGGACGGAGACGTGAGAGGATTTGATCCTGTGATGAGCCCTGGGTTGGGTAACACCACGGAGTATGGTGCGGGGGAATTTCCCCTTCCGACCAGACCACCAGCAGGAGCAGGGTCACAATCCACAATCAAAACACCATCGATGTTCCGGTTGCAACAAACAGAAAAGTCATATCCAGATCTCAGCAGCATGAAGAGAGAGTTGGAAATGGCCCAAACGGAATGGGACAGGGCCAATCTGGATAGGGACCAGGCAGCTCTTGATAGGGATCAAGCCAAGCTTGATCGCGACCAGGCAATACTTGAGCGAGACAAGGCAATTCTTGACCGGGATCTGCTGATGGCAGAACGGGAGCAAGAGCAGAGACTACAAGAAAATGTAGCAAATTGTTGTCAAATAAAGTCAGAATTAGAACGGCTACAAAGGAGGCAGCAAGTGGTCGCGAGTGGTAAGGAGAAAATGAAGACGACAACTGAGCCAGTAGTGACGAGATCGAGACCAGAGTCAAGAATGGAAGTGGATGAAGTAACGAGATCGAGCGGCCGCTTCAAATTGGACCGCGTGGCTCAAGAGCACATGAACGAAGGTTTTGAGGCATGGACGCCACCTGAGCCCGTCCCTTCCGTGAGGAATCTAGAGGCGAATCGAATCAGACCGCTAATGAACATTGCGCTACCAGGACTGACGTCCAGCTCGACTTGCGGCAGTCAGTCCGGAACGGTGGCGTCACGCCTCAGGGAGCTGCAGGAAAATTTGCAGGCGAAAACTCCTAAGAACGCTGCACGTGAGCAGCGACCAACCAACTCGAGAGATCATCTAGTGAGGAGCGTAGTGGTCTCGAGTTACAAAAAGAACACTAACGGCATGCAACACCGACATAATTGAGAGGACTGGACGGCTGGGCAACGAGAGAGAAGAGATGCCTTTCATGAGGCCACGTGGGCAGAGTACTTCGTACAACCAATAATACCCGAAGGCACGATACACTTGATAATAGGGGACAGTCTCGTCCGGGTCCTGACAAGGATCCATGACAAGTGTGAATCTTGAGTTTCTCGGGCGCAGCGGTGCCCCAGATGTTGGCGTCCCTGCAGATGCTGGAGGTGGGGAAGATATACACAGTTACATTGATGATGGGAACCATGTATCAAAACGTGCCTGGAGTGATGGGAACAGCTTATAACCCCTTCTTGAACTCCGAGGCCGGAAACGCCTACATGAACTTTGAGGTGGCGGAATTGTTAAAATTCCGGACGGAGAAAATCATTGAAATTGACCCGACGGAAAAGGAAAGACCAAGCCTAGGTCTGTCACATTAGGACTTGAGCAATCACATTTGGGTGGTTTGGCGAAAGGCCCATGAGGCGCACTTCTCTCGAGCCAAGACACTTGAGATGGCGGACTTGACGGGAATCCCCAGAGATCAATAATGTTAGCAAACAATTACAGACTTCTCAAAGAGCTGGGAAGTCCAGGCCTCATAGTGGAGCCACCCAAGCATCGGACTAGTATAGCCAGGATTAGAGTGGTGATCCCCGCGCAGCTTAGGGCGGTGGACAAGCTTCTTGAGCCAAAGAGCGTGGGACTTCCTGATACGGCCTACATGGGTGCGAAACTTGCGGAAGACCCAAGGTACGGGAGATCCTGTGGAATTTCACGGCTGGCCAAGACGTTAGCAGTTTATGATCGGTCGGATACTGGAGCGGCGAGAGCGATCATTGTGGCGGGGTCGGACATTGAGGGGACGTCACCGAAACTGTTTTGGCCAGAAACCTTGGTGTACCTACTACCAGGGGCGGAGTTAAACAAAATGTTGACCCTGATCGTATCGATAAAGTCAGAGACACCGTGTGAACCGGAGCTTTTATTGTTCGCATGAAAGAATGATCACCTGCACGCGGCCGGACCGCTTGAGCCTCTGAGAAGTGGGGAGCCTACAGCAAAGAATATCTGGGAGGCGATTCAAACGCTGTTTGCAGCAATGACTGAAGTGCAGGAACTGGTTACATTCCGGTTGGGATCGAAGACAAGAGTGGTAATCGCGCCATCACCGGGTTCGCGAGTATGCCACCTGCTTTACAGTTCGTTTACGCCATGTTAATTCTGATCCATGCGAATCCATGCGGAGGGAAACGGATGGCGGATGCTGATGGCGGCCCCAAATCGTGAGCTAGAGCCGGTGACCTTGAGACTCTTGAAGTCGGAAGTGGCGTCAGCGTGGACGGATGTGTCCCACACTCTAAGGGGCTTTTACGAGCTTGCGATCATCTTGATCGTCTTGGACGAGGTCTTTGTCTGGAGGTATCGAACCTTGCCCGGCAACTGAAGTTCAACCCGGAGGTTGGGGATGACCATCCTGTGATAACTCATCTGACAGCCAGCCTGTGGTTCCGGAGTATGGAGCCGACGATCACGAGTTCCAATAGCAGGACGAGGTGGCCAAACAATGAGAGAAAGAAGGTGGCTGCAGTCAAAAAACAAGTGGAATCGATGGCATACCGTCTAACACAAAAGAGAGGAAGATGGCCTTTCCTGACCCCGAGACTTCAGAATGTGACGGAAGGGACGAGAGGGAGAGTGCTCCACCGCTGGTGAAGCAAATATGGGAGTTTCTGGAGGAACAGCTGGAAGTAGCAGAAGAGAGAGAGATGACGGTGGGGAGATTCGTCACGGCAGCAAACGAAGAGACTTTTGGAGGCTTCTGGACGGAGCATGCGAAGGGCGAACTGAAGACCCGGAGGTCACACGAGATCTTGAGATTCTTGAGTCCATGTTGGGAAAAAAAATACATGAACAAGGTGTTCTACGTGGGGAACGCGATCTTCGAGGCGTTCGTGCAGGAACTCTTGAGTATGCCAATCAACCTCCCTACTGGACTTGTACTTGGTATACACTAGGTAGCTGTTCAACATGGGCCCAGCATATATGTTTAGCAGAGGTGTGGAGACGCTCCGAATTGACGGATACTTAACACTAATACTCCTGACCCGGGGAACTGAATACATTTCATCGACTGATGAATCATGGGGAACCCCTGTCAATGAGGAAGGCCCACCCGAGTCCAGCGTGTTGCTGGAAGGCCCACCCGAGTCTAGACTTATTCCTACAAGCGTGTTGCTGGACTGAAGACGCTGCTAGTGGAATATCTCCTGATGCAAAACAGGCATTTTACAGGCGAAGAGAGAAGCGCAAAGACGAGAGAAGAAGTGAGGGAGGCGAATGGAGGAATAACTCTCCTGACCGACTTGTGCTTGGCCATGAGATCTGATCCCGTGGGGATGATCAGGGGACTGGGAGGGGTGGTGACCTGTGTTTATGGGCCAGCCGTGACGTACGCCTTCCCGGATCCGCTTGTGGCAGCGTAACGACACTCGGTGGTGCACGTGAACCTGATCAGAGTTCTGGATGGGACGCACTAAACTGGTGCCGACAAGAAGACTTGAGAGCGCGAATGAGTGAGACAGTACTCTTCGGGAAGATAAAGGACCCAGAGCTAAAAGTGCTCAATTTCAGGGGTCAACTGCAATGCAGGATGGGGGCAAAGCGAGAAGGTCCCATCGAAATCTACCCGAAATTCTGGAACTTGAACCCAATGGCAAAAGACACGAGGGAAGTCTTGAGGATCCCAGCCTGGTCGAAGAGCTTCGAGTTTACGAAGAGGGAGTTGGAGACAATACTTGAGCGGGACGTGATGCTCGCCGCGATTCCTGAGTTCCGACGATGAGGCGGATGACGCTGGGGATGAATAGCCCCATGGTAGTCCCTTCCCTACACATGAGAGCAATGGTGGAGCAGCAGCAAAAGACGTTCACGGAAAGCTGGGACCCCTTGTTCATCGCGTATTTGGCAGCGGTGTATTTCCATACCTTGTTCATCGCGTATTTGGCAGCGGTGTATTTCCATACCTGTGAAACCAAGATAAATTCGTAGACCACGCAAGCAAAGAAGATGCCTCCAAAGTACGAGGTTCGGGAAATGCTGAAAACTCTTGAGAAGGCAAGACTCGAGAGCAAGCTGCCTATCTATGATGACGGAAGGATGATCATGAGAGCAATGGTGGAGCAGCAGCAAAAGACGTTCACGGAAAGCTGGGACCCCTTGTTCATCGCGTATTTGGCAGCGGTGTATTTCCATACCTGTGAAACCAAGATAAATTCGTGGACCACGCAAGCAAAGAAGATGCCTCCAAAAAACGAGGTTCGGGAAGTGCTGAAAACTCTTGAGAAGGCAAGACTCGAGAGCAAGCTGCCTATCTATGATGACGGAAGGATGATCGTGGAGGAAAGTCACCTAGCCCTGAAGGACGAAAAGAAGTTTGGCATGAGAAAATATCGGGCAACCTATGGATTGCAAGAAGTAGAGCTGCAACAGGAGGGACGAAAGATGGACGCGGCAGGAGTTCTATACGTGCCCCTCACTGATTATAAGGCAGCAGATCCGACGACACTTTCCCCCTGTCATTGGGAACCCCAGGAGACCGAAGAAACCTTCCAGTGGAGAACAGATTCACTGACGCGCTAGAGAGGGTTCAGCCGAGTCAGGAGAAGGGGAGAGCATGGACGAAACCCTAAGCGAAGCTGAAGAGGAACTGGAAGTGGGGAATACGTTCGACGGAGGGGCAACGAACAGAGATTTCAGTCCCGGCACTACAGGTTAGCTACTACAAGATCTGAGTGGGGACGACTGGGCAAACACGGCCACTCCACCTTTGGTCTACCCCCGATACCTCCCTTCTTCTTAGCCCGGTCCGTAACTGATCGCTTGATGGGAAGAATTGACATGAGAGGAAGCCCAACTAGTAGCAGAAGCAGACAGTTGAGATCGACAACCACGGAAGGAGACGAGGCGGAATCTTCTACGCCCCAGAGCTCGGTTGTGTCGTCAGTGGTGATGGTAGACAGCAGGAAGAAAGTGGAAGGTCCGGGGGAAGCAAGCAGAACCCGGTACCTGGAACGAGTGAAGGTTCTGGATCTCGAGGATCTAGCCTGCAGACAAGAGTTGACGGAGGTCTTGGGGATCAAGAGTCTGTCACATGAGGACTTGAGCAATCACATTTGGATGGATTGGCTAAAAGCCCATGAGGCGCACTTCTCTCGAGCCAAGACACTGGAGATGGCGGACTTGACGGGAATCCTCAGAGATCAATAATGGGACCAATCAATTACAGACTTCTCAAGGAGCTGGCAAGTCCAGGCCTCATAGTGGAGCCACCCAAGCATTGGACTAGTATAGCCAGGATCAGAGTGGCGATCCCCGCGCAGCTTAGGGCGGTGGACAAGCTTCTTGAGCCAAAGAGCATGGGACTTCCTGATACGGCCTACATGGGTGCGAAACTTGCGGAAGACCCAAGGTACCGGAGATCCTGTGGAACTTCACGGCTGGCCAAGACGTTAGCAGTTTATCGACCAATCCTGGAGCGGCGAGAGCGATCATTGTGGCGGGGTCAGACCTTGAGGGGACGTCACCGAAGTTGTTTTGGCCAGAAACCTTGGTGTACCTACTACCAGGGGCGGAGTTAAACAAAATGTTGACCCTGATCGTAGCGATGAAGTCAGAGACACCGTGTGAACCGGAGCTTTTATTTTACTGAAGACGCTGCTAGTGGAATATCTCCTGATGCAACCCAGGCATTTGACAGGCGAAGAGAGAAGCGCAAAGACGAGAGAAGAAGTGAGGGAGGCGAATGGAGGAATAACTCTCCTGACCGACTTGTGCTTGGCCATGAGATCTGATCCCGTGGGGATGATCAGGGGACTGGGAGGGGCGGTGACCTGTGTTTATAGGCCAGCCGTGACTTACGCCTTCCCGGATCCGCTTGTGGCAGCGTACCGACACTCGGTGGTGCACGTGAGCCTGATCAGCGTTCTGAATGGCACGGCACTAAACTGGTAGTCCCTTCCCTACACGCGAGAGCAATGGTGGAGCAGCAGCAAAAGACATTCACGGAAAACTAGGACCCCTTGTTCATCGCGTATTCGGCAGTGGTGTATTTCCATACCTGTGAAACCAAGATAAATTCGTGGACCACGCAAGCAAAGAAGATGCCTCCAAAGTACGAGGTTTGGGAAGTGCTGAAAACTCTTGAGAAGGCAAAACTCGAGAGCAAGCTGCCTATCTATGATGACGGAAGGATGATCGTGGAGGAAGGTCACCTAGCCCTGAAGGATGAAATGAAATTTGGCACGAGAAAATATCGGGCAACCTATGGGTTGCAAGAAGTAGAGCTGCAACAGGAGGGACGAAAGATGGACGCGGCAGGAGTTCTATACGTGCCCCTCACTGAATATAAGGCAGCAGATCTGACGACACCTTCACCCTTGTCAGTGGGAACCCCAGGAGACGGAAGAAACCTTCCAGTGAAGAACAGATTCACTGACGCGCTAGAGAGGGATCAGCCGAGTCAGGAGAGGGGGAGAGCATGGATGAAACCCTAAGCGAAGCTGGAGAGGAACTGGAAGTGGGGAATACGCTCGACGGAGGGGCAACGATCAGAGATTTCAGTCCCGGCACTACACGTTAGCTACTACAAGATCTGAGTGGGGACGACTGGGCAAACACGGCCACCCCATCTTTGGGGTCTCGCCGAAAGAATCTTGAGCTGCCACTAACGAGTGAACCATCCAACATAGAAGAATACCTTTGAAGGCAACAAAGAAATGATCTTGAGCACGCTGGACAAGAACGCGTGGAATTTTTTCTTGAGCGAGTTCAACCAGAGGGTGGAAGACAAAGCTAAAAGTAGACGACTTCAAGTAAGAACTGTGGAGCACGGTCGTGAAGTTTGGAGAGCCAGTCCTGATAGGCACTGGACTGTACGAGAAAGTAAGGAAAGAGCTAATCGAAAAGATGATTTGCCTAAGGAAGCAGAAGCAGGATACCGGGGCCAAACCATGCAAAGAAAAATCTACTCTGAGCAAAAAACTGATGATAAAAGAATAAGTGTCGAAGTGGATGGTAAAAAATAAGACTAGTAATAAGATTAAAGATACTAATATTCTTAAGGCTAGAGAAAGGGGAAGCAAGAGTCGGAAAAGAGGGACCTGGACAAAAAAGTCGAGTCAGTGATGGTGGTGGCAACGCCCCCGAGTAAAGGAATAAAGTCTAGGAAAAGAAAACGGGAGACGGAAGAGGCGAGTCCTTCGGCGGTGCGGTTTCAGAGAGGAATCTAAAGGAGACGGCTCCCATGATTTTGGCGCGAGGGAAAACAGCGGCCTACAAGAGCAGTTAAGCACCCAGGAGGTTTGCCGAGGTGCTGCAGGAAATGGAAGCCTCGACGACTGCGGGAACGGAGGAAGACTTCAAACCCCAAAAGGCAAACGCGAAAAGGGGTTCGACTAGTGGACAAACGTGAGAAGTGGACATCCGCAAGGAGTGGCTTACCACGCAACACCAGGCCATTGGGAAGCAAGTGACGTGCGATCCTCTCGAGAGAAATGTGACGAGAAACACCGCTTGGCCTTGGTGAATAGCTCTGGAGACCACGAAAGAACTGGAGAGTTGCCTAAAGAAGCTTGATCGCGGGGTGTCCCGCAAGCGACGGCATTGGGCTACCCAGCAGAAGGCCGAAGTTAACGAGCTAGAGTTGGGAAACCAGCTGGGGCGGTCTTGGAAAAACCTGCTGCTTGAGTACTTTGAAGATGCGATGAGAGCACCCTCGTCGGCATTGCCATTGATGGCGAATCCTTTTGTAAGAACGGCAGGACAGTTGATGTTCAAATGGAGTTTTGCTGAAGTGGTGTTAGAGGCGTTGACCTCTCGCGACAAACTTAAACTGGGCGACAAGGGTCTGCGGGTGTACCAAATGCTGGTGCATTATATTGCTAGAGACAACTCGGGATTGAGCCTAGCGAGAAGAAAAGATGCCATTTGTTTCTTAAGGTGGATCATGTCAGTGATTACTGACACTACTGTTCAAATGTGCCATCAAAAAGCGATGGGAAGTAGAACTATGGAGCGGAGATCTCCACTGTTATCCTGAACGTATACCAGAGTACTGGAATCGAAAAAGAAGAGAGCTCAAGGCAGTCTCTAGAGAGCCATGGGAAGCTTGAATAAATACGAAGGTTCTAAAACAAGAAATTCGTGGAGAGGCACGACGTACATCGTAACTTGGCCCGAGCAGAAGACTATGCGAAGCCCACAAAAAGGGGAGAGTATCAAAATGTGCCTGGAGTGATGGGAACAGCTTATAACCCTTTCTTGGATTCGGAGGCCGGAAACGCCTGTATGAACTTTGAGGTGGCGGAATTGTTAAAACTCTGGACGGAGAAAATCATTGAAATTGACCCGACGGAAAAGGAAAGGCCAAGCCTAGGTCTGTTACTTGAGGACTTGAGCAATCACATTTGGGTGGATTGGCTAAAGGCCCATGAGGCGCACTTCTCTCGAGCCAACACACTGGAGATGGCGGACTTGACGGGAATCCCCAGAGATCAATAATGGGACCAATCAATTACAGACTTCTCAAGGAGCTGGCAAGTCCAGGCTTCATAGTGGAGCCACCCAAGCATCGGACTAGTATAGCCAGGATCAGAGTGGCGATCCCCGCTTCTTGAGCCAAAGAGCATGGGACTTCCTGATACGGCCTACATGGGTGCGAAACTTGCGGAAGACCCAAGGTACGGGAGTTCCTGTGGAACTTCACGGCTGGCCAAGACGTTAGCAGTTTATCGACCGATCCTGGAGCGGCGAGAACGATCATTGTGGCGGGGTCGGACATTGAGGGGACGTCACCGAAGTTGTTTTGGCCAGAAACCTTGGTGTACTTACTACCAGAGGCGGAGTTAAACAAAATGTTGACCCTGATCGTAGCGATAGAGTCAGAGACACCGTGTGAACCGGAGCTTTTATTGTTCGCACAAAAGAATGATCACCTGCACGCGGCCGGACCGCTGGAGCCTCTGAGAAGTGGGGAGCCTACAGCAAAGAAGATCTGGAAGCCGATTCAGACGCTGTTTGCAGCAATGACTGAAGTGCAGGAACTGGTTACATTCCGGTTGGGATCGAAGACAAGAGTGGTAATCGCGCCATCACCGGGTTACGCGAGTATGCCACCTGCTTTACAGTTCGTTTACGCCATGTTAATTCTGATCCATGCGAATCTATGCGGAGGGAAACAGATGGCGGATGCTGATGGCGGCCCCAAATCGTGAGCTAGAGCTGGTGAACTTGAGACTCTTGAAGTCGGAAGTGGCGGCGGCGTGGGCGGATGGGTCCCACGCTCTAAGGGGCTTTTACGAGCTTGCGGACATCCTGATCGTCTTGGACGAGGTCTTTGTCTGAAGGTGTCGAACCTTGCCCGGCAACTGAAGTTCAACCCGGAGGTTGGGGATGACCATCCTGTGATAACTCATCTAACAGCCAGCCTGTGGTTCCGGAGTATGGAGCCGACGATCACAAGTTCCACTAGCAGGACGAGGAGGCCAAACAACGAGAGAAAGATTGTGGCTGCAGTCAAAAAACAGGTGAAATCAATGCAAGATGGGGGCAAAGCGAGAAGGTACGAGGGAAGTCTTGAGGATCCCAGCCTGGACGAAGAGCTTCGAGTTTACGAAGAGGGAGTTGGAGAAAATACTTGAGCGGGACGTGTTGCTCGCCGCGATTCCTGAGTTCACGACGATGAGGCGGATGACGCTGGGGATGAATAGCCCCATGGTAGTCCTTTCCCTACACGCGAGAGCAATGGTGGAGCAGCAGCAGAAGACGTTCACGGAAAGCTGGGACCCCTTGTTCATCGCGTATTCGGCAGCGGTGTATTTCCATACCTGTGAAACCAAGATAAATTCGTGGACCACGCAAGCAAAGAAGATGCCTCCAAAAAACGAGGTTCGGGAAGTGCTGAAAACTCTTGAGAAGGCAAGACTCGAGAGCAAGCTGCCTATCTATGATGACGGAAGGATGATCGTGGAGGAAGGTCACCTAGCCCTGAAGGATGAAATGAAATTTGGCACGAGAAAATATCGGGCAACCTATGGATTGCAAGAAGTAGAGCTGCAACAGGAGGGACGAAAGATGGACGCGGCAGGAGTTCTATACGTGCCCCACACTGAATATAAGGCAGCAGATCTGACGACACCTTCACCCCTGTCAGTGGGAACCCCAAGAGACAGAAGAAACCTTCCAGTGGAGAACAGATTCACTGACGCGCTAGAGAGGAATCAGCCGAGTCAGGAGAGGGGGAGAGCATGGACGAAACCCTAAGCGAAGCTGGAGAGGAACTGGAAGTGGGGAATACACTCGACGGAGGGGCAACGAACAGAGATTTCAGTCCCGGCACTACACGTTAGCTACTACAAGATCTGAGTGGGGACGACTGGGCAAACACGGCCACGCCACCTTTGGGGTCTCCCCGAAAGAATCTTGAGCTGCCACTAACGAGTGAACCATCCAACATAGAAGAATACCTTTGAAGGCAACAAAGAAATGATCTTGAGCACGCTGTACAAGAACGCGTGGAATTTTTTCTTGAGCGAGTTCAACCAGAGGGTGGAAGATAAAGCTAAAAGTAGACGACTTCAAGGAAGAACTGTGGAGCACGGTCGTGAAGTTTGGAGAGCCAGTCCTGATAGGCACTGGACTGTACGAGAAAGTAAGGAAAGAGCTAATCGAAAAGATGATTTGCCTAAGGAAGCAGAAGCAGGATACCGGGGCCAAACCATGCAAAGAAAAATCTACTCTGAGCAAAAAACTGATGATAAAAGAATAAGTGTCGAAGTGGATGGTAAAAAATAAGACTAGTAATAAGATTAAAGATACTAATATTCTTAAGGCTAGAGAAAGGGGAAGCAAGAGTCGGAAATGAGGGACCTGGACAAAAAAGTCGAGTCAGTGATGGTGGTGGCAACGCCCCCGAGTAAAGGAATAAAGTCTAGGAAAAGAAAACGGGAGACGGAAGAGGCGAGTCCTTCGGCGGTGCGGTTTCAGAGAGGAATCTAAAGGAGACGGCTCCCATGATTTTGGCGCGAGGGAAAACAGCGGCCTACAAGAGCAGTTCAGCACCCAGGAGGTTTGCCGAGGTGCTGCAGGAAATGGAAGCCTCGACGACTGCGGGAACGGAGGAAGACTTCAAACCCCAAAAGGCAAACGCGAAAAGGGGTTCGACTAGTGGACAAACGTGAGAAGTGGACATCCGCAAGGAGTGGCTTACCACGCAACACCAGGCCATTGGGAAGCAAGTGACGTGCGATCCTCTCGAGAGAAATGTGACGAGAAACACCGCTTGGCCTTGGTGAATAGCTCTGGAGACCACGAAAGAACTGGAGAGTTGCCTAAAGAAGCTTGATCGCGGGGTGTCCCGCAAGCGACGGCATTGGGCTACCCAGCAGAAGGCCGAAGTTAACGAGCTAGAGTTGGGAAACCAGCTGGGGCGGTCTTGGAAAAACCTGCTGCTTGAGTACTTTGAAGATGCGATGAGAGCACCCTCGTCGGCATTGCCATTGATGGCGAATCCTTTTGTAAGAACGGCAGGATGGTTGATGTTCAAATGGAGTTTTGCGGGAGTGGCGTTAGAGGCGTTGACCTCTTGCGACAAACTTAAACTGGAAGACAAGGATCTGCGGGTGTACCAAATGCTGGTGCAACATTTTGCTAGATACAACTCGGGATTGAGCCTAGCGAGAAGAAAAGATGCCACTTGTTTCTTAAGGTGGGTCGTGTCAGTGATTACTGACACTACTGTTCAAATGTGCCATCAAAAAGCGATGGGAAGTAGAACTATGGAGCGGAGAGTCTCCACTGTTATCCTGAACGTATACCAGAGTACTGGAATTGAAAAAGAAGAGAGCTCAAGGCAGTCTCTAGAGAGCCATGGGAAGCTTGAATAAATACGAAGGTTCTAAAACAAGAAATTCGTGGAGGGGCACGACGTACATCGTAACTTGGCCCGAGCAGAAGACTATGCGAAGCCCACAAAAAGGGGAGAGTATCAAAATGTGCCTGGAGTGATGGGAACAGCTTATAACCCTTTCTTGGATTCGGAGGCCGGAAACGCCTGTATGAACTTTGAGGTGGCGGAATTGTTAAAACTCTGGACGGAGAAAATCATTGAAATTGACCCGATTGAAGAGGAAAGGCCAAGCCTAGGTCTGTTACTTGAGAAAATGCCAGAGGTGATCAGCGTGCCGCGCTCGAACAAGAGGGTGGAGCTAAAGACGGGAAAAGGAAACGACATGTGATTACGAATTTGGGGACTGTTTGGAAGTTGCTGAGACCCTCTTGGTGCCCACATCCCCACGCGAGTTTGATTGAAGAAGTCACAGAGCGAGTGAGACTGTCACCAGAGAAGGATGAGGACTTGGGGAACCTGAACGTGGTTGCAAAAACTAATCCTACCTCATCGAAAGGAATCGGAGGAAACAACGATCAAGCTGGATAAGTTAGTGAAGAAGATGGAACCGGGTAGTTGTCTGGACCTAGTGTGTGGAGGTGGAAAGCATTCGTGTGACGGACGATCCTGCGTCAGGATACAATCTTTTCAGAAGGAGGAACTAGCCACGTGGTTTGGTGACATCACGGAGAAAGATAAGAGTGAGGTGCAGATAGTGGCTGAATGCTATGCGAGCACCACTGTGAACATAGCGACGGCATTGGGATTCTCCTCGAGGATGTACAGCTTGCAATCACTGGAGATGCTAGAATCCGAACATCGATTGGTGACGGCGTTAATTGTGGAATCATGGCCTGGAGTGTTACAAATGGTCCAGAAGCACATCAGAGGATGGAAGATTGATCTTGAGGCGGAGAGGGGGTTTCCCGTAAGTGAAGCCTACAGTTTGCCAATGAATACGAAATCTCTGGTGGGATCGGTAATGGCCAATCTGTGTGGAAGCCACTGCCCATTACACATGGCGATGGTGGAGGCATCCAGTCAGAGGGTATTAGTTGACAAAGCATTCTCGATACCCAAGTGTGTACGCCTGGCTCGAATGTCGCACCACTCACATAGACTGTTGAAGAAGATCCTGGGAAGCAGTGCCAGGGATTAAAGAGAGAAATTGAGTGAGATCGGGGGGGGGGAGGAACTCTTGAGCTTAGAAAGCGAAAACACGAGTGATTTCGAGAGACAGAACACGGTCGGGAGAGCGATGAATAGTTCCCCAGCCATAGAAAAAAATGACGTGACACATGAGAAAATGATGATGTTTGAACCTCAGTTGGAAG
The DNA here is from genome assembly GCF_963678635.1 of Symsagittifera roscoffensis. NCBI lineage: Eukaryota > Metazoa > Xenacoelomorpha > Acoela > Convolutidae > Symsagittifera > Symsagittifera roscoffensis. The sequence continues at coordinate 9,224,232 of NC_087065.1, read as the reverse complement.
CTTCGGGAGAGCGCAACCTCCGGAGTATCAACGTGACACATTGGGAATGCCCATGCCACTGCCTGGCACAGACAGTGTGGTATCCGGAGCATTCGAACCTCTGCTTGATATGGGACGTGGAAGAAATTCGGTCAGTCGGGTTACCCGACCATCAGCAAAAGGTCACCTTTTTTGTGGTGAGCTCGATGCTGGCGTTGCTGTGGATCGAGGAAAACGTGACAAATATCGAGAGTCGAGGGCACCAACAGCGGAATCAATGCATGCCATTGATTACAACCGGAGGCTTGAGTTGTTTGAGACTCCGTGCAAAGTATTCTCTATACCCATGGAGGTGAGGCACGTGTGCAGTCGCATAAGATTCTTCTCATGGTTTCGAGCGAAGTTGACGTCTTGTTTGTACACGGTGACGAAGGATCACATGAAGAAGCATCAGAAAGAGTATCGACAGTTCCTGGCCGAGATAGGGCCGGAAGTTTTCATGAGACCCTTGCTAACCCATCGCAATGCGATAACCACGGGTTGGAAAAGAGTTGGTAGAGTATCTCAAGATAACACCAAAGCGAGGGAATCGATATTCGAGGAGGACTTGGCGAAGAACGTGAGCCTGAGTTTGCACAATTCCTTTTGGTTAAATAGGTAATTTAAAGTGAAGGGTCTGCCGAATCAGGCGAAAAGGCTACAAGAGCAAAGGGAGTGGATGCGGGCCTACAAACAGCTGAAGGCATCGGATGAGATCGTAATCAGTTCCGATGACAAAGAAGAACTGGCAAGGCAGATTATGATGTCGATCAGGGATTGGTTCTTGAGTCGTGAGCGGGGGAAAGAAAATGGGGTTTGAGTGTGAACACAGATGAATTTTGAGGGCACGGAAAAGAAATTCTAATAAAAATTTTTTGTGACTAGTATATTATATCTACTAAATATATCAAAAAGCTGCATGACAATTTTTTGAAGGGGTAGAAAAATTTTTTTTAAAAATCATTAGCTTGGAAAGCGGGAATTCAGGGTGCAAGTTTAGGCAGATTTGGATTGCTGTTCAGCGATAATATGACAATTTTGCATGGTTGTGAATTTTGGGTTGTAGACAAAGTTAAATCTGTTGCAAACTTATGTAAATGACCAATGGCACTGTATCTTGAGACGCACTCAACATTCTGGGGGCTCACTGACAGACGACGACACCCGATGAGGATATGGATCTTGAGTCCGGGGAGTATGTGCCAGTCGGTCCAACTTGGAAGTTTGACCTTGAGAAAACATTCAGTCTTGATTTTGGGGTGAAATGCAGTTTTCAAGAATTCGAATTGAGCATGTCATGCTCAGGTTTGTCGCGACAGCTGAAAATATCAGAAAAACAAGATCAGCAATTTCGAAGTACAAACGTGGGAAAGTTGTCAAAAATAGCAGCGGGAAACTGCTATTTGCAACTTCCAATACATAATTCGAACGAGAGTAGGCTGTCTTATTCTTGGCAGAAGACGGAAAAGGATCGCGAGTGGAGAGGAAGTAATCTAGAGTGGACCAGAGTGAGCCTTCGGTGGAAAGGTGGACAGCTGAAGCTGCCCAATGGTCCAGATCAATAACTTGTTTCTTGAGTTCAAACTTACTTATTGCAAATTTCTCAAGTTGAACTTAATGACCCAATCAATTCTACAGTTGCTTTTTAGTTTAGTTACTCAGTTCTAGAGGTGATCTCGGTATTTGAGTACCTAATTTAACTTTCTTGAGTGTGTTTTATATTGTTATGTTGAGTTAGATAGAATTTTTAGGATGATCCATCTGAAATGGATCAAATGTCCACTGTCTAACAAAAATTAACTACATATAAGGTTCCGACCCTGTTTTTACAGCGTTTGCGTATTTTAGGTATTTTGAGACCTGAGTTTGGGGGCGTTCTATTTTTCTAGAGTGGGAGGGGGGGGGGGGGGGGTATTTTGGTAGTGGCCTTTAAGCTGTAACGCGGGTTTTAGTCTCATATCGCAAGTGAACCGAATTGGTTTCAACCGCTTGAGGTAGAAAAACACAAGAGATTTGTCCCTGACTCTTGAGCCTATATTTTTAAACCTCATATGTGATTTGAAAAGGCGACTGTTACAATTCGAATCGACCATGTCATGCTCAAGTTTCTCGCGACATCTGAAATTCAGAAGATAATTAGAAGTTAATTTGAACAGAAGACTTGAATTCCAATTACGGGAAAGTTGACAGAAATCACTAGAAAAAAACTGCTGCCTTGGTGAATAGCTCTGGAGACCACGAAAGAACTGGAGAGTTGCCTGAAGAAGCTTGATTGCGGGGTATCCCGCAAGCGACGGCATTGGGCTACTCAGCAGAAGGCCGAAGTTAACGAGCTAGAGTTGGGAAACCAGCTGGGGCGGTCTTGCAAAAAACCTGCTGCTTGAGTACTTTGAAGATGCAATGAGAGCACCCTCGTCGGCATTGCCATAATGGCGAATCCTTTTGTAAGAACGGCACGATAGTTGATGTTCAAATGGAGTTTTGCGGGAGTGGCGTTAGAGGCGTTGACCTCACGCGACAAACTTAAACTGGGCGACAAGGGTCTGCGGGTGTACCAAATGCTGGTGCAACAAATTGCTAGAGACAACTCGGGATTGAGCCTAGCGAGAAGAAAAGATGCCACTTGTTTCTTAAGGTGGGTCGTGTCAGTGATTACTGACACTACTGTTCAAATGTGCCATCAAAAAGCGATGGGAAGTAGAACTATGGAGCGGAGAGTCTCCACTGTTATCCTGAACGTATACCAGAGTACTGGAATTGAAAAAGAAGAGAGCTCAAGGCAGTCTCTAGAGAGCCATGGGAAGCTTGAATAAATACGAAGGTTCTAAAACAAGAAATTCGTGGAGGGGTACGACGTACATCGTAACTTGGCCCGAGCAGAAGACTATGCGAAGCCCACAAAAAGGGGAGAGTATCAAAATGTGCCTGGAGTGATGGGAACAGCTTATAACCCTTTCTTGGATTCGGAGGCCGGAAACGCCTATATGAACTTTGAGGTGGCGGAATTGTTAAAACTCTGGACGGAGAAAATCATTGAAATTGACCCGATTGAAGAGGAAAGGCCAAGCCTAGGTCTGTTACTTGAGAAGATGCCAGAGGTGATCAGCGTGCCGCGCTCGAAAAAGAGGGTGGAACTAAAGACAGGAAATGGAAACGACATGTGATTACGAATTTGGGGACTGTTTGGAAGTTGCTGAGACCCTCTTGGTGCCCACATCCCCACGCGAGTTTGATTGAAGAAGTCACAGAGCGAGTGAGACTGTCACCAGAGAAGGATGAGGACTTGGGGAACCTGAATGTGGTTGCAAAAACTAATCCTACCTCATCGTAAGGAATCGGAGGAAACAACGATCAAGCTGGATAAGTTAGTGAAGAAGATGGAACCGGGTAGTTGTCTGGACCTAGTGTGTGGAGGTGGAGAGCAATCGTGTGACGGACGATCCTGCGTCAGGATGCAATCTTTTCAGAAGGAGGAATTAGCCACGTGGTTTGGTGACATCACGGAGAAAGATAAGAGTGAGGTGCAGATAGTGGCTGAATGCTATGCGAGCACCACTGTGAACATAGCGACGGCATTGGGATTCTCCTCGAGGATTTACAGTTTGCAATCACTGGAGATGCTAGAATCCGAGCTCCGATTGGTGACGGCGTTAAGTGTGGATTCATGGCTTGGAGTGTTACAAATGGTCCAGAAGCACATCAGAGGATGGAAGATTGGTCTTGAGGCGGAGAGGGGGTTTCCCGTAAGTGAAGCCTACAGTTTGCCAATGAATACGAAATCTCTGGTGGGATCGGTAATGGCCAATCTGTGTGGAAGCCACTGCCCATTACACATGGCGATGGTGGAGGCATCCAGTCAGAGGGTATTAGTTGACAAAGCATTCTCGATACCCAAGTGTGTACGCCTGGCTCGAATGTCGCACCACTCACATAGACTGTTGAAGAAGATCCTGGGAAGCAGTGCCAGGGATTAAAGAGAGAAATTGAGTGAGATCGGGGGGGGGGGAGGAACTCTTGAGCTTAGAAAGCGAAAACACGAGTGATTTCGAGAGACAGAACACGGTCGGGAGAGCGATGAATAGTTCCCCAGCCATAGAAAAAAATGACGTGACACATGAGAAAATGATGATGTTTGAACCTCAGTTGGAAGCTTCGGGAGAGCGCAACCTCCGGAGTATCAACGTGACACATTGGGAATGCCCATGCCACTGCCTGGCACAGACAGTGTGGTATCCGGAGCATTCGAACCTCTGCTTGATATGGGACGTGGAAGAAATTCGGTCAGTCGGGTTACCCGACCATCAGCAAAAGGTCACCTTTTTTGTGGTGAGCTCGATGCTGGCGTTGCTGTGGATCGAGGAAAACGTGACAAATATCGAGAGTCGAGGGCACCAACAGCGGAATCAATGCATGCCATTGATTACAACCGGAGGCTTGAGTTGTTTGAGACTCCGTGCAAAGTATTCTCTATACCCATGGAGGTGAGGCACGTGTGCAGTCGCATAAGATTCTTCTCATGGTTTCGAGCGAAGTTGACGTCTTGTTTGTACACGGTGACGAAGGATCACATGAAGAAGCATCAGAAAGAGTATCGACAGTTCCTGGCCGAGATAGGTCCGGAAGTTTTCATGAGACCCTTGCTAACCCATCGCAATGCGATAACCACGGGTTGGAAAAGAGTTGGTAGAGTATCTCAAGATAACACCAAAGCGAGGGAATCGATATTCGAGGAGGACTTGGCGAAGAACGTGAGCCTGAGTTTGCACAATTCCTTTTGGTTAAATAGGTAATTTAAAGTGAAGGGTCTGCCGAATCAGGCGAAAAGGCTACAAGAGCAAAGGGAGTGGATGCGGGCCTACAAACAGCTGAAGGCATCGGATGAGATCGTAATCAGTTCCGATGACAAAGAAGAACTGGCAAGGCAGATTATGATGTCGATCAGGGATTGGTTCTTGAGTCGTGAGCGGGGGAAAGAAAATGGGGCTTGAGTGTGAACACAGATGAATTTTGAGGGCACGGAAAAGAAATTCTAATAAAAATTTTTTGTGACTAGTATATTATATCTACTAAATATATCAAAAAGCTGCATGACAATTTTTTGAAGGGGTAGAGTGTGAACACAGATGAATTTTGAGGGCACGGAAAAGAAATTCTAATAAAAAATTTTTTTGACTAGTATATTATATCTACTAAATATATCAAAAAGCTGCATGACAATTTTTTGAAGGGGTAGAAAATGTTTTTTTAAAAATCATTAGCTTGGAAAGCGGGAATTCAGGGTGCAAGTTTAGGCAGATTTGGATTGCTGTTCAGCGATAATATGACAATTTTGCATGGTTGTGAATTTTGGGTTGTAGACAAAGTTAAATCTGTTGCAAACTTATGTAAATGACCAATGGCACTGTATCTTGAGACGCACTCAACATTCTGGGGGCTCACTGACAGACGACGACACCCGATGAGGACATGGATCTTGAGTCCGGGGAGTATGTGCCAGTCGGTCAAACTTGGAAGTTTGACCTTGAGAAAACATTCAGTCTTGATTTTGGGGTGAAATGCAGTTTTCAAGAATTCGAATTGAGCATGTCATGCTCAGGTTTGTCGCGACAGCTGAAAATATCAGAAAAACAAGATCAGCAATTTCGAAGTACAAACGTGGGAAAGTTGTCAAAAATAGCAGCGGGAAACTGCTATTTGCAACTTCCAATTCATAATTCGAACGAGAGTAGGGCTGTCTTATTCTTGGCAGAAGACGGAAAAGGATCGCGAGTGGAGAGGAAGTAATCTAGAGTGGACCAGAGTGAGCCTTCGGTGGAAAGGTGGACAGCTGAAGCTGCCCAATGGTCCAGATCAATAACTTGTTTCTTGAGTTCAAACTTACTTATTGCAAATTTCTCGAGTTGAACTTAATGACCCAATCAATTCTACAGTTGCTTTTTAGTTTAGTTACTCAGTTCTAGAGGTGATCTCGGTATTTGAGTACCTAATTTAACTTTCTTGAGTGTGTTTTATATTGTTATGTTGAGTTAGATAGAATTTTTAGGATGATCCATATGAAATGGATCAAAGGTCCACTGTCTAACAAAAGTTAACTACATATAAGGTTCCGACCCTGTTTTTACGGCGTTCGCGTATTTAAGGTATTTTGAGACCTGAGTATGGGGGCGTTCTTATTTTCTAGAGTGGGGGGGGGGGGTATTTTGGTAGTGGCCTTTAAGCTGTAACGCGGGTTTTAGTCTCATATCGCAAGTGAACCGAATTGGTTACGACCGCTTGAGGTAGAAAAACACAAGAGATATTGTCCCTGACTCTTGAGCCTATATTTTTAAACCTCATATGTGATTTGAAAAGGCGACTGTTACAATTCGAATCGACCATGTCATGCTCAAGTTTCTCGCGACATCTGAAATTCAGAAGATAATTAGAAGTTAATTTGAACAGAAGACTTGAATTCCAATTACGGGAAAGTTGACAGAAATCACTAGAAAAAAACTGCTGCCTTGGTGAATAGCTCTGGAGACCACGAAAGAACTGGAGAGTTGCCTGAAGAAGCTTGATTGCGGGGTATCTCGCAAGCGACGGCATTGGGCTACTCAGCAGAAGGCCGAAGTTAACGAGCTAGAGTTGGGAAACCAGCTGGGGCGGTCTTGCAAAAAACCTGCTGCTTGAGTAATTTGAAGATACAATGAGAGCACCCTCGTCGGCATTGCCATAATGGCGAATCCTTTTGTAAGAACGGCACGATAGTTGATGTTCAAATGGAGTTTTGCGGGAGTGGCGTTAGAGGCGTTGACCTCTTGCGACAAACTTAAACTGGAAGACAAGGATCTGCGGGTGTACCAAATGCTGGTGCAACATTTTGCTAGATACAACTCGGGATTGAGCCTAGCGAGAAGAAAAGATGCCACTTGTTTCTTAAGGTGGGTCGTGTCAGTGATTACTGACACTACTGTTCAAATGTGCCATCAAAAAGCGATGGGAAGTAGAACTATGGAGCGGAGAGTCTCCACTGTTATCCTGAACGTATACCAGAGTACTGGAATTGAAAAAGAAGAGAGCTCAAGGCAGTCTCTAGAGAGCCATGGGAAGCTTGAATAAATACGAAGGTTCTAAAACAAGAAATTCGTGGAGGGGCACGACGTACATCGTAACTTGGCCCGAGCAGAAGACTATGCGAAGCCCACAAAAAAAGGGGAGAGTATCAAAATGTGCCTGGAGTGATGGGAACAGCTTATAACCCTTTCTTGGATTCGGAGGCCGGAAACGCCTATATGAACTTTGAGGTGGCGGAATTGTTAAAACTCTGGACGGAGAAAATCATTGAAATTGACCCGATTGAAGAGGAAAGGCCAAGCCTAGGTCTGTTACTTGAGAAAATGCCAGAGGTGATCAGCGTGCCGCGCTCGAAAAAGAGGGTGGAACTAAAGACAGGAAATGGAAACGACATGTGATTACGAATTTGGGGACTGTTTGGAAGTTGCTGAGACCCTCTTGGTGCCCACATCCCCACGCGAGTTTGATTGAAGAAGTCACAGAGCGAGTGAGACTGTCACCAGAGAAGGATGAGGACTTGGGGAACCTGAATGTGGTTGCAAAAACTAATCCTACATCATCGTAAGGAATCGGAGGAAACAACGATCAAGCTGGATAAGTTAGTGAAGAAGATGGAACCGGGTAGTTGTCTGGACCTAGTGTGTGGAGGTGGAGAGCAATCGTGTGACGGACGATCCTGCGTCAGGATGCAATCTTTTCAGAAGGAGGAATTAGCCACGTGGTTTGGTGACATCACGGAGAAAGATAAGAGTGAGGTGCAGATAGTGGCTGAATGCTATGCGAGCACCACTGTGAACATAGCGACGGCATTGGGATTCTCCTCGAGGATTTACAGTTTGCAATCACTGGAGATGCTAGAATCCGAGCTCCGATTGGTGACGGCGTTAAGTGTGGATTCATGGCTTGGAGTGTTACAAATGGTCCAGAAGCACATCAGAGGATGGAAGATTGGTCTTGAGGCGGAGAGGGGGTTTCCCGTAAGTGAAGCCTACAGTTTGCCAATGAATACGAAATCTCTGGTGGGATCGGTAATGGCCAATCTGTGTGGAAGCCACTGCCCATTACACATGGCGATGGTGGAGGCATCCAGTCAGAGGGTATTAGTTGACAAAGCATTCTCGATACCCAAGTGTGTACGCCTGGCTCGAATGTCGCACCACTCACATAGACTGTTGAAGAAGATCCTGGGAAGCAGTGCCAGGGATTAAAGAGAGAAATTGAGTGAGATCGGGGGGGGGGGGGAGGAACTCTTGAGCTTAGAAAGCGAAAACACGAGTGATTTCGAGAGACAGAACACGGTCGGGAGAGCGATGAGTAGTTCCCCAGCCATAGAAAAAAATGACGTGACATATGAGAAAATGATTATGTTTGAACCTCGGTTGGAAGCTTCGGGAGAGCGCAACCTCCGGAGTATCAACGTGACACATTGGGAATGCCCATGCCACTGCTGGCACAGACAGTGTGGTATCCGGACAGTGTGGCATTCGAACCTCTGCATGATATGGGACGTGGAAGAAATTCGGTCAGTCGGGTTACCTTTTTTGTGGTGAGCTTGATGCTGGCGTTGCTGTGGATTGAGGAAAACGTGACAATTATCGAGATTCGAGGGCACCAACAGCGGAATCAATGCATGCCATTGATTACAACCGGAGGCTTGAGTTGTTTGAGACTCCGTGCAAAGTATTCTTTATACCCAGGAGGTGAGGCACGTGTGGAGTCGCAAAAGATTCTTCTCATGGTTTCGAGCGACGTTGACGTCTTGTTTGTACACGGTGACGAAGGATCACATGAAGAAGCATCAGAAAGAGTATTGATTGTTCCTGGGCGAGATAGGACATGAGCAAAGGGAGTGGATGCGGGCCTACGAACAGCTGAAGGCATCGGATGAGATTGTAATCATTTCCGATGACGAAGAAGAACTGGCAAGGCAGATTACGATATCGATCAGGGATTGGTTCTTGAGTCGTGAGCGGGGGAAAAAATGGGGCTTGAGTGTGAACTCAGATGAATTTTGAGGGCACGGAAAAGAAATTTTAATTAAAAATTATTGTTACTAAAATTTTTAAAAATCATTAGCTTGGAAAGCGGGAATTCAGGGTGCAAGTTTATGCAGATTTGGATTGCTGTTCAGCGATAATATGACAATTTTGCATGGTTGTGAATTTTGGGTTGTAGACAAAGTTAAATCTGTTGCAAACTTATGTAAATGACCAATGGCACTGTATCTTGAGACGCACTCAACATTCTGGGGGCTCACTGACAGACGACGACACCCGATGAGGACATGGATCTTGAGTCCGGGGAGCATGTGCCAGTCGGTCAAATTTGGAAGTTTGACCTTGAGAAAACATTCAGTCTTGATTTTGGGATGAAATCCAGTTTTCAAGAATTCGAACTGAGCATGTCATGCTCAGGTTTGTCGCGACAGCTGAAAATATCAGAAAAACAAGATCAGCAATTTCGAAGTACAAACGTGGGAAAGTTGTCAAAAATAGCAGCGGGAAACTGCTATTTGCAACTTCCAATACATAATTCGAACGAGAGTAGGGCTGTCTTATTCTTGGCAGAAGACGGAAAAAGATCGCGAGTGGAGAGGAAGTATCTAGAGTGGACCAGAGTGAGCCTTCGGTGGAAAGGTGGACAGCTGAAGCTGCCCAATGGTCCAGATCAATAACTTGTTTCTTGAGTTCAAACTTACTTATTGCAAATTTCTCGAGTTGAACTTAATGACCCCAATCAATTCTACAGTTGCTTTTTTAGCTTAGTTACTCAGTTCTAGAGGTGTGTTGGTCTGTGAGTACCTAATTTAACTTTCTTGAGTGTGTCTTATTTTGTTATGTTGAGTTAGATAGAATTTTTAGGATGATCCATATGAAATGGATCAAAGGTCCACTGTCTAACAAAAGTTAACTACATATAAGGTTCCGACCCTGTTTTTACGGCGTTCGCGTATTTAAGGTATTTTGAGACCTGAGTATGGGGGCGTTCTTATTTTCTAGAGTGGGGGGGGGGGTATTTTGGTATTGGTAGTGGCCTTTAAGCTGTAACGCGGGTTTTAGTCTCATATCGCAAGTGAACCGAATTGGTTAACGACCGCTTGAGGTAGAAAAACACAAGAGATAGTGTCCCTGACTCTTGAGCCAATGGTGATAGAGCCTATTTTTCTTTAACCTCATATGTGACTTGAGTAGGCGACTGTTACAATTCGAATCGACCATGTTATGCTCAAGTTTCTTGCAACATCTGAAATTCAGTAGTTAATTAGAATTTAATTTGAACAGAATACTTGAATTCTAATTGCGGGAAAGTTCACAGAATCACTAGAAAAAAATTGCTGTTCGCAATGTTACCAGGGTCTTCAAGTCGAGTAGAGCTGTGTTGTTCCCGACAGAATTCAGAAAAAGTGCAATCGTATAGAGAGAGGATCTTAACAGAAGACTTGAATTCCAAATGCGCGAAAGTTGACAAAAAATCATTACAGTCCCGGTGGTACGGTTCAAATGGAACGTGTCCACCTTCTGGTTTTACCGTGATAGGTTTTTAAGAAAACTGGTGAAAATTTCTCGGTGCGCTTTCCGATACGAGGCCTAGCTAACCGAGTATTGGGGGCCACCGAGGAACAAAAAAACAGGTAAAAGACAAATAGCGAAACAAAAACCGGAAAAAGAATAGAAAACAAAGAAAAAACTATACAAAAAAATTTAAAAAGGACAGTGATTTTGACTTCCAGATTAGGTGGATCAGACCTTCATATTAATTAATAGTATACTCATATTGCTTTATAATTAGACCAATCGTTTCGATCAAACGGCAAGTACTTAGGAGTTGCCCGAATTTGGGGCGTTGAAAGGGTTTTCAGAGAGCCTTGCAACCTTGCAGGACCACTGGGAGACTTCACTGGAAGAGGTGACAGGACAGACGGCAAAGTGGTTCGTATGATTGGATCTGGGGAAAGAGGAAAAGACGCCAGTGGAAAAGACTACCAGTAATGTGAGCAGAACAGTGCAACAGCAAGAAAAGATCACCGGCGTGTGCTGTTTGGTCAAACGGGCATCGTTAAATATCGTTTTATTCTATAGAAATAAGTATAAAAGTGAATAAGCGGCATCAAACAATTTTGAGAAATGTTTTGACTTGAGCAGAGCATGGAAACATATTCTACGGATTTTTTCTTGAGAGGTATCGCACCCATCGTTTTTTAAGGTATTTTTCGGCTCAAGTGGGGGGCTAGATAGGGGGGATGTTAGAAGGGGGCTGGTTAAGATATTGTTTGGTGCTTGGAAATTATAAAAAGGGGGGTCTCCTATTACAGTAACTATACAACCGTTTTTGTCGATTCAGTTAAAATAGATTAACTAGAGTCTGGATTGATCAAGATAAAGACTCAAAACAAGAGTTGGAACGCAAAGGTACCCAATTGTAAACTCAAAACATATCAGATGACCTGGTCGGATTGGGCGGGGGATCAAAAATAGACAATTTTTGGAAACCTAGAAGGTCAACACCCCCATAATAACGTTAAAAAGAGGGAGAAACAATGCGTGACAATCAGGTACCAGACATTTTTCGGGAAGATGGCCTTCGTCGACTTTGAATGATAGAGTTATAATTTTTTTTATCTTTTTTTTATTACATATTTTTTCATTGTTATTACAACAAATTTGAAATTTTACAGATACTACTCGAAACAACTGGTACAAATTCAACAATTATCATGGAAAAATTAGAAATCAACTGACTTTGACATAGCAGATGACAGGGGAAAAACAGGACATTTTTAAGGACATTTTGGGATACTAAATCAAGTGTCCTAACACTTAAGTTCCGGAGGTGGTAC
>NC_087065.1:9026669-9212124 GCF_963678635.1 Symsagittifera roscoffensis | reverse complement strand
TGAGCAGAGACCAAGCGGAGAGTTCCTGTGCCATACAGTCCAAATTGGATGCGCTCTTGAGAAACTCTATCACTCAAGAGAAAACGGTATCAGAAAGCTCGGAGAGACATGGGCAAGCACTTGGGAAATGATGAAAAGGACGCTTGAAGCTTTTGCCAAGAGGAACACAGAGTCGACTGATAGAGGAGGAGGCAAATCGAGAAAGACCTTCAAGAAACCAAAGGAGTTCAAAGACGAGTTGGATGGTTGCATAGATACCTGAGTTGATGTAATGAGACTACATCTTGAGCAAGACAATTTGAATGATGAAAGACAAGCCTGCACAGCGATACTAAGCAATCTGGAGAGCACGGCACTAATTGCGTGGTAGCCAAGAAGGAAGAAGAACTTGACACTGCGGACAACAATTTAGAGGTTCTGTTGAATCGCATCGGAACCGGAATGAAAGGACACCAAGCTGTGATGCGATTTGAAAAAAGGAGACGGAGAAGCGACGAATCCATCGATTGTTTTCAGGATGATCTAGAGAGCTTGAGAAGAAGAAGCGATCCTGAGGAACCGAAAAACAGGAGAAGCTTTAGCATTGCTTCAAAATTCAGCGATGGGGTGAAAAGTGATGACTTAAGAACAATGTTGGCAACATACTGTACGCTATCGAAAGACAACACACCAACGCCAGAAGAGACGAGACAGAAGTCTAGGGAGTAAATTTTAATGAAACCAAAGAAACACTCATTTTCAGACGGTAGGAATTTGCAAGGGGAAAACCAACAGCAAAGGTCAACGTGGTACAAGCCAAGAGACGAAATGAACAAGCGGAGGTCATGTGCGAAGTGTGGATCGGCAGATCATCACGTAGCGGATTTGACCTATTACAAACAAGGAATGAAAAGCTTGGGATATACTAGACACCAGATGAAGACGACATGAGTCAGATGGAAGAATTTGAGTTCTAAAGTGGCTTGATAATCAGGATAGGCGCGGGCTGCTTTTTCTGCAATCAAGAGGGTCACTTCAGAATGTACTGTCCTCTGTTTTGGGAGGCAGTGAAGAGTCCGAATCGTCCAAAACAGAAATTAGCACTTGCGGCTGTGCAAAATAATAGGAAAAGACAATGACTTGCTGAGAATGACTTGCAGAACAAAGACGTGACAAGTGGTGAGTTATCGAGGAAATCAGTGAAGGCAGTGACAGAAGAGAAGGATGCCGGAGGGGCAATGACAAAATGTTCACTGGAAATAAACTACCAGAAAGCGGCAGAAGAGGCTATCAACAAGGTAAAACAAGACTTGGCGACAAAAGAGATCGAAAAGAGGCTGAAGCAGGAAATAGAAAGACAGCAGAGAAACGAGACGTTTTCAGCGGCAACAATAGAACCCAAGACAAGCGACAAACTGAAAGTCAGGAGCAACTGCAACACCTTGAAATTGGAGACGGGAAAACCCTTCGGGATCACAAAGAAAGGGGCGAGAATTATGTCACTAATCACCGTCGGCGGCCATGAGTTAACGAGGAATCTGATCGAACCAAGTGACCAAACACTGATCTACATAGATTTATATGCTGACCAATTGGGCACCATCAGCCCACAGACTCCTTCGAGAGCACTTAGAGTGTTACTCACGAGAGGTGGTGGAAAATCAATAAGGGTAGACAGCAGATACACAGAAACCTATGGACCACACGAGGTTTTGTTGAATATGGATGGAATCAATATCTACACAAAGACAATGATAACGTGTGACGAGGACCTTGCTGTTCTAATCTATGTAGGTCGAGAGGAACTCAAGGTGAGGTCGATTGGGCATTGTGCCATGCTAGAAGAAGACACTATGCATTTGAGAACAGCAGCACATGCACTAGATATAAACGGAAGAAAGACCCAATTGAGAGGACTACTGGATACAGGAGCTGTCCTGAGCGTCATACCAATAGAAGCATGGAGAAGGATGAGATTTGACAAAGAAGATCTTATAGACTCCAGAATTCGGCTGTCAGCGGCAAACAAAGGGGTATTCAGGGTCCTTGGCAGAACACCGATAATAGCCTCGAATCTGTGGGACTGCAACCTGTGGATGAATTTTCTGGTGGTGGAGAACTAAGATGAGTTGGATCAATTTATTTTAGGCAGATATTTCATCAGGAAATTTCATGTTACGATTGATCTTAACAAAGCGATTTTCTGGACTCAAAAAACGGAAAGGAAGTACGTAATTAAACCGATAAATTTGATAGTGACGAATGATATTAAAGCTCCAGTTTTCTTCAGTAGGAAGGTGAGGTTGAAAGCAAATGAGGCTGCAATAGTAAGTTTGAGAATGAAGAACTATAATGAACTAAGTAACAATAAACAGGTATGTACCGAGTCCGAATAGCCAAAGTGCTGCTATTTTAGAAAGATCACTCTAGATCACCAAGACTGGCGTCTGCGTCAGTGTCCTGTTGAACACTCTTGATATGCCAATCACAATCCAGAGAAGGAGGAAACTGGGATACGCGCTGGCGGTGAAAACGAAATCTGAAATGATGGAAAATTACTTAAAAAATATGAAGTTATTGGTAGTCCGAATCACAAGGACTAAATTGGTATCTTGAGCAGATTGAAGAAAATAAAAAGATTCATCAAGTCCTATTAAGTCACTTAGGTCAGAAACGGACGATGGACTTTCGAGCTGTTCGAACTTTCTGGAAAGACCCACACAAGAAGAATTGGAAATGGACAGACCGGTAATACCAGAAATTGAACACTTAAAGGGGAAGTTAACTGGTCGAAGTCATCAAGGACGTACTAGATAGGATGCAAGACGCTTTTTCTAGACACAAAGCGGACATCAGGTGCTGTAACTTGGATTGGATGACCATGAATAGAACTGGCAGGGTCGGCGGTACCGCATAGGGAGGGGATGAGGCGTATGACCCCAATCAAATCGGATGCATGTGGAACGAAATAGAAACATTATTAGAGTATGATATGATAGAACCATCAAATCACCGTGGGCACGTGGAGTAGTAATGGCCAAAAAGTAAGGAGATCAACTGAGATTTTGTTGCGACTTTCGATATTTGAACTCTGTCACGGTGAAGGATGCCTATCCCATACCTAGAATAGATGAAAGTCTCTCAAAATTGGTAGGTGCAAAATGTTTTACAACTCTTGATCTGGGGTCGGCTTTTTGGCAAGTGCCACATAGGAAGCAAGAAAGGGACAACACGGGGTTTGCTTGCGAGCTAGGACTGTTCCAATGGAAGAAGATGCCCTCTGGCCTTGGCAACGCAACGGCCACATTTCAGCGACTGATGGCACAGGCACTAACAAGAGTGACGAAAAAGTACAGTAACTTGTTTATGTGTTAAGTGGATGTTGTGGTGATTGCAACAACAACACTGGAGGACCACATCGAGCGGCTAGACGAAGTACTGGCTTGAATGAAAAGAGCGGGACTGAAATGTAAACACTCGAAATGTGAGATCTTGAATAACTCCATCAAATACCTCGGGAGGATGGTAGAAAAACATGGCATCCGACCAGACCCAGATGCGGTAGAGGCAGTTCTGACTTGGAAGTCACCGAAGCCTGAGCATCAATTGAGGAGCTTTCTTGGTTTCGACATTTACTGCAGCGATTTCATCAAGGGTTACGCAGACAACGTTTACCCGATGCAGCAGCTCATGAGACACAAAGGCAAGAACTTCACGTAGAACAACGCTGCGGAAAAATCATTTCTGAGAGTAAAGAAAACGTTGTGTGAAGCTCCTATTTTAGGCATGACTACAGAGAAAGGCATTTATATCCTGGATAAAGATGCATCAGTGGTTGCGATCTCTGGCATACTGCATCAAAAACAGGAATGGAACGGCAAAACTGTCTTGAGACCAATAGCATACGGAAGCAAAGTCTCGAGCGACACGGAAATTAAGTACAGAGCACCCAAGGTGGAAATGTTCGCGAAAATCACCTTCGTGGAGAATTACAGGGCGTATCTGGGCAGTGAGCCATTTAAACTACGTGTCGACAACAGGGCACTCTCTTGGATCAATACGTACTCAATGGACTAAAGTTACATCGGGAGATGGATAGTACGACTAGATAGTTACAACATGATAATTGAGCACAGGCCAAGGGAGAAGCACCAAAATGTCGACAGCTTGAGCAAGAAAACTGAATTCTACGAGAGGAAAGAGCGGAGGGAGGCTGATAGGCCTGAAATAAAAGATGGTTTGTCGTTCATGGACAAGGAAACATACGATAGCTTACCACTCACGAGATGGCTCGATAAGTCAGGTAAACCGATCAAAGATAATCCTGAATTACCCACGGAGCTCCAGGAAACGACGATTCTAAGGAGACAATACGGGGTGCCGGTGGAAATCCTGCTCAAGTCAAAACTGGTCAGAGAAGCGTTGAAGGCGAAAAGTTACGATGTAGAGGAAGTTTAAACAAGAAAAACAACCGTAGGACAGGACTTGATGAACTTGCTTCAAAAACTAGCCGACAACAAACCCGTGGACTCAACCAGGAATGATGATGAACCAGAAGGAAAGGAGTGGGCTCGTGTGACAAAAACTTATTGAATGCTGGACATCCAGAGAGTAAAGAGGTGTCACGAACACTAGTCGAGAAAATCCCGGAAGAAATACTCAAGCAAACACAGCTTCGGAGGAATAGAGTGTCGTTTGAAGAGGAAGCTGAAGAACTCGGACTAGATCAAGAGTCCGGGGATTTGTTGTCATATGAGAAGGAAGGTGAAGAGAAAAATTTGTCTGGGGAGTCGGAAGACTAGGACGAAGATTTAGTAGAAAGTGAAGATGGTCAAGACAGTTTGTGCACGATATTAGCGGAAGAAAAAAGAAGAAATCAGGACAGGGAAATGCAGACTGATTCCTCGTCCGGGACATTCAACCTGGACCATTACGACATGAACGGAATACAAGAGCTAGAGATGATAGCGGTGTCAAGAAAACCTTTCAGGGGATTATCATGCAGTTCAAACGTCAGGACAAATCTGGAGCCGGAAAGTGATGGAGAAGTCTTGAGCAGGATAGTGTGCGTCAAAATTAAGGATGATCTCCACAACCCGGGAGAACTGAACCGGCAAATGATGGCACTGAAAGAGCATGTGAGGGCGAAAAACAGGCTATCGGACTTGATACGAGCACAGAAAAACGACAAGATGACCAGCAATCAGTCCAAATGGATCCGAACTGGAGTAAAAAAAAAAAGAGACCTGGAGGAGGACAGCTACAAGATCTTGAGCCAGCTCTACAAGGAACGGAGGGGCTTACTCTACCACACAGCAGATGATGTGGTGGCCTACAAGAAAAGATATGAAGAGAAAGTCTTACAAAAACATAATCTCATCATACTACCGCAGCTATATCAAACGGAGGTGTTGTTCAGATCGCCTGATCAGATGGGACATCAAGGAATGGACAAGGTGCAACAAAGAATACTGCACCGATTTGACTGGCCAGGTTTGAGGAAGGCTTGCGAAAGGTGGGTCAACGCATGTTTGTCGTGTCTACAAGTAAAAGACACGAGGAAAATGAAGCTCCCTCTCAAATCGGCGGAAAGCTCAGAGTTCAAAGTAAGAAACGTGCGATCACTTGATCACTCATTGGATATCAAGATATGATTGTCCCATGACCTTTCAATCGAACAATGGGAAAGCCTTTGTTGGGGATCTGACAAAAGAACTGATGAGAAGATCTCACATTGCCCAAGCCTATTTGACAATTTACCATCCACAGACGAATGGACTAGAGGAAAGGCAATGCCGTTAGCGCTGACGAAACCCAAACTTGATGGGCTGTACAGGCGCCTGAGGGATCTTGACCTCTCATGAGGGGGTGGCAGTGATGCTTAACGCCATCTTGCAGCTGGAATCCCAAGGAGAAGGCAGAGACTCGGCGACCGAGGCAGTGTTGATGGTGGGTTATACCTCGGACGGGATTTCGAATCAAGAACAAACAAGGTGGCCGTCGTGGAACATCGATGGAGGCTTGAGGGGATTCGACATGGCAAGGAATCTCGACTTTAGCAACAAAACGGAATATGGCGCTGGAGAATTTCCCCTTCCAACCAGGCCGACGAAATGGACTGAAACTCAGTCCAGCAGCAAAGCTTTATCCGTCATACGGTCTCAACAAACAGAAGAGGCGTACCCGGACCTCAACAAGTTAAAGAGGGAACTGGAGAAGGCCCTCAGGGAACGTGACCAGACTACTCTTGATAGGGATAAAGCTGCGACTGATAGGGATCAAGCCGAGCTCCAAAAAGATAAGGTGATACTTGAGAGGAATTTGTTGAGAGCTGAGCTGGATTAAACCCGAGAGTTGCAAGAGAGTACAGCGAACTGTGATCAATTAAGGTCAGAACTTGAGCGACTGCAGAGAAAGCAGCAAGAGTTCGGGAGCGGCAAAGAGTGGAAGACGAAGACACCGATTGAACCCTTGACGACGAGATCCATCATCAGTCCTTTCATGATGCTAATAGGCAGGGAAAGAGCAATGCCTCTAACTTTCTTCAACTCAGAATACAAAGGGCAGAAGACATCACCCCAAGCTTACGTGAAGGAAGCGATCAGGCGACATCAAGAGTTGTACGAACTATGCAGAATGAATACAGCCTAAACACAGATGGGATAACGGAGGAAGTATGATGAGAAAATATTTCTAGCAAAACCATATGCAGCAACTTGAGTCCAATGCCATCGGCGTGGACGTCGATAAATATTTTTGTCCGGGGAGTGGGGTTAGGACGTACCCACACCAACAATTTAAAGTTCAAGAAACTCAGGGAAATCAGAGAAACTAACGGACTGGAATTGGATCAAGAAGAAGTTGAGGCTACCAGTGGACGAAATTTCAAGAGCAAGTTTGAAATACCAAACTATACTCGGAAAACATCCTGATCACGGACAGCGACTTCATCTTGTCTTACAAGACTAGTGCAATCTGCATAAAAGCAGATATGGATTTCAACACCAGACTAGAGGCTGATTTCAAAATATAATACCAAAATGTGGAGTTCCTATTCAGACAGAGACCAAAAAAAATTGGAGACCTGGCAGCACTCCCTCCCTCAGTTTCACAAGTCGCCGTCAAATACCTATGCTTTTTGGTGGCGACAGTCAATGAGAGGAACGTGGTGGATCCCGAGTATGTGATGCTGGACTTGACATGACTAAGGGACTTTCTTGTGGAAAGGCGGATAAAAGAAGTTTCAATACCAGTCTACGACCAAAATAGGGGCAGATTGGAGTCCAGAAAACTATTCGCCATCCTGCACGTAGTCTTTGCGGAAACAAAAAAATGGTGAATCTACACAAGAAGTATTACTTGAGCAATGTTTGAGTCTCAAGTGGACACAAATGTCTCGAGTTGGGGTCTGGATCCTGAGTGGACATGAGAGTTTTGAGTTGGGTAGGGGGCAGCACGTGACAGAAGGTTAGGTTTTAATATAATTGGCTTGACAATGGAAACAGAAAATTTTATCCAAATTGTACGGTGCTAAACCACAAACGGACCAGCATGATTTTAATACTTAATTGAAAAATTTCATCAGAGATTATTTAATTAAAATTTTAGAGGTACAGGGGGAAGGTTTAGATATGTCATGAGAAAGACATTCCTGGTCTAAAATGGCGGATAAAAGCTTTATTTTCAGATTGATTTGATTCATAACCAACGAAAACCAAACTGTCACATATGGAGTTCAGAAGCAAGAGCATCAGTCAGCATTCCGCAGTTGTCACCGAAGAAAGGTATTTCTTGAGTTTTATTCTGGTAAAAGTACTTCTTGAGAGTTCAACTGGTAAAAATATTTCCTGAGTGTCTAATTGGTAAAATTGTTTCTTGAGTGTTACATAAGCTAGAGTAATGGCGGACCGTTTTTGGAAGTCCATGCCGTTAGCGCTGACGAAACCCAAACTTGATGGGCTGTACAGGCGCCTGAGGGATCTTGACCTCTCATGAGGGGGTGGCAGTGATGCTTAACGCCATCTTGCAGCTGGAATCCCAAGGAGAAGGCAGAGACTCGGCGACCGAGGCAGTGTTGATGGTGGGTTATACCTCGGACGGGATTTCGAATCAAGAACAAACAAGGTGGCCGTCGTGGAACATCGATGGAGGCTTGAGGGGATTCGACATGGCAAGGAATCTCGACTTTAGCAACAAAACGGAATATGGCGCTGGAGAATTTCCCCTTCCAACCAGGCCGACGAAATGGACTGAAACTCAGTCCAGCAGCAAAGCTTTATCCGTCATACGGTCTCAACAAACAGAAGAGGCGTACCCGGACCTCAACAAGTTAAAGAGGGAACTGGAGAAGGCCCTCAGGGAACGTGACCAGACTACTCTTGATAGGGATAAAGCTGCGACTGATAGGGATCAAGCCGAGCTCCAAAAAGATAAGGTGATACTTGAGAGGAATTTGTTGAGAGCTGAGCTGGATTAAACCCGAGAGTTGCAAGAGAGTACAGCGAACTGTGATCAATTAAGGTCAGAACTTGAGCGACTGCAGAGAAAGCAGCAAGAGTTCGGGAGCGGCAAAGAGTGGAAGACGAAGACACCGATTGAACCCTTGACGACGAGATCCATCATCAGTCCTTTCATGATGCTAATAGGCAGGGAAAGAGCAATGCCTCTAACTTTCTTCAACTCAGAATACAAAGGGCAGAAGACATCACCCCAAGCTTACGTGAAGGAAGCGATCAGGCGACATCAAGAGTTGTACGAACTATGCAGAATGAATACAGCCTAAACACAGATGGGATAACGGAGGAAGTATGATGAGAAAATATTTCTAGCAAAACCATATGCAGCAACTTGAGTCCAATGCCATCGGCGTGGACGTCGATAAATATTTTTGTCCGGGGAGTGGGGTTAGGACGTACCCACACCAACAATTTAAAGTTCAAGAAACTCAGGGAAATCAGAGAAACTAACGGACTGGAATTGGATCAAGAAGAAGTTGAGGCTACCAGTGGACGAAATTTCAAGACCAAGTTTGAAATACCAAACTATACTCGGAAAACATCCTGATCACGGACAGCGACTTCATCTTGTCTTACAAGACTAGTGCAATCTGCATAAAAGCAGATATGGATTTCAACACCAGACTAGAGGCTGATTTCAAAATATAATACCAAAATGTGGAGTTCCTATTCAGACAGAGACCAAAAAAATTGGAGACCTGGCAGCACTCCCTCCCTCAGTTTCACAAGTCGCCGTCAAATACCTATGCTTTTTGGTGGCGACAGTCAATGAGAGGAACGTGGTGGATCCCGAGTATGTGATGCTGGACTTGACATGACTAAGGGACTTTCTTGTGGAAAGGCGGATAAAAGAAGTTTCAATACCAGTCTACGACCAAAATAGGGGCAGATTGGAGTCCAGAAAGTTATTCGCCATCCTGCACGTAGTCTTTGCGGAAACAAAAAAATGGTGAATCTACACAAGAAGTATTACTTGAGCAATGTTTGAGTCTCAAGTGGACACAAATGTCTCGAGTTGGGGTCTGGATCCTGAGTGGACATGAGAGTTTTGAGTTGGGTAGGGGGCAGCACGTGACAGAAGGTTAGGTTTTAATATAATTGGCTTGACAATGGAAACAGAAAATTTTATCCAAATTGTACGGTGCTAAACCACAAACGGACCAGCATGATTTTAATACTTAATTGAAAAATTTCATCAGAGATTATTTAATTAAAATTTTAGAGGTACAGGGGGAAGGTTTAGATATGTCATGAGAAAGACATTCCTGGTCTAAAATGGCGGATAAAAGCTTTATTTTCAGATTGATTTGATTCATAACCAACGAAAACCAAACTGTCACATATGGAGTTCAGAAGCAAGAGCATCAGTCAGCATTCCGCAGTTGTCACCGAAGAAAGGTATTTCTTGAGTTTTATTCTGGTAAAAGTACTTCTTGAGAGTTCAACTGGTAAAAATATTTCCTGAGTGTCTAATTGGTAAAATTGTTTCTTGAGTGTTACATAAGCTAGAGTAATGGCGGACCGTTTTTGGAAGTCCATGCCGTTAGCGCTGACGAAACCCAAACTTGATGGGCTGTACAGGCGCCTGAGGGATCTTGACCTCTCATGAGGGGGTGGCAGTGATGCTTAACGCCATCTTGCAGCTGGAATCCCAAGGAGAAGGCAGAGAATCGGCGACCGAGGCAGTGTTGATGGTGGGTTATACCTCGGACGGGATTTCGAATCAAGAACAAAGAAGGTGGCCGTCGTGGAACATCGATGGAGGCTTGAGGGGATTCGACATGGCAAGGAATCTCGACTTTAGCAACAAAACGGAATATGGCGCTGGAGAATTTCCCCTTCCAACCAGGCCGACGAAATGGACTGAAACTCAGTCCAGCAGCAAAGCTTTATCCGTCTTACGGTCTCAACAAACAGAAGAGGCGTACCCGGACCTCAACAAGTTAAAGAGGGAACTGGAGAAGGCCCTCAGGGAACGTGACCAGACTACTCGTGATAGGGATAAAGCTGCGACTGATAGGGATCAAGCCGAGCTCCAAAAAGATAAGGTGATACTTGAGAGGAATTTGTTGAGAGCTGAGCTGGATTAAACCCGAGAGTTGCAAGAGAGTACAGCGAACTGTGATCAACTAAGGTCAGAACTTGAGCGACTGCAGAGAAAGCAGCAAGAGTTCGGGAGCGGCAAAGAGTGGAAGACGAAGACGCCGATTGAACCCTTGACGACGAGATCCAGACCAGATTCAAAGATGGATGTGGATGTAGCCCACAAAGCGAGCTTGAAAGCCCAGATGAGCGAGACAGTGCTGTTTGGCAATGTGAAGGATGCAGAGCTGGTAGTGCTCAACTTCAGAAGCTGACTGCAGCGCAGGATAGGGGGAAAAAGAGAGGGTCCAATCGAGGCCTACCCGAAGCTCTGGAATCTGAACCCCTTGGCGAAAAATACTAGAGAGACCTTGAGAATACCAGCGTGGAAGAAAACCTTCGACTTCATGAAGAAATAGCTAGAGATGATTCTAGAGCGGGATATGTTACCAGCCACCCTCCCAGAGTTCCCGACGGTTAGGTTTGATCGATACAGGCCAGTGAAGCTATGGAGCGACAACAGAACGTGTTCACGCAACGCTGGGACCCCCTATTCATTGGATACTCAGCGGCAGTGTGTTTTCACACGTGCGAGATCAAGATAAACTCATGGACATCCTAGGCCAATCAGATGAGGTGCTCGATGCCTCTAAAAAGGAAGGGAGAGGTGGAGGAAGGGAGTCCCTCCGCGGAGGCGGTGTCAGAGGCGAACTTGAGACAGACGGATCCGGTGATTCTGGCCAGATGGAAGACAGCTGCTTACAAAGACAACTCGGCGTCTAGGAGGCTGGCGGAAGTAGTAGTCGAGATAGAGGCTACGCCTGGTTCAAGGACGGAAGAAGACTTTAAGCCTCATAGGGTGAAAACAAAAAGAGGTTCCACCAGTGAGCAGGCGTGGCAAGTGGATGTTGGCAAGGAGTGGATCTCAGATAAATTCAGGGACAACCCAGGCCAAGCAGATGAGGGGTTTAATGACAAGCAGACCGCCTATGAGAGCTAAAGGGAGCGCTTGAGAGGGCTGGATTTGAGAATAAGGATCCAGTGTATGACGACGGATGAATGATTGTGGAAGAAGGACACCTGGCTCTAAAGGATGAATTGATATTCAGTACGAGGAGACATCTAGCGCCATATGGCCTGGAGGAGGTGGAGTTACAACATGATGAACGAAAACTTGACACGGCAGGGGCGCTCTATGTGTCACTCACAGAATACAAAGCAACGGATCCGGCGACGCCCTCACCTCTACCGATCGGTACTCCTGGAGACAAGAGGAGTCTTCCGGTGGAAGGTAGGTTTGAAGATGCACTGAAATGGGAGCGACCTGGAGTAGTGGAAGGGAGAAGATGGATGAAACCCTCAGTGAGCCCGAAGAGGAAATGAAGATAGGCCACCCCAAAGGAAGAAATAGCGCCCGCAAATTTTAATTCTGGTACCACTCGCGAGTAGTGCAGGACTTGAGCGGTGAAGATTGGGCGGATACTGCGACACCACCCTTGGGATCTCCCGAAAGAATGTGGAGCTGCAGCTGGGAAATGAGCCCTGGAATATGGGCATGGTGCTCTTGGGTAATGAAGCTAGAGAAAAGAAAGCTTTAGAAGGGAACAAATGGATGCTTTTGAATAGATTGATTTGAAAAGGATGGCTAGAATTCTTGAGTGAGCCTAATCAAAAAGTGGAAGGGAGAATAGATGTGGACTAGTTCAAAGAGGAGTTGTGGGATTTAAAGAAGTTTGAACCTTTGCTCGAGGCTTCTGGAGAACGCAATCTCCGGAGTATTAATTTAACAAATGGGGACTATCTATGCCACTGTCTGGCACAGATGGTGTGGTATCCGGAGAAGTCAAACCTCTGCTTGATATGGGATATTGGAGAGATTTGGTCTATAGGATTGCCAGATCACCAGCAGAAGGTCACTCTATTTGTGGTGAGTTCGATGCTGGCATTGCGATGGATTGAAAAGAACGTATCAAAATATCGGGAGTCAAAGGCACCGACTGTGGAGGCGATACACACTGTTGATTATAGCATAGACCTGAGTTGTTTGAGACTGCCTGCAAGGTATTCGCTGTGCCTATGGAAGTGAGATGCGTGTGGTGTCATATACGATTTTTCTCGTGGTTCAGGGCGACGTTGACGCCGTGGTTGTATGTCTCGATGAAAAATTACAAGAAGGAGCATCAGAAAAAGTATCGTCAGTTCCTGGCCGAGATAGGGTGGGAAACCTTCAAGAGACCATTGCTCAATCATCGAGATAATACTAAAGCAAGGGAGTCTATATTGGAGAAGGTTCTAGCAAAAAAATGTGAGCTTGAGTTCACACAACACCTTTTGCCTGAGCAGGGAGTCCAAGGTGAAGAGTCTAATAAACTATTCAAGAAGGTTGCAAGAACAGAAAGAGTGGATGAGGGCCTATGATCAAGTGAAGGTATGGGAAGAGATTGTGATTAGTTCTGACGATGAAGAGGAGTTGACGAGGCAGATCACGGTATCGGATGCGTCTGGACCTAGTATTTGAAAGGGGGACGAAGTAGGCCGGGTACTTTGATGGATTCTTGAGTCTTGAGCAGGGAAGGATTGGGCGCTTGAGAGTACTCTCGGATGAAGTCCGAGGGCATGGAAAAGAAACTTTAACCTATAGACGATTGTTATCTAATAAAATATATTTATTTATATATCAAATTTTGCTTGACAATTTTCTGACTGGGTTGAAAAGAAACTTTAGAAAAGAAGCTTAGAAAGCTGAAATCCAGGGTGCAGTTTGATGAAGATTTGATTGCTGTTTAGCTATAGAATGACAGTTTTTACATGGATGTGAATTTTGGGGGTGTAGATAAGGTTAAATCTGCTGCAAACTTCTGTAAATGACCTCTGGCACTGTATCTTAAAACACTCGATAATCTGCAGGCTCATTGACATGACGGCGACGCACGATGGGGTCATCGATCTTGAGTCCGGGGAGTATGTGCCAGTCGGTCATATTTGGAAGTTTGACTTTGATTTTGCGAACAAAAGTAAGTTTTCAAAAATTCGATTCGACCATGTCATGCTCAAGTTTCTTGCGACAACTGAAATGTGGAAGTTAATTTGATCAGAAGAGAAATGTCAGAGTTGCGCGAAAATTGATAAAAATCAGTCGAGAGTAAAATTCCTGATCGCAATTTTACTGAAAGCAACAATTTGAGTAGAGCTGTCTTGTTCCCGACAGAGAGGATTGAGAGTTCAGAAAGAAGTGCAATCGTTGAGAGAGAGCGAGAGAGAGAGAGAGAGAGAGAGAATCTTAAATGGGAAGATGGATAGCTGAACTTATTTACTTAAAACTTCCAGAGTTATCATAATTACGTTATTTAATTGAATCTAGAGTCGTGTTGTTATGTGAGTACTGAACTAATTTTTTTGAGAGCATTTTATGTGATTATGTTGAGATAAGGCGAGTTTTAGGTTGATCCATCTGAAATGGAATAAAGGTCCACAAACCAATAAAAACTAATGGTATGCTTAAATTTCCGACCCAGTTTCGCGTTGTTTTGTTATTTAGAGACCTAGCTATGAGGGCGTTCTTATTTCTTGAGTGGGTGGGGGGGTTTATTTTGATAGTGGCCGATAAGCGGTTACACGATTTGTAGTCTCATGTCTTACGCGAAATGGACTGGCTCCGACTGAATGAGGTATAAAAGCACAAGAGATAGTGTCCCTGACGACTGAGCCAAATTTTATAGGGCCTATTTTTCTTAATTTCATATGTGACTTAAGTAGGCGACTGTTACAAAAGTATATCAAAATGATTGTTTTAATCTACTAAGATGACTGTTCACTTTGTGGTGACATGAAATAGTTGAGTAATCTCTTGAAGAGCATCGAGTTTCTTAATTAAATTTTCAGGACCAAGAAAAACTAAAGTTTCGAAGGGAGGAAGCATTTTAGGATAATGTGAGTTTGTTGTTTGGCAGGACTGTCCTGCGTCCCAACACTTTTCAAACCTAGGAGAAGAAGTTTTGAATCGAGATAATGGAACTAAAAGTCAGAAATTTTTTTTTAAAGTTTGGTCATATCCTCGGAGTGCAGATTGAAGAAAAATGTCAGAAGGCCAGAGCCGTAAAGTAAGATGCCATTTGTAGCTTATAGTGAGCCGATATGATGCAGATAAAAATTCTTTCCATGCATTTTGTAAATTCTGTCCGACGACACTGTCCGACGACACAGAACCATTTTGACGAATTTCTCGAAGTTCAATGGGGACATTGACCGAGTGTCCGGGGAATATGTGCCATTTGACCAGAATAGCGTCTAAAATGCATGACAGAATCGAAATTTTATCTGGGACAGTTGAGTGTGAGAATTGGCTGTTTCAGGATTAACAGTCTTATTTGATAAGCTGAACGATTTGGGAGAGGTCGGTTTGTTGTTTTCGTTGTTGTTGTTGTTGAGGATTTACAGCTAGCTGAAGGGCCCATGATCCCAGTTGTAAATTATTTTTAAAAAGTTCAAGTATTTTTGCATTTGTTGCAATAGCAAGCGGGTTGACACGTGCAGACATTTGTTTCTGAGAATCGTTCGTCTACAAATTTCCTCATAAATTTGACCAATCTCCTTTCTAATCCGAAAGGTTTACTGATGTCGATGTCTTTCTGACATGTAACTGACTTGTAAAAAATTGATTTTAAAGACACGTGGCCATTTTGTAATTTCGCGAATGCACAAAAAGCGCGAAAATCAGAAGAACGATTTTTGCTAGTTGGGATAAGAGCGACAATTTTCGCGAAGAAAACCAACAACAGAAATAGATTTACTGTCGGAGTAGAAGAGCAACCCAAATTGTAACAATAGTGCAGCTACAATCGTTACGGATTAGTTCCCGAGAGTTCGGAGGGATGGTAGGGTTTCACTACTCTTCCCGATCAACAATAAGACAGCTCTTCGACCGGATTCAAGAATCCGGAAGAGTCTTGGGAAGATACTTAAAACTCGTTTTAAACAAATTTTTAGCTTCCTGGTATGTCCTGAATCGAATTAAATCATATCAAATTCGTTTTCAGTTAATGAGAAGGTGGGAGTTGAGGGAAAGGGGTGATCCATCTCTGATGGATATGAAGATTTTTATCTACTGAACAAAAACAGTACATAGTATTATGATAAGTAGTAGTCCTGTTTTTAGGAGTGACCTCGTGGTCTGGGGATACTGAAGACACTGATAAATATCAGCGCAATTGTATACTGTCAGAGAAACGGTACAACGGATATCAGGTACCAATTGATCAGCTCGGGTATTCTTGTCATTCCTATTACGAAGTGTCTCATTTCAAAGAGGAAGAGAAGAACGGAGCTGGTCAACGAATATCAGGCACTGCACCAGGATGTTCAGCTGGAGCTAAAGTCTATGCGGATTGTGTTCGAACACCAAGACAACCTGCCAGCTGTTTTGTCCAAGCTTCGTTCAAACACGAAAAAGAAATCTCAATCGAGAAGGAGGGCGGAGAAAAGAAGACTGGTGAACAGAGGCGAGGAAACTGTTGGTCCGACTGACGAGGAGGCTTCAACGGAGAGGGTGAGTTAAACTTGTGTTATTTGTGTTGTTTTGTGTCACGTGAGGTTTATTACTCGTGGCCTGCAAACCAATGAGCACAGTTTACTCCCACTTTCAATCTTGATTTGGACTTTAAAAAACAAACTCATTTGGAAATTAGTCCGTGATGATGCGTCCATATTTGTTAAATGTATCAACTGTCACCAACGTGTTAAATTTTGAGAGTTTGTCTAGGAAACCACATTTTACTTGATTTTTCGAGGTTCAAGGTACCAGAAAATGGGGTGTTTTCGAACCAAGCGGTACACAGTTTTCAGACAAAACTTCTAAGAACGGAGATAAACAAGGCAAGGACAGATAAGAAAAACGTTAAAGTCAAACTAGAAAGGGCGAGAGGCACAGTACAGAGGGGTGTAGATGAGAATTTTTGGCCTTCTGTAATTAAATACTTAAGTCTTAGGGGACAAAGACAAACAACAACAGTCAAAAGAGACCCATCAGAAGAAGGTAATGAAACTTTCAAAAAGGCAAGACCGACCTCTAGGGAAGCAAGGTCAGGGTTCGGTGAGAGCTCTTGATGATATTGAATTACCAAATTGGGTACAACAAGTTTTGCCATTAGGGCCGAAACATCCCGTCAAGGATAAATTTAATGAGACACACTTTGTCCCCGACATTGACAAATTTCTATCGGATCTCAAAAATTGTAAAGTCCCCGCGGAGCCCCTTTGTGAGATCGAAGCTGTGGCAAAAGCCTATGCTAAAAGGGTTAAACAATTACTATCTGACAAAGGCGTTGAGAAGGCCGGAAAATATCTGAAGAGTAATGGATTAGTTGCGGTACCGTATGAAAAAGGCGTAGGTTTTTGTGTAATGAGGAAGGACACCTACGAGAACAAGTTGTCGGATATATTAGATTCAAATCATTTCAAGGCAAAAGTAAGGGAACAAGTGATGCAATTGTTTTGAAGATAGAAAGAGACATCAATAAGGAGCTGTTGGCTATGAGAAAAAAGACGAAATAAGTGAGAATCTCTACACAAGGATGAGGTCTACTGGGGGGCAGCCCGCCAGGCTTTATGGGTTGGCGAAAGTGCATAAAGTGAATACCCCATTAGGAACGGTCCTCTCTTTGCCTGGTAGCTCTTATTATAACTTGAACAAGGTTCTTACAAAATTTTTTGAGAAAATTGAGGGTGCAAACATCGAAACCAACTGACTAGATGCGAGAGAAATCTTAGAGAGCACTAATCTTGAGCCCAATCAAAGTTTGATATCTCTAGATGTGAAGAGTTTGTATACAAATGTTCCACTGAAAGAAGCAATAGACATAGCTCTGAGAAAACTGTATGAGCAAGTTGAACCACCATCAACTGATAGGAAAACCATGAAGAGACTGTTGAACATGTCAGTTAGTCAAAACCATTTCAAGTGCAATGAAACATGGTACGTTCAGAACGATGGTTTGGCAATGGGGGCATCGCTTGCCGTATTTTTAGCAAATCTTTGGCTGAAGCAGTACGAAACTGTACTATCGAGGGATATTCCCGAAATGTTTTTGCCCGAGAAAGATCTTAACGGAATATGTCCCGAGTGCAATAAGAAAGTCACGTACAGGTCAGAAGGTGTAGAATCAGAACGCTGTTTGAACTGGTATCACGTAAAATACGGTGATATATCAGATGATGAGTAACGAAATATAAGTGAAACCGTCTGGTACTGTAGAAAATGCATCGCAATAGGAGAGAAAATAAGTCAGTGCAGCAAGCTAAGTTGTTTTTCCGTTACGTTGACGTTATAGTGAGAACAGTGAAGGGTGATCCTGAAAAGTGCTACGGGCTTCAAACTTACTACATCCAAATTTACAGTTCACAATAGAGACACCAAACACAAACGGAAAATTGGCATTTTTGGATTTACAAATTAGTATTGACAAAAGCAGGAAAATTAACTGTGGGTGGTATCAAAAACCAACAGACACAGTTACCATATAAATTTAAGAAGCTGTGCCCCCCTTCAGTATAAGAGAAGGGTGATCGAAGGAACTGTTCACCGGATTTTCCGCAGTACCTCAACATGGGAAGAATATGATCAAGCTATGAAAATCAACCGTGAGCAGTAGTTGGATAACCAATATCCGGAAAGTTGGTCGTCGCGGGTTGCATCCCATGCCCTTGAAAATATCATCAGGGAGGGCAAAAACAAAAAGAACATGGCTGAGAAAAAGAAGCCCTGTGATTATAGCAGTCATTCACCACCCATTTTGATGGTCCAATATAGGGGGAATCACAGTCAGACGTTACCAAAAAAAGTGCGCGATATCACCAATGCTCAGATAATTTTCACGACGAGGAAAATGAAAACTTTTATGCCCTCTCTAAAATTCTCCTTTCCCAGTGAACTGAAATCAAAAGTGGTGTACAGACTTCAATGTTGTGGGTGCAAATCTATCTATATTGGCCAGACGGTCCGACATCTCACCACAAGGATTGAGGAACACCGAAAAGAGGATACCCCAGTTGGACAGCATTAAAGGCAGTGTGGTAGTGAGAGTGGTAAGCCTGAGTTTAAATGGAAAATAATCGACCAGGCGTCCAGCAGCATCAAGTTACTTACATAGAGGCGCTGCACATTAGGAAAGAGAGACCGGCAATTAACACGCGCGACGAGTTTAGAAGTAGTGAGCTGACACTAAGGCTATAGTTCCAGAATCGAACAAATTCTGGCTTAAACAAAAAATTTTGAAATAATTTACATGTTAGCAGGAAAATTAGCGACAAAACGAAATTGTAAAAACAAAAGTGAAAACTCTCAGAAAGTTGTGACAAAATGTTTAAAATTGTTACATGATAGTTGTTACATAATTTCAGTATTATTTGTAAAGTTTTGATTGGTTGAGTTTTTTAAATTTTGAAATAATGATGTGTATGACACTTTTTATGATCTTTGATCATTTTGTACAGATAGTTTAGAATTTTTACAACCTGAAGATGCACAAAAATGTGCGAAAACGTTTGTTTGAATGTACAATTTTAACGCATTCTTAAGTTAATTTGCGCGATCTGACCGATAGCCCCAAGTAGTAAAGACTTTGTCGACCCGATGTTAATGTAACACACATTGAACTGGCTTTGGTAGAGACGGTTTAAAGCATGTGAAGCTGTGTTTAGACGCTAGCCAGTCATTTTAGGACCTAGCTTTTTTTCACGTCGGTATGTACTTCCGGGCGAATGTTACAAGTATTACAAAAAAAACAGAAAAATGAAATTTACAGCTCCAAATCAAAATGACGAAAAGGTACTTTTTCAGAAATGAAAATAGGGCTTTGGGTTTAGTTTCAACTTTTTGTACTTTTCAGTTGCCTAGTTGCGTTACTTCTTTTCTCCAGTTTAAGATTACGATATGAAATTGGCTTTACTCATTTTGAATTACAGTACACCTGTTAGTTATTTCATTTTTCAGTGCGTGTTTTAGGGTTGGGATGTACCATATTCAAGTCAAAATTTGTCCTAACTTCTCTTTCAAACGTTTTGTGTTGAATTGTGAGCCTCGCTTTTGTGTTGAATTTTGATGTTTTACCATAAATCACAGTCTGAACGCCATACTCTTCTGAAGTACGATGAAACTGCTAATGAGTGTCTGAGCTCCTCTAGTAAAATCTCTTGAATTATTTAGTTACCTTTTAAATCTAATAAAAATTCATAAATAAATAACACACATCCTTCCATAACAACGCCCATCCTTTCATAACAACGCCCGGTCAGTTTTCAATTCGATACCTTGAAATGGGAGGCTCGGTGATACTTAGACAATCTGTTCATTGTTTCATTCCAGTATTTGGCCTACAAAATTCTATTTACCCGCGCGATAAGCAAGGGTATTGCAACCGGGTACTAGACTTTGTTTCCCGCAAACAACTTTGTCCACAAGACTCATCTGGACGGCTGTACTCATCTCTACCTTGTTTCATAATATATAATCAAATTTCGTAACTTATCCTGGAGGTAACGAATATGCCCGGGACGGCTAAAGTCTTGGGCCGAGTCTGGCATGAGCTGTTTTTTGTTCAAACGGGAAATATTCAGGTTCAAAAAATATTGTCGGCCGGTTATTTGTCTGATTATCTGTTGTCGGCTTAGTTGTCACATCTTGGAATTGTTTTTATTTTCTACGCGCATTTTGTTAATGTTGTTTATTGTGTTTGATTTACGCCTACATATTGTAATTTTACTTACCTTGACTTCCTATTTCCTTCTTTATTTTTTGTATAGCTAAAAAAATTCCTCGGTTAAAATTATTTCGGCCTATTTTTGCATCGGCTTAAAGACCTAATATCAGGACGTTTCATGATCAACACTGTTTTAGCACTCCCCTCCGCACTTTTCAAGTTGGATGTGTGTTTACCAATCTGTTTGTTGAAACTTCTTTTTTTTCGTTTTTGGAAAATTTTTTCAATTTTTGCAAAAATTTTACTCTTTCTCAGAACCTTCTCCTGATTTTCAAAAAAGGATTATCAATTGAAAGACCGCTTATTCATTTGTGTGCCTGCATATTTGCCTAGAGTCTTTTTTACTTTACCCTTCTGTCTACAGCCTTCGAAAAACTGAGGGGGAATGTTTGACCCATATTTTTGATTTTTTTTTTTCGGTGTCTATGAAAAGAACTGTTTTTGGTATCAATGGATAAAAATTGTTTTGCAAAGGACCCCTGTATCAGTGGTTACGACCAATTTTAAAAAAAAATAAAGTTATGAACCTCGGAATAGTCAAATTTTTGATTTTTTGACCGTTTCTTAAACTTATTGAATATTCCCGAAACTACCCTCCCATACCTGAAATTTTAGGGTTCAATTCTCAGAATAGGCTTCAGGAAGTTTATTTGCACATGCGACTACACAATTTTTTTGACTCCAAAAGTTTTGCCCCTCGGAAAAGTAAAAATTTTGATTTTGTGACCGTTTTTTTTCTAAGAATTTGTATTTTCTCCATAAGTAGTCTCCCAAACCTGATATTGTGGGTTTTATGAGTTAATGAGGGTTGTGAGAAGCTCCCCTGCATTAGCGGACACTACCAAAAAGTTTTACACAAGAAGTTATCGACTTCTGAAAAGTCAAACTTTTGATTTTGTTACCGTTTTCTTAAACTTTTCGAATATTCTCGAAAACTACCCTGCCATACCTGAGATTTTGGGTTCAAGAGTAAGAGCGGTTCAGCAATCAACTGTGTCTGTCACTTTTTATTTGAAGTTGTCTTGTCATTTCATTTTTCAACATACTAGCTAGCTTTCTTTATGTTGCCTTGTCGGATCCATTAGATTAACCTAGCCACCAATGTTGTGTAAAGTCACTGCACATAGTGTGTGAATAAGTACTTTGGTGGACCAACTGTGGATCTAGCCACGGAAGAGCGGCGCTAATTTGGTTTATTTGGTTACTAGCATACTTACCATGTTTAGTTATCCTCGCCATGCTCACTTCACACCAACAACACTAGTATTTTTCTGCTGAGCCATTTAACTACGCGCGATTTAACTGAACACGGAAGTCGCTACTTAGCAAGTGATAGTGTTGATCCAACTTCTTTTTGCTTTTCCCCTCTTATATCAGTTAGAGACACCAACTTGGGCTCGTGTCCTTTTGCCCCCATACTTAACTTGTTTCATTTCTCCGGTCACAGTTGCGAACGTGCACTGGTAGAGCTGTTAGAAAAGCTAGCCGGGCATTCAAAATACTTGAGTTAAGCGATTTAAATCCCGCGCTCTCCCAAATGGCTTTGATTTTATTTTGACAAAAGGTATCTGGTATCGCCCTCAACCTTTTCGCAAGAGCGCCCGATTTGCAAAGCAGAATGGAAACGGAGTCAAGTCAAGAAGAAGTAAAGCACAGGCTCCGCTTTTTTGTCATCAATCGTCATATTTGAAAGGCTGCTCCCTTTAACCGAGATTGGTGTTCCAAATATCAACAGACCAGCCGAGCTTCTCCGTTAGTAGTCTTGTAGTAAGAAAGATTGTGGAAGTTATACGCTAACTATATTTATCAGGCGAATCAATAAATCACTGCAACTAAACACACAATGACCATTGCAGCCCTGCCTTCCACTTAGCCGGAGTTTAATTTGCTCATTTTTCAATTTCTCATCCTGTTTAAACACTCCCAATATCCGTCCGCTAATCATTTACACCAACAGATTCTATTTTGTCTACAATCTTGACGTTATTTTGCCAACAGTCTGTTTTTTGCCAATTTGGCTTTTCACCGTTTTTAAAAAAAAGTGTTTGACATTTCTCGATAGCAACCCTCCTAAACCTGAGTATTTGGATTCAATCGAAATAGCAAGTTGCGCAAAATCACTTCTGAATATTGTTTCTGTATAATTCTTCACAAAAAAGCTATGATTCTGGGGACCGTCAAAGTTTTTATTTAATGCTCGTTTTTTTTTTCTTTTTCGCTAATTATCCTGCCAAGTTTGATATTTTTGGTTTAATCGAATGAACAGGATGTTGAAAGCCTGCCTTTCAAATGAGCTATGCCCAGTTTTTGTAAAGTTATGTTCCCAAAAAAAGTTTTTGTAAAGTTATGTTCGACAGTTTTTTTGTGGCAACTTATTAAATTTACGCGAAAGCTACCGGGCCAATTCTCAGGTTGTGTTCAATCTAGAAACCTGGATTTGGAAATCTTCTCTGTTGTTCGAAAAAAACCTTATGGATTTTGGAAAGTGTTTTGAACGTTTGTTAGAACTTTCGACCGTTTTGTAGATACTTATTGAATTTTCTTAAAATTTACACAATCAAAACTGGGATTTACACAATCAAAGTTCCATTGAAAGAACGGGTTGCAGTAATTGTTCCTGCAAAAACAGCGATTCCCTAATTTTTTGTAAGAGAAGTGTTATATCTTTGGGAAAATTGATCATCCCAAAGTTTCTTGCTCCTCTCACTTATTATAGCAGAGAAACAACTGTTTTAGGCAAAGTCCAAATTTTGAAGTCACACTTTTCGTGCCGCATCAATATAGCTAACTCATTCAATTTTAAACACGTACATCCAGCTTTAGTTGGGCCTTTAGTTGTTTTTTTATCGAGACTTACGAAAAATTTGGTTCATCTAGTTTTTTTTCAATGTCTTAAATTTTTTTTCGACTTCATTTAGAGTTGGGAGGTAATCTGCCAAAGATTGAACATTAGACTACTCCCACTAGCACAATAAGGTACTGTATGGTTCGTTTGAAGATGATTTTGCAATAAATAATTTACTGTTAAGAGCGTGGAAAGATGAAAGCGTGCCGTCTTTTTAATCAAAAAGGCAGATTTTTATGTTGTCAAGCTAAAAATAATATCGCTTCTTTGGACCTGCCTCTAGATATTTTTGACAGTTTTTCCGCCGTATACTAATTTTCTCCTTTTTATTTTCTAAGAGTAAGAGCGGTTCAGCAATCAACTGTGTCTGTCACTTTTTATTTGAAGTTGTCTTGTCATTTCATTTTTCAACATATTAGCTAGCTTTCTTTATGTTGCCGTGTCGGATCCATTAGATTAACCTAGCCACCAATGTTGTGTAAAGTCACTGCACATAGTGCGTGGATAAGTACTTTGGTGGACCAACTGTGGATCTAGCCACGGAAGAGCGGCGCTAATTTGGTTTATTTGGTTACTAGCATACTTACCATGTTTAGTTATCCTCGCCATGCTCACTTCACACCAACAACACTAGTATTATTCTGCTGAGCCATTTAACTACGCGCGATTTAACTGAACACGGAAGTCGCTACTTAGCAAGTGATAGTGTTGATCCAACTTCTTTTTGCCTTTCCCCTCTTATATCAGTTAGAGACACCAACTTGGGCTCGTGTCCTCTTGCCCCCATACTTAACTTGTTTCATTTCTCCGGTCACAGTTGCGAACGTGCACTGGTAGAGCTGTTAGAAAAGCTAGCCGGGCATTCAAAATACTTGAGTTAAGCGATTTAAATCCCGCGCTCTCCCAAATGGCTTTGATTTTATTTTGACAAAAGGTATCTGGTATCGCCCTCAACCTTTTCGCAAGAGCGCCCAATTTGCAAAGCAGAATGGAAACGGAGTCAAGTCAAGAAGAAGTGAAGCACAGGCTCCGCTTTTTTGTCATCAATCGTCATATTTGAAAGGCTGCTCCCTTTAACCGAGATTGGTGTTCCAAATATCAACAGACCAGCCGAGCTTCTCCGTTAGTAGTCTTGTAGTAAGATAGATTGTGGAAGTTATACGCTAACTATATTTATCAGGCGAATCAATAAATCACTGCAACTAAACACACAATGACCATTGCAGCCCTGCCTTCCACTTAGCCGGAGTTTAATTTGCTCATTTTTCAATTTCTCATCCTGTTTAAAACACTCCCAATATCCGTCCGCTAATCATTTACACCAACAGATTCTATTTTGTCTACAATCTTGACGTTATTTTGCCAATAGTCTGTTTTTTTTTCAAAAAAAAATTCGGGTTCCGTTGGCGAAAACATCCCTTGTTTTTGTACGGTGTCATTATTTTTTAAACGGAAGTGTTATGAAAACCTCACGTAGTTGTCCTTCGGCAGCGGGCGACCTAAAATCCCGCAGCTCGACTCCCGAAGTGCTGCGAGAAAAGATCCGACGCGATCGAGAAGCCTCGGGTCTGTTTAGAACCTCCGCGAACAGTCGGACACCCTCAGACCCTAACTTGATCGATGACAGACGTAACACAAATGAAAGCATTATGAACAATCCTTATAGCAATTATACCCATCACGCTGATTCTAGGAATGCGCACTCTTACATGCATTCGCATTATCATCCCTCAGGAACCTTTATGACTCACAGTCAAAGTCAGAATAATTACCAAACTATATCGTCTCAGCATCCGCTTCAAACTCAGATGGATCTAGAGAGTAGTTACCTGTCCTCCCAGGAGCAGCAGGGTAATAGAGAGGTTCCTCATTTGAGTGATTTTGTGGACCACCTGGAACTTAGTGGTATAGAGCTGGACCCGAAAGAGAAGGAGCGTAGAAAAGGATTCAGTTCATCTCCGTCGCTCTTCTGCATCAACAGACCCAAAAAACAGCGCATTGTAAGATTCAAATCTTCGTAACTAATTTCAGATTGGTTTGATTTTTGGAAGTTTATTTTCGATTAGTTTTCCAAGCGGTGTAGGAATTTTGGACTGCCAAATTGTTCAAGTAATTGCTCTCCTCTTGAAAGTTCATAGGCGAATAATTCGGAAGCACTTGATCTAGTCGTTTAAAAAAGTAGACGAAAATCGAAAACCAGGTTAAACTTTAGCACTATTCTGAGAAATTTCTTTCTTGTGGACGGTATCGTTAATTTTTTTAAAGGAGCCTGGGGAAAAAAACGCAATTTTGGTATATAATTCCCATTTTTGCTCATAAATTGCGAATAAACGACAGTCTTTCTTTTCAAGGTAAAATTGGAGTCTAAATAGCATATTTTTTGGAATCCAGATCAGTTGAACAAACAAGTTTTTTTTCTAGGTATAAGGATGTTTATTACGCTGGATAGGCGCTGATTCAAGCTTCAAGAACTAATGATCCGAAATTTATTTCACGAGTAAAATAAAGTAAAGACTCTTTACAGGCGCCTTCCGCTTCGCTATAAATTGGTCTGCATCCTTAGAAGTAAAAATGTTAAGACTGCTTTTCTCGATATCAAGAAAGTTTTAGCTTATTTTTTATGCAGTTTGAACCTCTCTCAGATGTTTTTATTACATCATCATCATCAAATAGTTTTCACTCATCTTTCGAAGTCGGAATATTCAGTTCATCTCATGGCTGTTACGTGAATTGACGTCAAATCATCTGATAATGATTGTAGGGCGGTGATCTGTATCTTCTTGCAAACACTTGAAAGCGGTCATTTGCTCGCATCCAGAATTTTTTAAATCTTAAAGCTGTCATATTGGTCTTTGTTCCCATATCTCTTAGAATATAAAAAACCTGATGCGTTTATTTCAAAACGGTCACATAACGCTTTACACAAAGACGTGAAACTGGCCAATTGCTTCAAATTGCGAGACATTTCTAACTGACATACCTGGCGCAATTATTTCGAGATTTGAAAATAATTTAGCAAAAACTGAAGCGCCCGTTTGAACACGAGTGAATATAAGTACTTCATAGACCTAAAACGATTATATGAAGCATAAAATACAAGAAGTAACGATTTTAAGTATTTTTCATCAGAATAGTAATCAGAGTTATAACTGAGGTAGAGGCTTTACGCCGCCATTTTCATAATGCCCGTAGTAAACTAGAGCCAAAAATGTAAATGAAGTTAAAGCTAATCACAATAGACTAAGTATTCGAAATTAGTTTTTTTTATGTTGGTTTTTAATTAACCGACTGGGATTCGAGAATGTAAGATTTTTTTCATCTTTCGACTTAAAAGGTTTCGGCTATCGATCTCGGCATTTCCAGTCGTTTGACGAGCAAAAGAAGGTTTTAATCTAAGTTTTTTGTGGGGAGGCCTAAAATTCTTTAAAAAGTACTAACCATTCAGCTACGAACGCTTAATACATCACAAACACTAGCCGGTTTTATCGTTGTTTTGGGATTATATAAAAACAGACGAAGAGAAGCTTCGTACCACTTGCGATACATCACGAATATAGCATGGCAAATTAACAGACAAAAAATGAGACAGAATCAGCAGACATTTTCTATAAACAGACACGTTGAGCTGAAAAAAAATCATTAACAAGCCTGTCTCATTTTTTGTCTGTTAATTTGCCATGCTATATTCGTGATGTATCGCAAGTGGTACGAAGCTTCTCTTCGTCTGTTTTTATATAATCCCAAAACAATGATAAAACTGGCTAGTGTTTGTGATGTATTAAGCGTTCGTAGCTGAGTGGTTAGTGTGTGAGACACATAATCTCTAGTTCGCAGTCGGTCCTTTATCGAATCCGGGACGTAGCCGAATTTTTACTAATTCGAGGCGTATTGCGACTTTTTCTTATTGCAGTTTATAGAGCTGCTGTTTTTTTTTCTCGTGTTTTCGCTAGTGTTTGCGAAGCTACGCTTCGCCTCTGTATTGATTAATACATTATTTCGTATATTTTGTTGTGCTTGTTCATCAAATTAATATTTTAAATAGAAATTTATAGATGAAGGTTGTTTCAGTGAAGTGAGCTACTTGTATATTAGAGTTTATTCCGATATTTGCAATG
Organism: Symsagittifera roscoffensis; assembly: GCF_963678635.1. Lineage (NCBI taxonomy): Eukaryota > Metazoa > Xenacoelomorpha > Acoela > Convolutidae > Symsagittifera > Symsagittifera roscoffensis. The sequence goes on along the minus strand of NC_087065.1, from coordinate 9,184,835 downwards.
TAAATGGCCTTAGGGACCTCACAAGGCCCATTTGCATGTATGCCGATTAGATGCCATAAATAGATATATATATGCACTGGCTTACGAAGTAGGCCTTTTTACACGACAGATTGGTTGATCGATAGATGATAGTAGTGCGACTAGGCGATAAGAGGCTACAGGAAAAATCATGAAATGCCGAAAAACCATGACTTTGACAATCACTGTTTTTGACTTATTTGTTATCTTTGACTTATTTGTATGTGCTTCGTAGCATCAATTAACTTAAGCACTTTCAATTGAGTTTAATGCTTAAACTCGTTGAACGAACTGAAAACCAGTTTTCTCAAATTGGGTGAGTTTCATCAAAAAAATTGCCCGTCCTAAAAAGAAAGCTTTAAATTGATGTGTTTATTACTCTAAAACTAGTAATGTGAAAGCTTTTCAACTAAGGCAGTCATTTTTTGACTTTCATCTGTCTGTTGGCCAAACTTTTTACATAAGTCGTTTGTACTTTTACATTTAACGATCTTTCTATTTGCACTGGCGATGTAGAGTGAAGCGGTCAGTACACGTTTTTCCTAACATCATTTACGATCTAAGTTTTTGCGCAATTTTTTTGGAAATGTTACATGTTGTTTAAAAGTCATGAACTGATTAGTAATCTTTTATAGGTCATTTAAAAAAAAAATTTCACGGAAAAGACTTAGATTTTTTTCACGCTAAATTTGGGTTTTTTTTTGGGATTTGACTCTTGATTTTTAGAAATTCGCTTCATTTCCTTTGTGTAAAGGAAGACAAGTTCCACTATCAGCAAAATTGTAAAGGTAGCAAAAATTGTGATCGACTTCTAGTTTCGCAAGTGGGTTTCAATTTTTAGATTTCCCAGTGGAATAAACAAAAATTACATAATGTCTGAAACGTTTTCTTGGTAGCTTTAGTTGGCTCACGTTTAACAGTCTCTTTATTTGCACAAGTGAGCTTGCGAGCGCAGATGGTTACGGTCAGGTCAGTACACGTTTTTTCCAATGAGGGTCGTGTGTACCAATTCCACTTCTGTCACAAGTAGAGGGGGGGGGGTCCCAGTGGCATCCGCCTCCTCAAGGTGGTACTGACTTTGGCAAAATAGATAATATCCCCTTCCCCCGAGGTTAGGTCTGCATTGAGTAGGTCCGGGAGTTATGATTTCGCTCTCTTTTTTTTTGCGGCTTGAAGCTTCGCCTCTGTTAAATCCCTTATCTGAGTTCGTTGTGTTTTGGTACAGTATCCAGGGCTAAAATTTTCAAGATCATCTTAAGTTATATTCGATGTGGTGTGTACTTTTAAGTGATTTCTTCAGTTTTGTCAGCTAACTTGCCTAGCTGTTTTTTTTTTAAATTCAAATTTCAAAATATCGATTGTAAATTAAAATTTTGGATGCTGCTGATTTTTTTTTCATAGACTAAATTTGCGGTTAAAAAACGATTATTATATTTTTGTGTGGTAGTTTTCATTGGCTAATTTTTAAATTGTTTTGGTTGAAGTTTTTTATATCAACAATTATTTCTGTTTTTGAGTCTTTCATTTAGTTACCGCAATTGCTGCTTCAGTATAACTGCAGCAATTGCGGTAATTTTTACGCTTTTCATTTGGTTTTTTTTTGCCAAATTTTTAAGCAACGAAATTGTATTTATATAAACTTATTAATTTTGTAGAAAAAAAAGCAATGATTGGAAACTTCTTTCATGGATGAACCAAGAACTGATTCGATTATCTGATTGCAATCATTTGAAAAGGAGCCTTATATGTTCCCTAGATCGTTAATGATTGGTTCGAGTTGTGGAATTTTTGCATTTTACTGTGAAAGTTCATAGTTTTGTTTAATTTGACATGATAATTGTTCTGACCATTTGAAAAATGGGGAAGAGTTTTCTATTCGGGTGTACAGGTTTTTTTATTGTTTCCCACGCAAAATTAGGTAACATAAATAGTCAATGGAATGTGTCAAGTGATATATCATTTTAAAGCCCTTTCAGTTGTGATTCGAACCACATTTTAAAAATCCCAATTTTTTCTTGTGTCGAGAAAAACCGGTTTGAAATTTTTGGTTTTTTAGCAGGCTTAGTAATGTTTATTTTAAGCCGTTTACAATAGCTTATTCATGCTTAATTTTAATTTTACTCGAGTGAAATTAGTTTCACAATAGCTAAATTCAATAGCTTCATAGCTTAGTTTAAGTCGTGAAAACTTAGTTTTACTCAAGTAAAGTTATTAATATCGATCCCAATGGCTTTATTATTGATCCCAAATATTATCGATCCCAATGGCTTCTTTGTACTCTCTCTCTCTCTCTCTCTCTCTCTCTCTCTCTCTCTTTCTCTCTTTCTCTCTCTCTCTCTCTCTCTCTCTCTACCCTATCTCCATTGCCATCCCTTGAAATGAGATTTTCACAAAAACTTAATTTATGTGAAGTATTTTTAGGCCGAAGTTATTTTCTACCAGATTGTGTATGATTCTGAAGGTGACGCTAAATTGTAACATCGATTAAAGAGGCCAAGTTAAAGTCTTGTTAAACGATTAGATTTTCTCATGGCTGCGCTATCGCAAATTTGTTTCTTGAAAAAAAACAAATTTTCGGACGGCGGTTATTCTGATTATTGAGGTTTTCTATGTGTGGCGAGGCGCAGATTAGAAAATGAGATAAGCCAGGTTGTTTTCCTATTCACATATATCGGCACAAAGTAAGCTGTATGGCGTGTATATTGCATCTAACCTTACTGTTTATCTAGAAGACTCAGTACAATTGTTAATCCGACCATCTGAAAAATGGGGATGAACTTTAAATTTGGGTGTGTTTTAATTTTTTTTTTCACGCTAAATCAGAAGTCACGAAGATGTGTCAAAAAAGAAGTGACGAGAAAAACCCCTTTGAAATTTTGGTTTTTAGTCTAATTTCGAACAGGTTTATTTATGCTTAATTTAAGTTTAATAGCTTGTGTGCCTTTTTTTTAGTTTTAGTTAAGTTATTTTAGTTTTTGGAGTTTTTTAGCGGCGTTTTGGGGATCGAAAACTTGAAAAAAAGTCATCAAAAAAATTTGAAAGTTTTCATTTTTTTCGGAAAATTGTTGTCGAGTTTGCTTATTAACTATGATTGTCGACGATGACTAAATTCTAGTTTTTCGTTCAGATCCTTTTATAACACCACACAGAAAAACGAAACAAGCTTGAAAAAACTTATAAATGTATATTTTTTATAAGACTATGTTCGGAACATTATGTGCTACTTGCAAAGTAACGAGTTATCCTTGTTTCTGTTTTGTCTGTATCTGAAAAATCAAGAAGTTGATCTGGACGTGCTTTCAAAAATTAGGTTTCAATTCAATGTGCTATTAATTGACTCCGTGCCACGTTTGTTCAAAATTTTTTGTGTGAGAAGAAATACTTTTCTTTTATTCCACAAATTTCATCGGCGGGAACAAAAAATGCGTCCAGTCTAGAATTTTTCAGCTCCTAGGGTTATGACACGCTATTTAAACTTGCTAACAATTTTTACGAAGAATCGCCGCGTTTCCGCCGTTTGAGACTTTAATTTTTGAGCATATAAAAACCTCAAGATTCCTGCCGGAAAATTATCCCGAAACAGTTTTTTTTCACAAACAGAATCGTATTCTTGTATTTTTAAGGCCTAAAAATTAATGATTAATGCGATATAAATGGAGGATAAGGACTATGTAGCCCTTCTAGACATTACCCTTATTTGTCAACTTATAAAAGGCATGACATGCCATCAGGTTCTGGCCAGTTCCAACTCAGATTTGGTCAGGCTTATGATTAAAGATAACATTTTGCTGAAATGCAATAGTACTGAACTGTCGACAGATTTTCTGCAGCATCAGAAATAATTGTTTTGACTAAAATTGATAAAAACAGATTTCTGACAGTGCTATAACTTGGCACCAATCGATTCCAAAACTTGTAGTTTGCCTCTGCTCGTGTTATCGTGTTATTGTTGCTATCGTTTTGGAGACATTTCTTTTGTTTTCAAATTAGATTTTGAAGCCTAATTTTCAAGTATGAAAATCGTAAATTGAGCAAAAGTTTTAGTTTTTGTTTTTCCTGAGCTCAATTACTTATTTACAATTGTATGTTTAGTGAATACATAAGTTGGGTTTCAAAAAAGTCAGACATCATTTTACTGCGTTTTCATGCGTACAAAGGTAATAAATGGTTCATTAGCTGACTTATACATGCGTTGTATTTCAGCAAGTTCTGGGTTTGCAAGCTGAAATTAGCCTAGCAAGATTAAAGTGTTCAACATTCTTTTTCCGCTTGATTTTCATCTATCAGTCATTGCTACTGGTTGTTTGATTGTTCTCTAGTGCATCACAAAACATGGCTGCTGTGAAGCTAAAGAGTCCATAAATTGTTAATTGTTTCCTTAAATTTCTGTCCGCAGATGGAATCGATCCCAAGGGCTTCTTTGTACTCCTCTCTGTCTCTCCGTAAATCTCAGCTCAACCCTAACCCATCCCCATCACTAGATACGAGAGGTTAACAGTAGCCTAATTTATTTGAAGTATCTTTTAGGCCGAAGGTACTTTTTCTTCAAATTATGCATGATTCTGTAGGTGACGCTAAATTGCAACATCGGTTAAGGAGGCCAAGTTAAAGTATTGTTAAAGATGCTGGAAATCCAAAAAAAAGTATTTAATTTTCTCATGGCTGCGCTGCTGCGTCATTGGCAAAATTATTTCTTGGAAAAAAATCTTTCGGCTTGCCAGTTGTCCCAATTATGGAAGTTTTTCACGTGCGGCGAGGCGCAGAATAGAAAATGCGATAAGCCAGTTTGCTTTCTATCCGCTTATATCTGCACTAAGTAAGCAGTAGTATGGCGTGTATATTGACTCTAACCTTACTGTTTATCTATATAAGCCCTGGTACGAATTTTTCGATTTGTTTATGGTAGGAAGAGAAAATAGAAAAATTTACTTCTTAACAGCTACCTTTTTTTGATTAAGTTCTCTTGTCCGAAAAGTGCCCAGGCGTTGTTAACAAGTCCAATATGCAAAAAAAAGTAATTTATGCAAAAATATTAAATTTTTTAACAGATCATCTCTGGGTCCTCGATGAATATGTAGAAAAGTATATGCCTTCTGCTAATGCTGTTCTTTAAACATAACCATCCTAATGAGTTCAAATAATTGTTGTTGTGCATTTACAAGTTCAAGACATATATCGTAGATAATGATGTAGCCACGTGGATGAGTTGGTTCTTGAGCATTTTGAGCCGTGTTTCGACTGGTTCAGCTTTCGGTTAGGCGAACTAGCAACATGTTTTCAAGCTCATCAAATCTAAACTCTCTTCAGAAACCCTTTTAAACCTTCTTCTTTTCAATTTCTCTCCTGCCCGTTCCTCTCTTAGTCAATGACTATTTAGACCAATCTCTCTTCATAATTTCATCTTTTCTCTTCGCGCCCGTATATATTTATCTCTCATGCTACCATTTTTACCACTGTGTATTATAGTTGCCCTGCCTAATCGAGTCAAATTTCAAGCATTGTCCTCTCTTCTTCGCCTATTGTGTAATAATTTTTCTCCGCTTGATAGCTGAGAAGTAAACCAGTTTTCACTCCCACTGTACTTTTTCGTGCCCCCTCCCCGCCTCTTTTGCCTCTTGTTTCGATTTGATGCCCCCCCCCCCCCATTCCTGACTAGAACCAAGTCTCATAGCTCGTTTGAGGTTATTGTGCAACTGATTTATTACTAGAGGAGAGAGAGAGAGTACAGAACAAAAAACGTCTTCATCTTTTGCTGAAAAGTGCAGTGAATACCCAACCCCTTTCATCATTTGGCCCGGTTTAATCAAATTTAATCACACCTCACTTTTCATTTCACCTTCCTTTCCCTCAATTTTATGGCTACAAAAACTGTTTGAATCTACTCGTGGATAGCCGCAAGAGAAGCCTCGTAGGCGAAGCTGTGGAACAACGAACAAATCTCAGAATCACTTGAGCTTCTTCACATTTCTATTGTTAGTACGTTTTCTTTCTCAAATGCTCACTTAATTTAACCTTATGGAAGACCTGATAACATTTTTGCCTAAATAATCGCTTGGTAGGTCAAACCACTTATTTTTTAGATGTAAAAGTGCTGATGTAAACGCTCCCTCTGTCCATAACTTTCGAAAATGAGAAATGATTTGACTGGCTGGTTAACTTTTGATTGACCTTACAAATTGTGGTCGCCCAATTCCAAGCATCATTTGCTTTCTGCTTTCTGTCATTTGAGATAAATGAAAGGTCTCAAACAGATCACAGATCAATCGATCAAACTGTCATTTTCTTTTTTGGCTTCGACCTTTTGCTCACTTTTCCTTTTTAGAGAGTATTTTTTCTCTATCAATTTGACCAATCAGGAAAACTAATGATGACTAATTGAATAATTAAAACCGTTTAACCAGGAATAATAAAACTAACATTTTGTCCATGTATCCCCATTAGTACGAATTATCCCCAATCAGTGGTCGAAAGGTCTTTTCAGGGTTGATAATTTTGTCCCAATTGGTAACCAGTTGGTAGGTGCAATTGAAAGTGTGTATATAAATAATTAAAGGACAGCTGCTTGTTAGTGTGTGGTCTCGGAGGAAGGTGAAATCAATCTAAAACAGAGTGCTCTCTGCACCCTTAGTTATTTTTTTATTCTGTGTATTGAATGACACTTCATTGGATAATTTATGGTGTTCCATTGATATTGACTATGAAAGAAAACCTAAATTACAGAAAATGATGTGGCTCAATGCAATTCTAAGAGATTCTTGGTGTCAATTTTACTAGATTTTTGTTCCGGCCAGTTGAAAAATGGGGATGAATTTTGCATTCGGGTGTGTTTCAGTTTTTTTTGTCTTTTCCAGACAAAATGAGGTACCACAAATAGTCATCAGAATGGGTCGAGTGATATATCATATTGAGGGTCTTTCAGTCGTGATTCCACCGACATTTTGAAAATTTTAAAAAAATTCTCCCAGTATCGAGAAAAAACAATTTTAAAATTTTTGATGTTTCGTCTAATTTCGAGCAAGAAAAGCAAGCGAGAGGGCTTATTTCGATTTTCAAGCAAGAAAAGTCAAGATAAATAGTAATCGAATTAGTAAGAGCGATATATCGTATTCAAACTTTTTCAGCTCTGATTCGAACGACATTAAAAAATTTCAAAAGTTTGTCCCAGTGTCGAGAAAAACTGGTTTAAATTTTTCGAGTTTTAGTTTAATTTCAAGCGAGTAAAGCAAGCGAGCAGAATTTTTATAGAAAAATAGGCCATGAGTTTTAGTTTCGCTCTAGTAAAATGCTTCTAGAAAATTTTAACGCAGTCTTGGGAGTCTAATTTGCAATCATTCAAAAAATATCTGCAAAATAATTGAATAAAGATTTTTTAAAATTATTAATAAAAAAAATAATTTTTGTTTTTCTTGCCAATTTAATGCCCGATTAGCTTTTTTTACTGTAATTTTTGAATATGCCTAAATTCTAGACTTTCGTCAGATCCTTTCATCACATCAGGCACAAAAACGACACTAATGTGAAAACTTATGAACTTTAAAATATGGTCGGAACTTTTTGTGCTACTTTGTTTTCCAATTTTCCATATTTCAATAACAGTTCAATGTATCTTCTTGACTGTGATATTGGGAATTCTGAAGATTTATTTGATGGAATAAACTGTGATTTTTAATAAATGTTAAGAAAAGAGTGACCACTCGGTCGTTAAAGGTCGCTACTTCTCGACAGGTCGCTAAAAGGTCGCTACTTCGGTGGAAGTCGCTATTTTTCGTGTACTACTTGTTTGCTTAATTACTAGTTTTTACATTACCAAATTTTTCCACATGCCATGGGCAAAAATTAAACTGACCCACGAAATTTTGAGAGAATTTCCATTTCTGAGGCGCTGAATTGAGCTTACGTTAGGTCGCTTAAACATCGCTATTAGGTCGCTACTTTTTTTCGGAAGAGTGGTCACCGTGGTTCAGAACTTGAGGAAAGAGCCAAATTGGATGCATTTCAGCTTGCCATAGTACATAGAAAGAAGATTCGAAATAAATTAGTTGAGCTATGCATAGCAGCCAGTGCTTATTGTGTATACTCATTCAGCTAAGAAGCCTATTTATTGACAACGGAAAGATTCAACAAACTAGCTGTTCAGCTCTTCTCGTAGAACAGCTGTTGTGGCCCTCTTTTTGATCTACAAGCCTTTTCCTCACTCTCAAGCAACGAAAAGGGATCATGGTTTGTCTCTATTTTTCTGTTGGATTCATGTTGCTGTTTTTTGTTACGCAATTAACAATCAAAACAGGGCGTGGTTGGGTCATAATCTCTTAGATGACATTGATTTGACATGTTAAGAAAAACTTTGTTCAAGACTTCCAGGATGATTTAGAAAAAAATTCTCTAGGTTCTAGTTTTCCGCCGAGAGAAGTGTTGTTCAATATAACCATTTAATCGGCAAGTGACTTTAACTTTTGGCTAAAAATTAGTCCGCTGGACGCGCTGGGCGGGTAACCAATTAATTTTGGTAATATTGGATCATAAGGATTAGACTCGGAGTTGGAGATAGGCTAGGTAATCATACCTGATTTTCCTTGTCGCTCAAATGGCTCTCGTTGTCTCACGGCCGTTGACGGCAGTTTTTTTTTCAAGGAGCATCTTTTAAAAACATGTTTATGCATAAAATGTAGGCAAATATTATAATTGATTTTTTGACTGTGAAAAGAAGAAAATAGGTGAATCAATTTGGCTCGAAAATTTTTCAGTTTTGTATTGACTGAAAGGTTTTTGATGTGATATCTCTGGTCGAAAACACATTTTGTTTAGTGTTCTTTTTATCCAGAGCTGATTGAGCTACTATTGCATAATTTCAAGGGATTTAACTCCTGGTCTGTGCTTTATTGATGAGCTTCTACTTGAAACTGTTATGTGCCACGTATGTTCAAGTTTCAGCTAATCTAAAATTGAGCGATGCAAGTGAAACTAGAGACCTGCTTTGGGCAACTATAGCACATTTTGCGGCAACCTTAGTCGAATTGAATGGAATGAAGACTCTTAGATAGGTCGTTACTATTTTTAATTTCGTTTTTTTTTTGCAGAAATTTTGGTTTTTCGCGGTTTGAGTTTTGGTTTCTTTTCAAGTTCAATTCATTTTTAAGAGTCGATGAACGTAGTTCATTTTCTTATATAGGTTGCGATGATTTGTTTTCAGGAAAGCCTTAAAATTTATTCAGGCTCAAATTCACCTTTTCGCGAATTGACTTAAGTTCTGTTCAATTCCTTTGTTGAAAGGAAAGCAAACTCCACTGTCGTACTGCAAAAGTTCACGAAAAGCGTAATCGACGTTTATTTTCGACAGTGGAATTTAACTTTCAGATTTCCCAGCGAAAAAGGGATACCTTTTGATCCAGTTTTCTCAAATTGGGTCAATTTTATCGAAAAAATGGCAATCATAAATTGTTCTAGAAATTCGAAGAGCTTTATGGGCTGCTATTTTTTTCTTTGAAATTGGAAAGTTGAGTTTTTTCATTTTTTTGTTTACTTGTGTTCATTGACTCTTTTCCAACTGTTTATTGGCTATGTTCTTTCTTAAAAAGAAGGTCAACGCGAACAGATGTATCGAACAGAAAAGGTCAAATTCACGAAAAAAATTGAGAGACTTTTAGTTTTGAAAGTGGATAATTTTTTAAAAATACCTTGCGGAAAAAATAACCTATTGCGCCTATTCTTTAACCTATTCCTTACATCTTTTTCGATGTATTGCGAAGTTGGTTGCTGATTGGCCGGTGCGGCAATTTCATGTCTGCTGGTATTATCAGCAGCAGTGGGGATAGCTAGGCTAGTGTCTCTACCACAGCTCTCTAAAACGCCTTTCGCTTCTGACCAATTGAATGTCTTCTGTTAAGGCGGCGACTTTACCTTCGTTGGACTCATCTGGATCGCTTGACCTTCGCTCCCCCTTTTTGGGGTTTGTGTCTTGTTTCCGGAGATGAAGAGTTTTTGCTTATCACCTCGTGAAGGTGCAAAACCTGTAGGCAAGCTGCGAACGTCACTGAGAGATTTTATCATCATCAACAAAAGTATTTTACTAACATACTTTGCAACCTCTTTAGATTGGAATAAATCTGTCATTGATTAGTTCCGATCAGTGCTTCAATCGACCCTTTATAAAGCGGTTTGTTCGAAATATCCCTCGAATTAAGAAAAATGTGGAGGGATAGTGAGAATATCAAAGCAAATTTTGTCAAATTTTTTATCGGCTTTCTTGCCGGGTGTTTTTTTTTTTTCAGTAACTTTTTTGATAGTTTTTTTAAAATTTTTTTCCTCACTTTTAAGAGGGTAAGTATAATAAAGTTCATGGGTTTATTGTTTATTCTGAGCACTTGAATTTTCAGTCAGAAAACACATAACTGATTAGCGGAGTTTTTACTGAAGTTCTAAGGAATTTTTTTTAAAAAAAAGTTCAGAAATTTTTTGCTTTAAATTTTCAGTTTTTTGGCATGCATAGTTTCAGATTTTCTTTTTTGTTCATAAAGTGCGTTGATTTAATTGTAGTTTTAATTAGTTTTGGGTGTCTTAGGTTTGAGCGATTTAATTCAGATCTATTCAAGGCGAGCGTATTGTTTTAATGTAAAGGTTTTTCGAAAAAACTATAAAAAATTATTTTTAGGCAATTTTGACTGTTTTGTCTACAAATGGATGTGGCGAGTTTCGCACGAGATTCAAGAATGTGGTTCTTCCTGGCTAAAGGCTTTTGCAGACAATGATTTTTCATGTTTCTAATTTCCTCAACGTGCGTCTTTTTTTTTGTAACCTATTTTTGTTGTGATCCAGGGGATCCAGATATTTGGTTACATATAGACTTTCACAGTTTTTTTTTAATTTTGTGCAAATTCTTTTTGTGAAATTTTGAAACTTTCGCATTCAAGTTTTTTTTCGATTATCTTTCTTTCCTTTTGATCTAAGTTTATAGCAAGCACTTGATGGAGCTTTTTCGTGGCGTGAAGTGTTTCCCATGGACATGCAGGTTATTTGGGCTTAAGGTTTTTAGCAATGTTTTTGAGTACTTCTCGGAGATCTTGGATCTCGATTTTTCTATCGAAAATTTGTTATCGTCTATCTATTTTATTAGTTATGAGATTAAAATTAATGGAGTTTGTACTGTCCCAATTTTGTTTTCTTTTTGTTAATTGAGTTCGATTGGAGTTGCAATAAGATTTTTTTGATCTTTCAGCGTACGGTTTACTCAACAGAATTAATTTCTATTTTTTGTTTTAGACATTATCTTCTGAGTTTCTGCATTACGTTTTATATCCTAAGTTGTGCAAATCTAAGCTTGGCGTCCGTGCTACTCTGGCAATAGCTAGTTTGTTTCACTTGCGAGAGTAAGTTTCTCGTAATCAGGAACAAGATTTTGTCCTGTAAACAATCTATATTACTAATGTGAATATTGAACTTTTTATCGAGCTTTAACAACTTTCAGTAATTGCTATTGCCTTTGGACCGTATTTCTTGGAAGAGTCCTGGCTTCACCTTGTTCTTGGCAGTTTTATTATAATGATTATTATTGTGATTATGATTATTATTTACACAAGCAAAGCTTGTGTTATAGTAATAACTATCTTTTTTTCGAAGTCGCAAATATTGTTGCGACAAAATGTGTTCATTTTGAAAGCGTTAATTTTGATCAATAACCAGCTTTTAAGTACAGCTAATGCAAAGGATATTAACACAGACTATTAGCAATTTAGCTTCAAGTTATCATGGATCTGTAGCGTAGAGGTAGCGAAGGAGATCCGCAACAAAATAAGATGGTTCGAACCTGGGCAGGGTCGGATGTTTTTAATGAACTGGTTCCTGCTAATGCATCATAATGGGCGTGCGTCACTGAAGAAAGTTTGTAGATTCAAAGTTTTACTCATTCATTTTTTCCCCAGCAGCGTTATCGGTCACATGTTTGCGAAGTGCAACTTCGCCTCTGTGTATTATTATTATTTTTATAATTATTATTGTTACAAATTCGATGCAGGCCGCTGGGAGTATGTATCGAATTGAAATTTTTCAGGAAACTTTCCTTGGGACTTCAGGGAACAGAAGGACTTTCGTTTGCCTGCTTATTCTTTGTCTTCTTAGATACCACAAGACTGCTTTTTCTTGTTTCGTAAGCAATTACACCGAAGACTTTAGTCAAGGTGTTATGGTATCGTGTAACGGGGTTTTTTTTTTAATGTTGTCTGTTGTCAAGTGTCGACAAATAACGTCCACAGTTATCAATTATCATGTGGGCTGGACTACATCGCGCTATGTCACGTGATTGCGTATGTTTGTTTCTTTATTTGTTCATCTTTATTTATTTAATTATCTGTTCTTCTATTTATTTAATTATGTTTAGTTTGCTTATATTTATTTATAATTTATGTATGTACATATTTATTTTTGTTTATTTTTATCACGTGTTTTGTTTATTTATTTAATTATTCTTTCTTTCATTTAGTTTTGCTTTTATTATTTCTGCGTGTGTATTTATTTAATTTATTTATTTTCATTTATTTATATTATGGGTCTGTTTGTTTGGTTATTTGTTCATATATATTTTTTCATGTCTATTTAATTATTTGTACATTTCACTTTTGCTTTTATTTATTTATTTATTTATGTATTTATTTATTTATTTATGTATTGATTTATTTTTTTATTGCTTATTTATTTATCAGGTGTGTTTTGTTTATTTGTTGATATTTATTTAATTATTCTTTCTTTCATTTAGTTTTGCTTTTATTATTTATGTATGTGTATTTATTTCATTTATTTATTTTCATTTATTCATATTATGGGTCTGTTTGTTTGGTTATTTGTTCATATATATTTTTTCATGTCTATTTAATTATTTGTACATTTCACTTTTGCTTTTATTTATTTATATATTTATTTATTTATGTATTGATTTATTTTTTTATTGTTTATTTATTTATCAGGTGTGTTTTGTTTATTCGTTGATATTTATTGCTATATTTATTTAATTATTTTCTTTCATTTAGTTTTGCTTTTATTTATTATTCATGTATGTATTTATTTATTCATTTATTTATTTATGTTTATTTATTTTTGGTTTGTTCGTTCATTTGTTGGTTTGTTCGTTCATTTATTTATTTATTTAGTTAGCGTCTTTGTTGTTTGATTGTGAAATTTCATGTTTTACTTCTTAGCTATGTAGTTAAAAGCAAAAAATGATTTTCAATTTATTGTTCTGTTTAGGATATTTTCAGAAAGATCTGTATATCACCAATTAGCGTACAACGATTTACAGGGAACGCTGCCAACGAGATTTGTCCAATTTGTGCTTCACAATTTCTCAATATAATAAGACTAATAGCTTTTTTTCATTTTAGCTCTTTCTGGTAAGTATATGTGTAAGTACGATTTTTAGTTATTCCGGAGACCCATATGAGTCTACATGCCAATTTATACGATTGGCCGATTGAAACGACAGGAGGCGTTTTGCTACACATACAAACACAATCTTTTGTATTTTATTATAGCTATAGAAATTGATCTACAATGCGTAAGTACGACATTTAGTTCTACGATTGTTATTTCAAGTCCTTTGTCAATATTTCAGGCTCTTTGTCAATATAGCAAAATTTTGGTGTATATATGTGTTTGTAAGATTTTTAGTTCTACAACGTTTATTCAGGCTCTTTGTCGATATAGCAAAATATTGGTGTATACATGTGTTAGTACGATTTTAGCTCTAGAATTGTTATTTCAGGCTCTTCGTCAATATAGCAATATTTTAGCGTATACATGTGTTAGTACCATTTTTAGTTCTCGAACTGTTATTTTATGATCTATGTCAATATATCAAAATTTTAGTGTATACATGTGTTATTACGATTTTTAGTTCTCGAACTGTTATTTCATGATCTTTGTCAATATATCAAAATTTTATTGTATACATGTGTTAGTACCATTTTTAGTTCTCGAACTGTTATTCCATGATCTTTGTCAATATAGCAAAATTTTGGTGTATACATGTGTTAGTACGATTTTTAGCTCTAGAACTGTTATTCCATGATCTTTGTCAATATAGCAAAAATTTGACGTATACATGTGTTAGTACGATTTTTAGCTCTCGAACTGTTATTTCATGATCTTTGCCAATATAGCAAAATTTTGGTGTATACATGTGTTCGTACGATTTTTAGCTCACGAACTGTTATTTCAGGCCCTTTGTCAATATAGTAAAATTTTGGTGTATACATGTGTTAGTACGATTTTTAGTTCTAGAAGTGTTATTTTATGATCTTCGTTGATATATCAAAAATTTAACCTATACATGTGTTAGTACGATTTTTAGTTCTAGAACTGTTATTTCAGGCTCTTTCTCGATATAGCAAAATTTTGGTGTATACATGTATTAGTACGATTTTTGTTCTAGAAGTGTTATTCTTCAATTATTAGTTGTTCAAGTTGTTTGGTTTTTGCTTCAGTTTCTATGCCTTCGGTGTATTGCGCGTAGCGCCTATGTTTATTATAAAGCAATTGTTGTTGGTTTTGTCCTGAATTTTATAAATGTTTTTAGCCCTGTTGTTGTATTTTTTGTTTGTTTTTCATCGCTTAAAAACTTTCGGCAAAAAGTGTTTCATCTTATGTTTCATCGCTTAGTCAACTAACGTTTTGTCTTTTAAACGACTAAAATTGATTGTTTTGATTAAAAATTCTAGTCATTTGTGTAAAAGTGCTAAGTTAAAAAATTTGATCCTCAAAACTTATTTATTTATTAATAATTTTGTGTGGCATTTTTTCAATGAGCTTCTCGCGTATTGTTGGGATTAATTGCTCGATATTTACATAAAGCCTATTGAGGGCTGGCAATTGTGACTATTTTTCGGAAAGTATTTTTCTTTTGGCCCGAAGTTTTTCAAATGTTTTTACCCCTGCGATAAGCAAGGGTATTGTAATCGGGTTCTAAACTTTTTGCCGTAAATAACTTTGATCACAGAATGGTCAAGTGGTAATCAGTATATTTGATACTCATTGGTTTACACGCATGCTTATATAATAGCGTGGTTACTGTATTATCCTTGTGTATACGTTAAGAGTTGCCTTATAATACTTTATCAGATTCGTTTTTTGGTAGATTTTCGGCACAGGTCGTTAGGCCTTAATTCTATCTGCTTAATTTCCTAATCTGTTTATTTCTTAAGTTATGCTGGTTGTATAACGATTGAACTTTAACAAGTTTTTCAAAAAATCTAATTCACATTCTTACGCCCTCCGTTGTACAATAGGAATAATTATAGTTGAAAAAAAATCTTCTCTTCATTTTTTTCGACCAAGTTCGCATTGCAGGAACATTTTTTGGCGTTCGAAATTTTACAATTTAAGTTTTTTCTTAAACTTCAAAAACGTTTGTTTCTCAGTCTCTGGGTTGTTACCGTTCTGATGAATTTACCGTTCCGATGCGTCACCGTTCCGTTAATTTTTGTTCGAGTTAATTGTTCCAGACCAATTGATACAAACAAATGAAAATGTTGGTTCACTAAGCTTTTTTTGACACTATCACATTTTTAATTTTACGATTTGTTTTCAATTTAGCGGCTTTCGTTTCAGTTCCTGTCTGCTAGTTTGTTGTGTTATTTTAGTGTGGTATTTCAACTTCTTTGCTTTATGGTTGACAACTTAAACTCTGTCGGTTTAGGTCACGAATTGGGTCTTGCATTCACTGCGTATAAAGCACTCGTGGACACTATATAAGCAGTAACTTTCGGTTGATTTTCAGCTTATAGGCTGTCGGTTGTAATTTTGTTGGCTTTTCTACCTAATATTTTGTTTCCTACAAGTTTCCGGTTTTGTTTTAAAGATCGATAAGACTTTGGCTTCATTTTTTTGAATGCACTTTATCTGCCTCACAAGGTCCTCATAAAAACCCAAAGGAATTTAATCATGAAAAAACTCTTTTTCATTTTGCAAAATTTTTGTTTTTCTAGTTTCCTTTTCAATTTTTTCTTCGCGCGAAGTCTTGTTTGCTACTTCTTAAGCGTCATGCTGTGTTAATCTTATATTTGTTGTGCTGCAAGTGGTGCGAAGCGCAGCTACGCCTATGTGTTTTTACTTTTTTTATTTCCGTCTCATTTTCTATTCGCTCGCTATCTTGCAATGCTACGCTTGCCTTGTATCGCAAGTGATGCGAAGCTCAGCTTCGCCTCTGCATCTAATTTTCGATTTTTTTAAGAAAAACATCTGCTTTCTGTGCCTTCGTATGCGCTGCAGAATTACCTGAGCAGTGCACATAAGTTAGATAAACAATTGTTTTTGTTTCCAACAAATAACATTCAGAAAAAATAGTACTAGTTAAATTAAAATCGTGTCAAATTAAAACCGTTTCAGTTTATTCGGTTTTTTTTTCTGTGTAGCTGACAATAATTTCTTTTCAAATGCTCAATTTTGTATTGATGTTACTGATGTTCGTTTCAGAGCTTTTTTTTCTGCTGCATTAAAAACAACTTAGATTGTTGCGCTGCAGTATTCGCTTTAAAACATGCTACTCGTCTGCAGGGTCAGTCTCAATTGATGTGTCGAATGTTTGGCTGTTAGACTGCTAGACTCTCTAACTAGACCTAATAATGTTGGCTTTCTGGTCCTTTGTCTCAACTCCTACCTGCTGCCTCCTGCTTAGCTGTCTCTCTTAATTTACCCCTTGCCCTCTCTTTGCTTATGCCAATCAAAATCCCTTCAGTTTTTTTTCTCTTTTCAGTTCTGAATTCTGTGTTTTTTGACTGTGTTTGCACCGCCGTATGTTCAGCTTATTTTTAATGTGGTAATACTTTTATTTCACTACCTATTAACGAAGCATGCAGCTATAACTTGTGCAGCTAGTGGCTTTCTGGTCTTCTTATGACTGCAATGCTTTTATTCTCAGATCTCCTACATACCCTTTAGCTTTTCCTAATCCATTGTTGCCGATTCCATTTTTACTTTTCTGGTTCCTTTCTCTTTGTCTGTAGGGCCAGTAGTGACCTGTCTGTCAAACTGCATTAGCGAATTATACTACATAACTACTATCCAACAAACAATCCGGCTTTATCTGATCCGAAAAAGCCAGCCAGAGGCTGGTAACACGCAAAACATTGAAGCACAACACTTACACACAACCATTGCTCCACCGGCGTTCCAAATTCCATCCCGAAATTCCAGTCTTTTCCAAACATTCCTTTGTTCGCATTTTTCCACCTTTTCTAATTTCTACCTAAAAAGCCTGTTGAACAGTCGTCAGTCTTTTGTGTTCAGTTGCTCTTTTCACTGGCTTAAAAATTCCGAAAGTAGAGTACCAATGTGTTCGACCTCAATTTCAATCTTTATACGGCATAAAGATTTATAAATATAAATATCAAAGTATACAATTTTACCTCATTAAAGTTGTTCAAGTTTTTATTGGCAAAGTTTTGGGAGCCAAGCTGTCTATTAATTACAACAATATTCAACAACTCAACGACATGGATGCTGTGCGTTGATAGATCTACAGTGGATCAAGGTGAGACTTTCTTGCTTTGTTTTTGGCGGAATTTGGGCAAAGATAACGTAAAGGATCTCATTGCCTAAAATAAAGCTAACGGTTTTTCCCACTTCGCTCATATTTGAATTTCAATTTTGAAAAACTATTCTAATGTTGTCATAATGAAATGAACTAGAAATGAAATGAAATGATGAAATGAAAAACAACTAGAAAATAAAAAGTTTAGAAGTGGGTTATTGTTGTCAGAAGTATTGCCCCTTTATAACCATTTAATTTCTAATAGAATCTCAAACACACCTTGAATCGCCGATACAGCCAAATCGGTTTTATGTGCCGAAGGCTCTAAACAATGCCAAAAATGTCAATATCGTTGAGAATCGAAGTGAATATAAACATGATCTATACACAATGCTTTTGCGGCGGTTCATATTCCACCTTTTTGTCGAGCGAAGCGTAGTGCTATATTACGTTGCTACTACCTTCTCCCATTTTCATATCTGTAAGTTACAATATGCAGCAGAAATGGCGCATATAAATCACAATAAGCAACTTTTTTGGCGTTAAAGTTTCGATCTGGGTTTTTTCTAAAGTTCGTATTCGTCATCCAAACCCAAGTTTGTAATTCTGGCTTTGAAATATAAAAGCTCAAACTATTTTAGTTCTCGAGATTTTTGAAATTAGGATAATCTGATAATTTTTAAAACCTTTTAAAATAAACCTAAAACTTTTTAAAATCTCAATCCTATAGTCGGTGATGGAAGGTTGATTTCAGGGTACTTGTAGGAATAGCAGATGTGAGTCCAAATATGGCTATTCAAATCCTTAAGTTTCCGATATGTTTCGTCTTTAAATATTTGAAAAATTACTTGATGTTAAAAAACGTAGCAAACATCGCTGTTGTGGGATGGGTTAAGCGTTTTCTAGGTGTTGTGGGTCTGACCTTTAAACATGACTGCTCGCATCCTTTCAGCTTTCGATATATCGCGTCTTATATTTTTTTTACAAAAAGTCTCAAAATTACTTGAATGTTAAAAAGTTTCACTAAATTTGAAAAAAGCAATCCTGTGCTGGGGAGCCGTCAGGTTGCAAAGGTGTTGCTGGTTTGGCCTTCAGTTTTGACTGCTCATCGAATAAGTTTTCGATTTATGATTTTTCTTTTAAAAAGTTTGAAATTCTCAGCCCTACGTATCCAAGTAGAATAATGCCTGCTACTGAAAATTCGCTAACTTTCTGCTTGCAAAAAAACTAATTAAACTTAATTTTCGGAATCGGAAGCACAATCTACTATATATTTTGAACTGTATGATAATGGTGGTTTCGCCGTATTTAAGCTTTCTTAATATATTTTTGTGCAGATTTAACAACGAAATTATTGTATGAGCAGTAGCCGTTATATGTCACCACGTTAGAACGTCAACCTATTAAAGCGTTGCACAAGAAGGCGTTTATGCCGGCTTAAAACCTTTAACTTAAAACTATTTCTGAGAATCAAAGGGCAATCTAGGGCAATCTAATACTACCGAGTGTGTAATTACACAAGAAAAGCTTGTGTTATAGTATGAACTATCTTTTTTCTAACCTAATATTGTTGCGACAAAATGTGTTCATTTTGAAAGTGTTCATTTTGATCAAATATTGATGAGCGACGCAAATATTGTTGCGACAAACTGTGTTCATTTTGAAAGTGTTCATTTTGTGTTAATATCCTTAGCATTGGATGTACTTAATAGCTGGTTATCGATCTAAATGAACACTTTCAAAATGAACACATTTTGTCGCAACAATATTTGCGTCGCTCAACAATATTTGATCAAAATGAACAAATTTTGTCGCAAAACGTTAGCTGACTAAGCGATTAAACATAAGATGAAACAATTTTTGCCGAAAGTTTTTAAGCGATAAAGAAACAAACAAAAAAATACAACACCAGTGCTAAAAACATTTATAAAACTCAGGACAAAACTAACAGCAATTGCATTTATAATAATTGCTTACAAATCAAGAAAAAGCTGTCTTGTGGTATCAAAGAAGACAAAGCAAGAGCAGGCAAACGAAAGTCCTTCTGTTCCCTGAAGTACCAACGAAAGTTTCCTGAAAAGTTTCAATTCCATACATACTCCCAGCGGCCTGCATCGAATTTGTAATAGTAATAATAATAATAATAATAATAATAATAATAATAATCATAATAATAATAATAATAATAATAATCATAATAATGATAATAATAATACACAAGGCGAAGCTGCTTTTCGCAAACACAAGCAAACATCTGACCGATAACGCTGCTGGGAAAAACTGAATGAGTAAAACTTTGAGTCTACAAACTTTCTTAAGCGACATACGCCAATTATGAGTCTATATAATTGCTAAATGACGCAAGCCAATTATGACGCATTAGCAGGAACCAGTTCATTAAAAACATCCGACCCTGCCCAGGTTCGAACCCTCTTATTTTGTTTTGGATCTCCTTCCCTACCTCTACGCTACAGATCCATGATACCTTGAAGCTAGAGTGCTATTTGTAATATAAGAATCTGTGTTAATATCCTTAGCATTGGCTGTACTTAATAGCTGGTTATTGATCAGACTCTTATATTACAAATAGAACGCTAGCTTCAAGGTATCATGGATCTGTAGCGCAGAGGTAGAGAAGGAGACCCGCAACCAAATAAGAGGGTTCGAACCTGGGCAGGGTCGGATGTTTTTAATGAACTTTTTCGTATACTATTTAAAATGTGTCAGCTGTATAAATTGAGTCTTGTTAGTTGGTAAAGTTCTTTTTTTCTTCAAATTGACTGGTACTGCTAGTGCGTCATAAATGGCTTGCGTCACTTAGCAATTATGTAGACTGATAATTGGCGTCCGTCACTTAAGAAAGTTTGTCGATTCAAAGTTTTATTCATTCAGTTTTTCCCAGTAGCGTTATAAGTCATATTTTTGCTTGTGTATGCGAAGTGTAAAATTTATTCCAGTAAGTGCTCTTAGTAGATTTTGATGTACTTGTATATTTTGGTTTACTATTCGTTGCTTTTCTAATTTTATTAAGAGTAATGAACGTAGTGAGCACTTTAATATAGGTCTTGCTAATTTTTTTTCAGGAAAAAGTCTTAAAGTTTGTTCACGCTCAATTTCGATTTTTCGCGGTTTGACCTGTAATTTTTTTTTAAAATTCAGTACATATCTATTGTTAAAAGGAAGGCAAACTTCACTATCGAACAGCAAAATTGTAAAATTCACAAAAACCGAACCGTACCAAAACACTGTCTATTAGAGAAACAAGCTTTGAAAATTTTAAGTTTTTGAGAAGAAATAGCTGTGAAACTATTTTCTTATTAACAAACCTCGAACTTAAGTGTGCGTAGTGTAATAGTACGACTATTCTTTAGTTAAGCCTAAGTCGCAAATGTAAATATAGGTGTCATTTTTAGTGGTACCTCTAAGGCTTTTTGATAGTATTTGTTTTGGCATTCGAATAGTTATAAGTTAACACAGTTTAAGCATTTTCTATTCATCAAATGAAACGAAAAAGTAATTTGTTTCAAAAAACATAACAATAAGGAAAACTCGATTTCAGAAATTTTCTAAGTCAATATATCTCGAAATTTTTTGAAATGCAGAATTTAGCTACAATGTGGCTTAGTGGCTATTTGTTTTTAGTGCATCGGCAATTTATTAGCATATGTAGCTGCTTTATTTGTAACTAGTGTTCCCCGAATGTTAAGCGTTCGTGGCCCAGAGGGCAGGGCGTGAGATTCCAAACTCGAGATCGCCGGTTCGAATTCGATACGTAGCAAGGTGATACGTAGCAAAGATTTACTAATTTGAGGCTTATTTCTATTTTTCTCAGTTCACTTTATGAAGCGTCGTGTTCTCCAAAGTTGACGTATAAAAGCGCAGGAACGTAGTGAAGACACTATAAAGATCTGAAATTCACCAAAAAGTCTGAGAAATTAATCACGTTCAGTTTTGATTTTTCGCGGTTGGACTAATGTATTTTCAGTTCAATTTCAGAAAAGTTCTCCGTTAAAAAGTAGAAATGGCGCGAAAAGACGTGATTGACTTTTAAATTTTAAAAACACTTATTGAGAACCCATTTTATCTGGGTTAATTCTATGAAAAAAGTCATTAATAAAAGGTTCTTGAAATTGAAAGAGCTTTAATGTGATGTTTCTTCTGAAAATTCTATTGAAAAAAATTATTCATGAACAAATTTCAGTTGGCTATCACAAGAACTGAAATTCACCAAAAAGTCTGAGAAATTAATCACGTTCAGTTTTGATTTTTCGCGGTTGGACTATTGTATTTTCAGTTCAATTTCAGAAAAGTTCTCCGGTAAAAATTGGAAATGGCGCAAAAAGACGTGATTGACTTTTAAATTTTAAAAACACTTATTGAGAACACATTTTATCTGGGTTAATTCTATGAAAACAGTCAATAATAAAAGGGTCTTGAAATTGAAAGAGCTTTAATGTGATGTTTCTTCTAAAAATTTTATTGAATAAAAATTATTCATGAACAACTTTCAGTTGGCTATCACAATAATTTTTTCTTAAGAGCTTGATGTGAAATTTTCACAAAAATTCATCTCAAAAAACATCTCAAAAACATGCAAAATACTTTGACGAGTTTTGTTGTGCCTTTAATAAATATATTTGCATATTTTCTTAGGTTTGCAAGTTCAATTGAAGTTTTTTGGACCTCAGTTTTTCAGATTTAGTTTTTAGTTCAGAAAATCTATTTTTTGAAAGCTTGAGGATCTCAGAATTCTAAGATTTGGTTTTTGTTTTCGTTTAGCGTTGTTGCTGGTGGCATAGGGTGGGTTTTTAGGTGAATTGTGTTAAAATGTGGTCTGAATGTTTTCGCTTCTCATCAAATTTCGCAAGAGATTTTCAGTCTGAATTTTATTATCTCACTCCCAATCTGATTGCAGCTCTTTTTTATATAAGCAATCTAGTGAGCGTAGCTTCATAATATGAATCGACTCTTTTTCTAACCCAACTCGCAATTAAAAGTGCTCATTTGTTGGCGTAGCATTGGTAGTTTAGTGGCTTCTGTTCAATCTGCTTTAATGGTAGTCAGTCTTTCCCTATTATCATGCAACAATGGCGTAGATGCGACGAAGTGAGACTCGTTATATCCAGCTCGGCGGTTCGACTCCGGGTTAAAATCAAAGTGTTACTTTTCATAGTTCCTTTTTTACCTTTTCTCTCTGTAACGTCCTAGAAAAGTCCGTTATATTAAGAGTGCTATAATCATCCATATTTCCTTATTACCATATATGGAGCTTGAACTTGTATATCATCATAAGAATGTAAAATTTGCCTTATAACTCTCAATTGTGGAGAGCAACTTATAAGCAAACATATTAAAATACGGTCAGACCTGTCAAGCTGCGCAAAAATTCCAGCAGTACAAATTGACGTCTGCTTTAGACTTGTAATAGGGTAATTGGTCTAGCTCGGGGACCGTTGAAATAAGCTTCTGAAGAGGGTCGTCTAATTTGACGTCAATTTGTACTGCTGGAATTTTTGCGCAGCTTGACAGGTCTGACCGTATTTTAATTTGTTTGCTTATAAGTTGCTCTCCACAATTGAGAGTTATAAGGCAAATTTTACATCCATCCTTATTCACGTTTGATGTTGTTTCTTGTCCACTTACTATGTGTTGTCTCCATTTAAATTGTCTTGCGCTCGTTATTAACCAAATTCCAAACCCGAGGTTGGTCGCTTTTTCCGGGATGGGTAGTAGGATTTTTCTGGTTTCACATACAGCTAAGGCAACTATCGGTTCCTGGTAGTAAAGTGTCGCAAGACATGAGGATTGTGCTAAGTGTGTTTCCATTGTTTCATGGGAAATTCTGTATGTTGATGATCCAATGCAGTTGTCCAATTGTTTTTGTGTAAGAGTTGTCGTTTCCATCGAATCCTGTGAAATTGCTAGGTATGGGCCTTCGATGACCCATTCTAAAGCTTCAGAGGGATCGTGTTGTGGCATTGGTACTAAATGTGCACTGTAAACTGTAAAGGTTGTTGTTCTTGATGATAGAGGTATCGCCAATGTCAGAAGTAATCCTTGTTTTACTGTTGAAATTTCTGTTAGTAATTTCGCATCGTAATAGGACATTAGATCTTGCATTGGAATTGCCAATGAC
Source organism: Symsagittifera roscoffensis (assembly GCF_963678635.1). Classification (NCBI taxonomy): domain Eukaryota; kingdom Metazoa; phylum Xenacoelomorpha; order Acoela; family Convolutidae; genus Symsagittifera; species Symsagittifera roscoffensis. The sequence continues at coordinate 9,161,169 of NC_087065.1, read as the reverse complement.
AGTTTATCCGTGGAGTATTTTTGTGCATCATGTACTGAGTCGAGTACAGCATTTAAAGATTCTCGTGGAACTAGGGACATTGGAAGTCTTTTGTCTAGTAGAATTGGGATTGAGTTGAGCAAATTTATGCTATAGGCGTATAAAGCTGAACGGTAACTTTTGACGTCTGCATACAACGTTCAACAATGAAGCGGCTGTGTCGAAATTGAAATTTAGCTGTTGGTGCGAAAACAGCATTTGAGTACAATCTCGTAAAACATGAAAGTTGTTTTGAAAGATTTCAAATTGCTGCTGTACAATTTTCCAATTTTTGTTCTGGTTTTCTTGCATTTCCTTTTGGATTTTCGCTATTTCGGCTATTTCGTTGGAAATCAAGAAGAATTTCTCGTTGCTGGCTTGTTCAATTTCTAAAACGTACTCTTTAAGTTGGCTAGCGTATTGGCTTAGTCGGTCAATGTTCTCTGCATTTTTCTTTCCAGTGTTTTGGCAATTACCGAAAACTCCAAGAAATCCACAGTCACTTGATCCTCCCATTGATATTCCAAGGGATCCGAACAGCGCTATTCCTGCTACAGCAGCGGCTGCTACTACAGGTGCACCGCGTTTTTCACGATTTTGGATTCCTTGTGAATTTTGTTGTTTGTTTTGATTTTCTTCCTCGTTTTCATCGTTCGATAGAAATTTTGCTGTTACGTTGCGCATGTGTTCAACTTCCTGCTGTGCTGCATTTGTTTCGTTTTGTATTTTAGCCAGCATCCAATTCAAGTTGAAGGGTTTGTGCGAGGAATTGAAAGGTTGCGAAAAATCTAGTGGACATTCGGCCGAAGGCTGACTCCACATTTCTGCTAATTTTGCTAACATTGTTTCTACTTGTTTCTGCATCGTGAAATTGTATTTCGGGAATGGCACAAGAAATTGAACGTTAACAAATTTTTCCGCAATTAATATTTGGGACTCAACCCAACACCATCAAGAGAAACAAAACTTGATCAGGTACGAGCTAGCATTCAGCGCCATCAGCAAACGACCCCAGAACCAGTAGCCAGATCTACACGAAACCGAACAAATCAGAAAAACACAAAAAGATCAGGAAACTTAAACTTAATTCAACGACAAATACCAGCGCAGTTTGTTAAACTTAAAGGCAATACCCTCCACTCATGCCACTCAATAGTGAACTGCGTGTCTTCGGATTTGACGATGAACACGGGACTAGCAAAAATGGTTGCTAAAATGTACCCCTCTATGCGAAAAAATGGAAAAAACCAGCCCAAATTCCCAGTCGGAACAGTAATCCCGTACTTTGACCCCTACAGAAATCGTTATATCTTTAATTTGGTTACAAAGGAGCAGGAAAGCGATCACCCATCGTATTATGCCCTCCAAGTAGCTCTCACTACCCTCAGAGACGTAGTTCAGGAATACAACATACGAGCGATAAGCATGCCAAAACTGGAGTTTGCAAACAATCAACTCGAAAAATCAACCGTTATGCGACAACTTTACGAAATTTTTGGACCACTTAATATCGAAATCAACTTATATAACTTTTGACAAACTCGCCAATAGTCCCTTCAACGAAATTATGACCTTTAGAACGATCCAGTACAACAGCAAAGTGACCTCACTGCCGACAAAAGTTTTACACAAATCTCAAATTTCAGCCCTAGATTTGCGCAAAACACAAGAGTTCAACACCCACTGGTACAATTGGTCTATAAATTAGCCTGGATACTACCCAATACCTGTTTTTTAAACTGGATTAAAGCATTAAAAATAACTTTGGTTTGGTGCTAACACGCCAAAAACTTGAAGAAAAGCGGAAAAATCAAAATGCACTGAAAACGCAAAATTCTTTAAAAACCGCCCGTTTCAGAAGTAGGCGTCAGAACCGGTCCAACATTAGTTTAAAACGTTTGTATGAATGTCGGTAACAACTTGTATAGGATGGAATCTCCCAATTCTGTCTCCTTTTGAAGCTACGCATCTTGAACAGAATTTGCGAAAGAAAAAAAAAGAAAAAGAAAAAAAAAGAAGGTCAAAATAGCATGCTACCTTCACTAACTCAGACGATCAATACACTGGCATTTATTGGGCTTTACAAGTTCTACAGCATGCGTATATAAGCTCTTAATAAACAATCTATGCTATGCACAAAGTGATTAATGTCTGGGGACTTGTAACCATAGTGCATTTTTTTGAGCGAAAACAATAAAACGGTCTTACACTTACATGTCAGTCGGAAATCGTCTGATGTCCAGCAAATTGGTCGAAGAACTCCAAAACTACCCTCGGCCAAACTCGAAGCTCTTCCCTGGTAACATCGTTCAATATCGAAACGTAAGGAGGACTCGTAGTGCCAAGTTTCAACTGCATTTTCTCCTTCCGAGAAAGGGGCCTTTTCGCAGAACTTAAACTTTGTGCCAAGTCATAACCGCATGCGTGGAATGTTTTGACGTGAGTCGTAATGTTGGCCTCTCTGACAGTAACGGGGAAATCGTTAGGGCAGTCTTTAACGGACTTTCGATAATCACGGACAAGAAGAAGCCGCAGAAAGTACGGTAAACCATGCAATTGGATCTCCTTAATTACCAATCCTTTCTCGATTCCAGTTGATAACTTGTTAACGACACGCCTTCCTAGCTCTGGGGCAAAAACAGTCCCCAATGCCTCATATCCGGTGACAAGCGACCACAACAGCTCGCCTTTATGGTTGTATCCCGGCTCAGTTAAGACAGCATGAACCGCACAGCTGGGCTGAACGATTACATCCTCGGGCTCCGCGATATGATAAAAGTAGTGAACCTTTGGTTTTCTCTTCAAACCACTCGAGCCAGGAGGATTACTACTGACGCCATTGAGAACAAAATCCCGCAGCTTCGAAAAGGTGTCCTGCTTGAACAGGTCCACGCCGGCCTCGTTGTTGTTGCAAATGATCCACATTTGAGTGCCACCAATCACCTTCGCGATGGACACAGCACCCGCCCCCCCATTCGATGTGTCCAACAGTACACCACTCTCCAAGCTTCGCTATGCTCGCCACACTCGTAATAGCCAAATTCGGAGGTTTGGGAAAAATAACATTACTGGACCCGGCGGGAAACTCGAAAGATAAAGTACGCGAGCCCGGTAAATCAAAGTCATTCCCATCGTTTGCCATGAGACCTCCGCAGTCGTACTTCTTTATCAAATCTTCCACTACGCAGTCACCATCGTTATAGAATTCCATCAATTCCGGACTCCATTGGTAAACAACTTTCGCCGCAGCTCCACGTAAGAAGAAACTTTCTGTCGGAAAACTTTCACCGAAAACCCACTCGGTCTGTTGATGTAATGGCGCAAAACCAAGCTTTTCGAGTTTTTTCTCACGTGCCATTTGAATAATGTCAGCAGGCCGAATGAAAGAAAAAGTTTTAGTAACTTTCGAACTCATAATAATCTGAAAACACAAATCAACCTCAAATCATACATGCTGAAAAATGTGCAAACATGCACTTAAAGAACACAAAAGGCACACATTGAGAACACGCTACGGTCGATTAAATACGCTCTAAACAAATATGAAAAGGAAGGGGAGACTTGCATTTAACTTCAAAAAAAAAATCTGAAATGAAAATTTGCATCTTCAAAAATTGTTTCCACACTACAAGCTATACAAAACGAAAGCACACGACTCTAAACAGACAAGACCTGCTAATCTCCTCTAAAAACTGTCTGACCGGCTGTCCTCTAAATGCATGTCCTAACGATACCTTCGCGAGGTGTACAGAACTGCCACCCACACACAGCAAGCGAGAAGGATAAAAATAACAATGAGCATAGCAAAGTACGACTCATCGTGACCCCCGTCATCAGCAATGCCCGCAATTAAAGGACGATGAAACGAATTATTGTCTTGGCCTTGATCACAAATACGTGACCTTCGAACTGTCCAAATGTTCTGACCCACGATGAATGATCCATTCTTACAGCATGTAATAATGGAGTTAAAGAATGTCACATTCCAACACATTTCGCTTCTGAAACACTCAACAACCCTTTACTACACGTTTCTCCATTTCCCTTGAACAAAACGATTATTACCATATATAAACATTCATTTTTACTTCATCATCAATTAGATCCAACAAAAATCCGAACCACCGAAACTATAGTAAATAAACATTTCCAAATAAGTAAAGACGACAAACCAACAGAAAAACATCCTCTGACAAACATACGAATATTTATATTCGAGAAAACTAACTCAATCGGTTATTCTCACTCTTACACCTTCATTAAATCAGTTTATAAAGCCCAGCCCAAAAATGAGGCCAAGAACTATTCTACTCCTGACTTTCGTCTTAAGTGGAAATTGCGATACAGTTTCTTCAGAATATGAAGCGCTTACAAGAGGAATTTTATTCCACAAAGAGTCCCAAATATTACTTGCGGAAAAATTTGTTAACGTTCAATTTCTTGTGCCATTCCCGAAATACAATTTCACGATGCAGAAACAAGTAGAAACAATGTTAGCAAAATTAGCAGAAATGTGGAGTCAGCCTTCGGCCGAATGTCCACTAGATTTTTCGCAACCTTTCAATTCCTCGCACAAACCCTTCAATTTGAATTGGATGCTGGCCAAAATACAAAACGAAACAAATGCAGCACAGCAGGAAGTTGAACACATGCGCAACGTAACAGCAAAATTTCTATCGAACTATGAAAACGAGCAAGAAAATCAAAACAAACAACAAAATTCACAAGGAATCCAAAATCGTGAAAAACGCGGTGCACCTGTAGTAGCAGCCGCTGCTGTAGCAGGAATAGCGCTGTTCGTATCCCTTGGAATATCAATGGGAGGATCAAGTGACTGTGGATTTCTTGGAGTTTTCGGTAATTGCCAAAACACTGGAAAGAAAAATGCAGAGAACATTGACCGACTAAGCCAATACGCTAGCCAATTTACAGAGTACGGTTTAGAAATTGAACAAGCCAGCAACGAGAAATTCTTCTTGATTTCCAACGAATTAGCCGAAATAGCGAAAATCCAAAAGGAAATGCAAGAAAACCAGAACAAAAATTGGAAAATTGTACAGCAGCAATTTGAAATCTTTCAAAACAACTTTCATGTTTTATGAGATTGTACTCAAATGCTGTTTTCGCACCAACAGCTAAATTTCAATTTCGACACAGCCGCTTCATTGTTGAACGTTATGTATGCAGACGTCAAAAGTTACCGTTCAGCTTTATACGCCTATAGCATAAATTTGCTCAACTCAATCCCAATTCTACTAGACAAAAGACTTCCAATGTCCCTAGTTCCACGAGAATCTTTAAATGCTGTACTCGACTCAGTACATGATGCACAAAAATACTCCACGGATAAACTGTCATTGGCAATTCCAATGCAAGATCTAATGTCCTATTACGATGCGAAATTACTAACAGAAATTTCAACAGTAAAACAAGGATTACTTCTGACATTGGCGATACCTCTATCATCAAGAACAACAACCTTTACAGTTTACAGTGCACATTTAGTACCAATGCCACAACACGATCCCTCTGAAGCTTTAGAATGGGTCATCGAAGGCCCATACCTAGCAATTTCACAGGATTCGATGGAAACGACAACTCTTACACAAAAACAATTGGACAACTGCATTGGATCATCAACATACAGAATTTGCCATGAAACAATGGAAACACACTTAGCACAATCCTCATGTCTTGCGACACTTTACTACCAGGAACCGATAGTTGCCTTAGCTGTATGTGAAACGAGAAAAATCCTACTACCCATCCCGGAAAAAGCGACCAACCTCGGGTTTTGACTTTGGTTAATAACGAGCGCAAGACAATTTAAATGGAGACAACACATAGTAAGTGGACAAGAAACAACATCAAACGTGAATAAGGATGGATGTAAAATTTGCCTTATAACTCTCAATTGTGGAGAGCAACTTATAAGCAAACATATTAAAATACGGTCAGACCTGTCAAGCTGCGCAAAAATTCCAGCAGTACAAGTTGACGTCAAATTAGACGACCCTCTTCAGAAGCTTATTTCAACGGTCCCCGAGCTAGACCAATTACCCTATTACAAGTCTAAAGCAGACGCAAATATTTCCCTATTTCAGCAAATGAAACTAGAGTTGACAATGATGTCAGTAGATAATCTTCAACAAAACGATTATGACAATATTGCTAAACCCTTAGTCCACAAAATGCAACTTTTGAAACCAACATTAATTGATAAACTCGATTCCTACGTCCCTATAAAAGTCTCTTTGTCCCTCACAATCTTTGTTTTTATCGGAAATCTCCTTTTACACATCCTAGTCATGTACCTTTATCATAAATTCAATTTTATTCGAAACTTAACGCCAAAATTTATGAAATCGACCGATACAAAAATTCCAGTAAAACAAGTTATGTCAGTAACTAAGGACCAATTCCCACTGGTACAATCGATGGATCATAAGCTCAAAAGGAAGATAACTTTCATTAATGAATCTACAACGGATGAAGAAATAATACAAGACATACTCCTTCGGTTAAACAAAATCGAGAACCTTGTGGATGAACACCACAAGCATCTGATACAAGAGGAAAGCCAAAGAGACGCTATACAAACCCAATCCCTCAGTTCATCCCGCAGAAGTCTCCAATCGCAGTCACGGCATTCAGTACATGCCCGTGAAATCCCGCATGAAACACAACAAACAGACCAAAACCCAATCTACTTTCGGTCCCCTCAAAAATTCCCAGTTCAGACCCTCCAGCAACAACAATCACCGGTGAACAACGCAACAACACAATCGACAACTTAAGGGTGGCACCTTAGAAAAAAAAAACTAGTAACCACATTTAAATTTATATACATAAATTTTATCAAAGAACGGTTGTGTAACGTCCTAGAAAAGTCCGTTATATTAAGAGTGCTATAATCATCCATATTTCCTTATTACCATATATGGAGCTTGAACTTGTATATCATCATAAGAATGTAAAATCACTTGCTCAAACACGAAACACCACAAACAATTCTTGTATTTGCTAAAACCACTCATAAACCGGAAAAACGTATTTATCTGTTTACCTATCTGAGAACATAATTACTCCATCCTGCCCCAGTTATAACTTGCCGTATAAAATACTGTAAACTCTTGCCTTATTAAGTGTCGCTAAATTTGTTATTTTCTTTCATCTGGCGCGTGCCGGCGCAAGTAGATATGATTATATTTGAATTATTGAAAAGAAACCAGTGAAAAAATTATAACAAAGAGAGCGATGAGATTGAAACCTGACGAACAGTAAGACGAAATTCAGTATTAAAATAACTAACTATTTTTACTATCTAAGAGTGAGATCAGATACTGTCGGCCCTGCTCCGAAGTAAAGTAAAAGCTCGCCATCGAAAGATTGAATTTTATAGTAAAGCATTGTCCAATATTCCTAGGAAATAAATTAAAAATAGCGCCATCACACTCTCCTTATTTCACGCTTGCCTTTCTCGCTTGTGTTTGCGAAGTGGAATTTCGGATCTGTGCATTCATTTGGAGCTGATTTATTATTTAGTGCTACCCAATAATTGTGAATGATTTTCAAAAAGAATTATTTCCAAGAAATTTTTTAAAGAATTCGTTTAAAAAATTTTACGCTCATCATACTAGTCGGAACATTTGAACTGTTTCATTTGTTTAGTTGATTGTCATAAGAAAAATGTACTACACTGATGAATGAAATACCACAATGTTAGGTCGGCTAACGTTTTCAGTTTTGAATTGCGGATGTTTTACGGTAACCTTTGTTGAAAAAGTCAGGTCGAATACGAAGTGGAAGGAAACTTCACATTCGCGTGGGTTTACTGTTTTTTAATTTCTTTTTCAGTAAAGCTTAGGTGCCACAAGCATTATGTGATTGTCGAGAAAAACCGTTGTGAAAAGGTTGTTTAGTTTATTTTAGAGAACGTAAAGCCAGCGAGGAGCTGTTAATTCAAAAAACCTTTTGGTTAATTTGTGAAAGCTAAGTGTTAAGCTAAGAAAAATTAGTTTTCATAGCTTGATTCAGCGCTTCACCCGCTCCATAAATAAAATAAATTCTTTCATAAAAATAGATAATTTAATAATAAGCCAGGAAGCGGACTTGTAGTTTCTCTCCCATCACGTACAAGAAAAACGACAATTAACAGGAAAAAAAAGAAAAAAGCCCTGTGGGACTCCTATGTAGTATATTTGTTCGAACATTTATTAGGCTGCTTTAAATAGCCATGCCCCTTAAACACCAAAGGGTTAGCTCAAATAGTCTACATCTGAATGTCAAATACTCAAGATTCAGGCAACAATGTTGCAAATTGTGTAACAAACAAAAAAGAATCTGGTCTAATTGATTTGAAACGGGTTGCATAGTATGTTGACATGAATGATGTGCGCTGACTTTGTGATGTAGAGTCGACTCAGTTCACTCAGGTAGGTTGATCAGGGGGGGGGGGGTTATGGAGGTTGATCTCAGGTAGAGAGTCTAGATTGTGTTGTGGGACTGATTGGCCTATTAGTGGGTCTTTGTCGCCCCCACTTTACCCACTTCCCCTCCATTGTAGTGGGTCATTGTCTCTCAATTCAGACCATCTCCTCCGCCTCTTTCTTTCTTATTTGTCTTAATGTGGCCTCTAGCTTTTGTACCTGCAACAGGGACCATCATGATGTCCATAATCTAAAGCACTGAGACTGAGGTGAGAATATCCTAGAACATGAATGTTTTTTAATTCTATCTCATCGTAGTGAAAAGATATTGTGTGGTTCAATTCTTATTATTTGTCCAAAGAGAAAGTCCAGCATTCTTGGGGGAATTGTTCAGATTTTTATTTTTCTATCTTTCATTTTTTGTTTCCCCAATTTTATAAAATGGCCACTTTGTTATTCAGCTCGTAAGTCGTACTGAAGTAATTCTTTTTATGGTTCCACCAAAGTACTTTTACTCCTGTTATATGACCGTCCTGCTACGCCCAGCGTATGCTCTTCATAAACTAGATTTAAATAGAAAGTTCCACCCTGTTTCTTGGAAAGTTCCACCCTTTTTCTCTTTCTCATTTGCTCTGCTTATAAAGTAATTTTTAATACCCGGTTTTTTGTGAGGAAATTGGAATGTCGTGACTTCCTATTCATTTTTGTCGTGTAGCTTGAAAAGTTGGAGCAGAGAATAGATTTATTAAAAAGTTTATTGGAAATGTTTGGCAAAATCAGCAACTTGTCCTCCCCTTCCTCCTCAGCCTACTCTTACTCTTACTGTTATAACTCCCCTCTCTCCAATCCCAAATACCTGCCTCGTGATTCGTCCTATGAGCGAAGACGCAGGTCAATCAATTCGTACAATTCGGGTCAAGTTCGAGCAAACCAGAAGAAAACTGCTCTGAAAGTTTTCAAGTTGAAGTTGAAATATTCGGTTATTTGCTTTGTAGCAAACAGTTTTAACAAAATTCACGGCGTTAAAAAGTTTTAAAAATCTGAAGTCGGTTCAATTGATTTTCGCAGCCAAACTTTTTTTATCTGACTATGGTCCGCTTCTGTTTGCAGGGAGTAGATCAATTGCAGCTCGAAATTATTTATTTGCTATCAATTTTTGCAACTTTTTCATGCGGTACGAACTAATTGATTTTTCCGCGACCAAATGGAGTACTAGTTTTTTAAAATCACATTGCCTTGTCTGACCCGAGTTGTGCAAATTCGTCCGCAGGTCCAGCAATCGCCGTATGCTGCTACTGAGTCTCATTTCACATCTGGACACGCCCCATTCCTTAACTCCCTCCACTCGGCTGCCCATTGCTCTGAGAGCGAATACGGCCGCCGAAACAAGAGCGAACAGAACAAACAAGGTAAAGGAATTATCAATGTAAATAGTCTTTAATACAGCCAAATCTGCTAACCTGTAGGTACACATTTAAAATAAAACAAATCCAGAGCACATAAGTTGCTGAGTTTGAGACGAAGCAATTTCGTCTAAGCATTTTTTAAACTGTAAATGTTGAACACGAGCAAACCTTAATGCACTGTGGACAGAAAATCTGGTTGTACGAGTTCTGAAAAAGTTGTTTCTAAAAATTTGAGATACTAGACTTTCTTCAGGTCCACAATTAGTACATATCATGGTGTCTTTAGCAAAGGTGTCGAAAGGTAGTTCGTCCTAATGTAGATGGCGTAAATTCGTAACAAACAGTGGCGAGAGAAGAGGAGCGTTAGGCGCCGCGCCTTTTATAAATACGCGCCCCTGTAAATCAATATTTTTTGATGACTGGACTTATAATTTTTGTTAAACTTTACTAAGTAGAAATCTAATTACAAATTTAACAAAGAAGTTCATATAGCGCAAAAAAGCATGCGTTTATCAAACTGGAATATAGACTTTGTTTTCTAGTTAACAACTAGTTTAACAAAATCAGTTGAATCACTTGCCGACTATGCTGCTGACTGATATTTTCAGTTCAATGAAATGTCAAATGCAGCTGGCATGATCAATTTCATAAAAGTTCAAATTTAACTACTGTGTGGGTAGTAGTTACTACAGGGTAGTTTCAGGGGACTTGAAAATTTTAAAAATCTTTTACAAATCCCTTTTTTTCGACTCAACTGGTGTCTGCTCAAAGATTGTCGGCCTTTTACCTTCGTTACTTTTGTTCAGTTGCTAATTTGAATTTAAAATGTCTGGGTTGGCATGTTTGCCTTGAACTCCTGTTTGATAAAAATAGGCTTTATGAAAATGCATGGGATTGGGTTTCGGAAAATATTCTTTTTGCAAAAAACTATCAAAAAAGGGGTATTCATAGAAAAACCGCCTACATCTTTTGTGCCTGCATCCTCTTCTGGTCTCTTTTTGCTTTAACCTTTTTTCTAAAGCCTTCGAAAAAGTCTGTGGGGGTGAAAAATTGACCGATATTTCTTGTTTTTTTTTCGTTTTCTCGAAAACTTACCTACCAAAAGCAAGATTTTAAAAAAATTAATAGTGCGGATTTGAAAAGACCCCCTTCAAAAGCGGTTACGCCCAAATTTTTTTCGCACCTAAAATTATGGCTCTCGGAATTGTGAAATTTTTGATCTTTGATTACCGTTTTCTGAATCTTGTTAACTTTTCTAGAAAACTAGCCTTCCAAACCTCAGGTTGTGAGTTCAATGGAGATAAGGGACAGTGGGAAGCTTCCCTGAATTAGCGGCCACTTACTAATTTTGTTACACAAAAAGTTATCGTCCTCGGAAAAGTCAATTTTTTGATTTTTCGATAGTTTTTTTTCAAATTTTTCAAATTTTACCGAAAAATACCTTGCTATATCTAAGACTTTGGTTCAATCTTAAGAACGGGTTGTGAAAATCTTAATTGCATACCCAACTACGCCCTAGTTTTTTTAACTCAAAAGTTTTTGGCCCTCGATTTTTTTCACTGTTTTTTGATTTTTTTTACTTTTCTCGAGAACTACCCTGCCAAACATGAGTTTTTGAGTTCAATCGAAAATACAGGTTGAGTGAATCTCTTCGGCATACGCGGCCAAGCCCAATTTTTTTTACAACAAAACTATGATTCTCGAAAAAGTCATCTGTCTGATTTGTTCACCGTTTTTGGACTTTTCTCGAAAACTATCCTGCCAAATCTGATATCATAGGTTTAATCGAAACACCAGGTAATTGAAAACTTAGCTTTTGTATTGCTACGCCTAGTTGATTTTGAAAAAAACTAGGTGAACCAAAATTTTCGTAGTTCTCATTGATGGACACCTAGATACCAGCTAAAACTGGAGGTACGTGTTTGATATTTTTTGAATTTGCTATATTGATGCCGGACGAAATGCGTAATTTCAAAAATTCGACTTTGCCCAAAAAATCTTTGTCTGCCAAAAAAATTAAGTAGAACGAAAAGTTTTCAGGTTTTGGAACTTTCCCAAAGACCTAGCATTTCTCAAACAAAAAGTTGAAGAGTAGCCGCTTTTGAAGGAAAAATCGCGCAACTTAACTTATGTATTGCTACGCCTAGTTGTTTTTGAAAAAAGTTATGGCCTTCAAACAAAATATTGAAGGCCATAACTTTTTTCAAAAACAACTAGGCGTAGCAATACATAAGTTAAGTTGCGCGATTTTTCCTTCAAAAGCGGCTACTCTTCAACTTTTTGTTAGAGAAATGCTAGGTCTTTGGGAAAGTTCCAAAACCTGAAAACTTTTCGTTCTACTTATTTTTTTTGGCAGACAAAGATTTTTTGGGCAAAGTCGAATTTTTGAAATTACGCATTTCGTCCGGCATCAATATAGCAAATTCAAAAAATATCAAACACGTACCTCCAGTTTTAGCTGGTATCTAGGTGTCCGTCAATGAGAAATACGAAAATTTTGGTTCGCCTAGTTTTTTCAACATTTTTCAATTTTTTTAATTATGTTTTTTTTAATGATTGTGTTGTATCGCAATTGGTGCGAAACTCCGCTTCTTCGCTGGGTTTTAATCTTTCGCTTGCGAATAGAATGCGTTATCAAATCAGAATATAGGCTTTCTTGAAGTTGTCCAAAAGAGTGAGTCATATGATGGTTTGATTCATAATGAATTCAAACTCCGTGTATTATTAAATAATCATACCGGAGAACTTTTTGATTTGCTGTTATACTCCTTGTTCAGTAAAGATAAAGTCTGAAGATTATTTTTGTTGTCTTGAGGTTTGACCATTTTAAACTTGGTTATTAAAAAATCTTCATTAAAAACGTTGTTTTTCCGATCACTTGAAGAGTGGGCAGGAACTATGGGCTATATTTGCATTATTTTTGAGAAACCTAAGTCTTCATTCAATGAGCGCTTTTCAGTCTTGTACGTTGATGTGAAGGTTGGGAGGCGACGTTTATTAGAAAGTGACAATTCGCACTTTCAGACAACCGATCTATCGCTCCACGAACAATTAGTAGGCTTCAATTGTTATGCTGCAATTGGGCATAAATAAACGTGTTGCTTGTTTGCCAGAATGGAGCCTCAAACCAGTTATAAAAACGCCTGTTGTTGTTTTTAGCCGTGTTAAGTTAAGGACTGTAAGTTAGGATCTTAAGTAAGTGTTAAGTTAGGGACTGTAGCCAGATCTTATTTGAGCGAGGGTGCGTTTATTTGAGCAGGGAGTGGAGTGTCAGTTTTGTTGAAGAGACGTCTGGTGGTCTTAGCGGGAGAGCTTTTGGAGGGGTGGTTGCATCAATGGCTTTTTTAACGCTTAGCTGGCTAAAATCTGTTATAGAGCTGGACTCGTTTGCCACATTAAAAACCAATTGAATTTCCTCTTTGTAAGCGTATATGATGTTTGGGCGTAGTTTGGGGAGGGGGCTGTTGAGTGTGAAAGAAGTGCAGTGGACTTAAAGGCTCATAATTTTTGAGAGCGAATTGAGATGCGTTAAGCTTATGGTGATTTCTCACATTGAGTAATTTGCATTCTGAGTGTAGGTGGTCAATGGGGTTCGTTTTAGTGCACCCGGCCATTATCCGAAGAGCTGCAATTTGCTCTGATTGCAGTTTACTAATGGAAGTATCACTGGCAGCATGGGCCCAGGCTGGGCAGGCGTAATCAATAATCAGTCCTATAAAAGTTTTATTAGTCACTATTAGAGTATCTTTCGACTGACCCCTGTTTGTGCCCGACAGCGCCTCTAGGACCAATATCCTACGCATGGCCTTACTTGAGCATAGTCTGCAGTTTTCCGAGAAGTTTAGAATGCCTGGTAGTTATCGGCGCGGAGGGCAGTGAGACACATTTTAGGCTGCTAATTGTCGCTTGATAAAAGAAGTCGCCCTCTCGGAATGGTTGCTCTATTTTCACTCTCACGCGATTTGTTTTTATAAACATTCAGGATTCGTTGCCTTCGCAAAGCAAATTGTCTATCAAAAAGTACGCTTGTGTAATGAAAGGCGATAAAAGCTGCCTGCCCTAAATAATTAAATCAATTTTTGAGTTTTCTGTGAAAATTGTTTTGTTGATTGAGTTCAATTTCGTTCGATATGGTGTAGGCGGAGATGACAAAAGGCCAAGTGCGTATTAGGCTGTGCTTTGTACTCCCTACTTTCCCTTTGAGCTGAGATTGTAACATAGATTCGAGTTCTCAAGCGGGTTCTTTTCTTACTTTTTCTGTGCGTCGCCCCACCCATCGACCTGCTTGGAAACACCATCGCCATAAAAGAACAAAATCTCCACCGTAGTAGGATATGAAGGCATTGCCTTTTCGCTGTGTTGCGCCTCCCTTTCCTTTATCTCTATTACAACTTGTTTGTTTTCTTTTCCTAGTATTCAGTTGATCCGTGAAAAAAGAAAAGATTATTCCAACTTTTTTCCTCGAATTTTTTTTTAGTTAGTGATATCCAGAAGATTATCTGCATTTCAGTTTAGAGATTCCTGTGCAGCTTGGGCTTAGAAAGGACCATGCCATAACGCAATTTGAACCGCGAACCAAAAGATAATAAAATATATTAACATTTGCAGAGAACTACGCATCATAAATTGCTTTGCGTCAGTTTTTTCATCAGCATCTTTTTCTGCATTTTACATACGTGTGAAAACAATCTGCCACCTTTGTTCTGATGTGAACAAAATTCCCTGTATGTTTTTAATACTTCAACTTCATTTTCCTCTGTTTTGATATCAAAAATGCGACGACCATTGCCATTATTGAGACTGAAACCGAGCTCTAAAAATGCTGCTTTGAGCTGTAAAAACAGTCTTTTTCCGTTATCAGTGATGTTGTGACGTCATTTTTATCGTCTTCTAAATATTTTTGCATACTTCAATGACTGGTGTCTATTTGATATGTCTAAGCACCCGTCATGTCCAATGGTGCATGTAGCATAATCTTTTTGAAGTCGTCAAAACCTGAGGCAGTCTTACTTTGATATCAAATTGGTCTGAAATTTTTATCAGAACTTGATTATTGCACAAATCAGAGCCATCTTTCAACCCCAGAATCAATTATGACGTTAGCTTTTATGAAGGAATTGTCACAAAAAAAAGGGATTATGACGCCTTCTTTTTGAGAAACGGAACTGTAATGTGAGCATTGTATGAAAGCATTTATGTCTTCAATCTGCCAGTAATTCCGTCTATTTCGCTTCCGTTTCAGTGTACGTGTACCCCCACTAATATGTTAATGTACGCATCACTAGTAGTAGCTGTGTATGTGCCAATGTTAGTATGCTGTCGGGACAGACTTAATATTACCTACAAGCATCTAGCGCATCTACATACCATTGGCATTAGCATTAACTATCTTACCATCACAATCTGCTAGGTTTCCTACACCAAAAATTCTAGTATATTACCAGGGTTTAGAAAACCTTGTAATATTTGTCCAATTCCTATTGTTATGGGCTCTCCTAATCCCCTGGGTGTCTTGAATTCCAGTTTAAATGCGGACTAATTAAACTCTCTCTTCATTGTCATTTTTCGCTCCTGACATAAAATAGTCTAATGGTCTCTGCTGTCGTTTTGTGCTCAAAGGCCATTGTGCAGAGCTGTTCAATTGCTCGTTAGCATTCAACTGCGTAGTTTAGTGGACTGCTCTTAATAGCTGACGTGTGAGCTTGACAAATTAACGTCAGCTTACCACTCAATTGCATCCGAACACATTTCATACCATCGCATTGCCCTCCTACATCTAACCTAATTGTCATCACTTTTCTTACCATCAACTCTCCTCGCTTTATTGAATTCTTACCATACATTATCACATACTCGCTTTCTTTCGTAAAGTTCAGTTGTCCTTTTTTCTTATTTTTCTATCTTTCTCTCCTCTTTTTTTAATTGCGAGATTGAGATTACTACAATGCTTCACTTGTAATCGCAAGTAAGGGAAGTAAGGAAGCAATAATATAACAAGGAAGAAGAACTGAGATGAAGATGAAGATTAAAATGTTGATGAGGTTCAGTGTGAGAAGAGTTATTCGCTTGTGGGATAAGCTGTCCACCATCATCCCAATCTAATATCCATTCCCATCTATTTCAAAATCTGATCAGAGAAGCATCCTTTTTACCTTTTTAATTCCATTGTTGTTGTCTTCACGCTTTTGGATACCTCTGCCAACCATGACCAAACCCGTATTTATTAAAATTTTGCGCTTGAATTTGTCATTTAAAAAGGCCCTTAAAAACAACGCAAACGAAGCTTAATTTGGTGTCCATTTTGTTAAAATTCGACCATCGCTCTTTTATGCATAGCCTCATTTGCCGTGAAAGTACTTCTTGCTAGCTAAGGTTTCATTTCTTTTGAAAAAATTGAATGAAGACCTCCAGAAGCACCCATGGAAACTGATCTTTTTCCGTTGTTATTGAATTCTAGCTTTACACTTGAAAAAATGTGTGACTGGCTGAAAGAGTAGCTTAAAATCCGCATCCTCAATCACCATATCATTATTGCATTGAATCCTTATGAAGAGTTTTTCTCTTTGCTACGAAATATCAAAACAGATTTTCATCACTGATCATTCAATCAAACAAACTAGATTCCTTTCTATGAAGTAGTAGCGTTTCTATCTGTTAGTTTCAAATCTACTAGCCTCGACCGCCCTCAAGTTGTGAAAAAATCTGGTCGCGTCCTATCATCCATAATTTTGATGCATAAGATTTTTGGCTGCTTAAAATTTGCCCATAGTTTTTTTGTTGGCATTGAATTCATGCGTGGTGGCCCTGGGTATTAGCCGTTAGCCTGATGAAGTTGATGATTATGGGTGATCTGTCGCATAATCACAGAGCGAGACGCTTCGAATGTCCCCCCAAAGCAGTACATTGGGACTACCACCATCAACATCACTATTCTTACTTTACACCTAGTAGCCAAGACACCACCGCAATTTCATCACTGGTGAGTCCAGAAGACTGTTGGTATCAAATGATCAGAGTCACTTCTTCTGATAATTGTCATAGTAGGTTGAATTATTCAAGGTTTAATATGAGGTAAATAACTGAGAAAACTTTTGTGTATGGGATTTCCCAAAAGCATTCAGAGCTGGTTTAAGTGTTGGTCTATTCTAGTGTGCTCATGAGTATGCTCGAGTACGAATCGCTTCAACATTTTGCTTTTGTCAAGTCTCTCAATTTTTCGCGTCTAAACTGTAAAATGATGCTATAAATGGTTATCTTTCGTTCGTTTTTGTTTCCACGACTTCACGAAGTGGGAAGGAACTCTGTGCTATGTAGGTTAGTTTTTGTCATTTTGACTACCTCGGATAATCCAAAAAGGTTCAAGTCTGTTATCTTATTAGGCCCTTTTAATTGTGATTAGGATTCCAAAAAGTCAAAAAAAATGTCTCATTGTCGATAAAAACAAAAACTGGTCTGAAACCTTTGTTTTCAGACTAAATTAGACGAAGTTTGATTTTAAAATAGCCGACCTAGAATTTAGTTCTACGTCATGTTTCACCTTAATTCATTTGTTTTTGTTCCGACCATTCGAAAATGGGGACAAAATTTATATTCGGGTGTGTTCTACTTTTGCCACAAATAATCAGTGGAATGGGTCGAGTGATATACTAAAATGAAGCCATCTCAGTCGTGATTCGAACGACATTAAGAAAATTTTCAGTAAATTTTCTCAGTATCGAGAAAGACTGGTTAAAAATTTTTGATTTTTGTTTCAGTGTCAAGCAAATAAAGCGAGCGAGCAGGCTTAAATCAGACTATTTATGCTAATTTAAGCCCTCAAAACTTAGTTTAAAGCAAGTACAATTAAATTTTTTGGAATTATCTAACGCCATTTCAAGGAGCAAAAACTTCAAAAAAAAAGTTGGTATTAATTTGTTTTTTTTCTGGTAATTTTTGTTCTATTTTTTTCCTATTTGCCTATATTACTATGACTACAGTTTTACGTCAGATCTTTTCTCACACCAGATAGAAAAAAACTACACTAATTTGAAAAAAAAAATTGTAATTTCGGAACATTCTTTTGCTACTTGCACATTAAACGGCTATCCTTGTTAAATTTGGTTTTTTGACCTAAATCAGCCGTCATTTATAAAAAAAAGTTTATGAAAAATTAAGGCCAAAATATAAAGAAGTCAGTTTTGTTTTTTTAATTTCGCTCGAATTAATGTATATTGAGCTTCAAGTTGATATACTTTTCCTTTAAAACTCTTTTATTTTTTTAAGCTTTCAATCGATATCCATGAGTACATATGTGTGTTTTTGTGTCTATTAGTGGCGTCCAATTTTTTCCGACTTGAGAAAGTGACAAAAATTTTGCTCTCGCGGTGGTTTTTTCTCCAGACCAACTTTTTAACTTCCCTTGTTTTATCGAGATTTTTTTTTTGTAATATCTGAAAGGCACTGATGTCTTGAGCTCAAGTTTAAGTAAACATTATACCTGTGATTTTTTTAGAGTTAAGGTGGTTTGAAAATTGTCAATTCAGGATAACTAAAGCGTGACATATTTTTTGGTTTCAAAGCCTATGCGGCTAATTAAATAGTGCACATTGAAATGGGGCTAGCAATTTGCTCTTAGTAATGCATTGCCAGACTGAAAATATGTCACTGTTTACTTAAAAAGCGTGTCTGGATAAATTGAAGTAAGAACTGAAAAAGAATAAAAGCAATTATTAGGGCTTCGTCTTGATACGAGCTGTAGTCACTATTAAATTTAATGACCTAAATTTATTTTCTTCGAGCTCTTCGCAACTTTTTGAGATTCAGGCTTTGTCCCGGATTATTCAGGGCATCGTCTTGATAGGAGCAGTCGGTCACTATTAAATTTAATGACCCAAATGTATTTGCTTACTTGAGTTATTCGCGATTGTTTTTGAGATTTTTGAGTTTTGTTTTCAGATCATTCTGTTACTTACTATAATTATTTCCGGGACCGTTAAAACGCCGGGACGGAGAGTTTTAAGATTTTGATAAATATCACATCATTAACTATAATCAAAGTAATCTGGCTACGGTGATTTATAGAAATCGGGTTTTTTCTAACCCTGGTTAATTAACATTTTTTCATTTGTCTCTTTGCAATCTTTGTCCTCTAACATATTTTAAAAAGTGAATTCAACTGTTTAAAGCATTTCATCAGTAAAAGTTTTTTTCATCAACTGGACAACCTGACAGCCTTTAAAATTAAATTGTTTCGGTTTCGCTTTTATATATTCTTCAAATAAATTTTTGCTGATCAACTCTTATTTATATGCTTTTATTATCATGTTTCTTCTAAAAAATATATAATCCATTTTTTTAGATATAGTTTAGTTTTTTCGATTTTCAAAGAAAGTGTTAAAATAGTTGTGCTCGGCGTGGTGTAGTTTTTTCTCGAAGCAAGTTCTGACTCTAAATAACTAATCTTGATTAGCTATTCAGATATATCTATATCTATACTATATTTAAATGCGTGTGACACGTATCTTGCCACGTTTAAGCGTTTTTTGCAAGAGTTAAGGGCATAACGTATCTATGCGTGATTAGCTATATCGTATATTGCGTTGCCTAAGAATTTTCCGCTTTGAATTTTCAATTATAAATGCCCAAATCCTTTTAGTGTACGAGATACGACGATTTTTGTGATTTTTTTCAAAAGTTTTCGGAAAACTCAATTTACAAAATTTGAAATTCCCAACCCTGTATTTGGGTGCTGTCAGAGTACTCCCTCTCAAAGATTGCGAATCTTTCCTCCAAATATGACTGCTCAAATCCCAATAGTTTTCGAGATATGACGTGTTTTGTGATTTCTTTTTAATTTTTCAGAAAACTTAGATTTTAAAAAATTCAAAAGATATGAAATTCCTAATTTTGTAGTTGGGTACTGTGAGGGTACTCTCAGATGTTTCAAGATATAAATCTTGCGTCCAAATGCCACTGCTAAAATGCTCTTAGTTTTCGAGGTATGACGTTTTTTTTTTATTTCTTAAAGAAGTTTCAGAAAATATAAATTTAATGTTTTTTCAAATTTTGAAATTCCCAGCCGTTTAGTTGGGAGCTGTTAGAATACTCGAGGGGGTTGCGAATCTCGCCTCCACTCTTGACTACTTAAGTCTTTGTAATTTTCGAGATGTGACGTTTTTATGATTTTTCAATTTTTGTTTTCAAAGTTTGAATTTCCTAACCCTGTTGCGTTCAAATGCGACTGCTTAAATGCTTTTAGTTTCCAAGATATGACGTTTTTACGTCATTTTTAAATTTTTCAAAGCTCGTAGATATAAAAAAAAACATCTCAAAATTTAATGGTTTTTTCAAACTTTGAATTAAAGAAACTCGGAGGTGCGTTACACGCTAGGTAACGCACCTCCGACCTTAAAAAACCGGAGGTGCGTTAAACGCTAGTACTGTTAAAAATTGAAACGAAATATCTATTTGTACTTGACATTGCATTCAGCAGAAACGACTGCAGACGCAATAAGGGGGAGTTGGCCTTTATTAAAAACCAAGTGAGAAAGTGAAGTTTTGTTGTTTTTTTAAGATTGTATAACTATGAACCAGTCTGCAAGCTTACTTTTGCTAAGGAC
Organism: Symsagittifera roscoffensis; assembly: GCF_963678635.1. NCBI lineage: Eukaryota > Metazoa > Xenacoelomorpha > Acoela > Convolutidae > Symsagittifera > Symsagittifera roscoffensis. Next base: position 9,140,718 of record NC_087065.1, on the reverse strand, counting down.
AGTCATCTAACCTTGGGGTTTCTTTTCAGGTTGCCTGGCATTTCGAAATCATGCAGTTATACATTGCAAAGTCTGAAATTATTTTCGGAAATATTTTTGCTGGAAAGAAGCTATCACCCAGACCTACGTTATGTTGATGTCACTCTTAGACTTACACAAAAGATACCATTACAAGAACAATGGAAAACATTCGAACATATGTAAGAGTTAATCAATGGATGATTTGCTTTGAACATCCATTAGGGTAGTCAGTAGAATAAAGCACATTCAGTATGTCCTCTCCCTCGTTGCTTTTTAGTTCTACTTTTACTTGTCAGTATCCCTCGATAAGAGCTTTAAACATTTTATATACTAAGGGATAAAATGGATTTGGTTTTTTTAGAGCACAAGATCCTGTTTATGTCTATTTTTTGAATGCTCTTTTGACCGAAAAGTAACAATTTTATGGTTGTTGACTATCAGTTATGTGAATAAGATCGTCGCTTCGAAATTTTAAGATTTTCAGCTGATATTAACGATTATTTTTTCGTCTTGAATTTTTGTCACCTAATTTATTTGAAGTCGTCTGACGCGTTTTGGTCAAGCGAACACCGGTTATAATTAAGTTTAATGCCGGGAACGCCTTTAGAAATCGGCTGAAGAGCAACATGCATTCAAATGGTAAGCGGCGAAGTGACTTGCAGAACAAAGGAAGCCTTTGATCGCCATCCGCTCACAAATTTCCCTCTGTTCAATAAAGAATTTATAAGTTAAAGGCTGTACTTGAGCTTTCTGGTTCTATTTTGATACATTTAAACAAATTGGTCTAGTCTACTCTGGTTTACTCTAGTATAGTCTGCTGGTAGATTCTTTGAACTCAATAAATTTCAGTTATAAAAAGTACTTCGTCCAACTAGACTTGCCAATCGGATACCAAGCTACAACAACTCAGGCGTTCTTTGTGAAAAAAATTGTGTGTGATCCTTGATAAAAACACATGTCACTCAAAGCGAAATACAAAAATAGATCTGAAGGCCTTAGTCATTTTTTAAGATCTTAGTTATTTTCTCTCAATACTCGTTCACAATTATTTCATGTGATGGCAGCTGCATCAGACTTATCCCCAAGAATTAGGTTCAAATCTCGCTGAGGAATGAGCAAGCCAGTATTTACCGTCAGCTTCTCGAATTAAGGTACTATATCTTAGGTACTATGTCTTACCAGTTATCTTTATCTTCACATCTCCGGTGCTCTACGCATTGTCGTCCTCATCCTAAGAACTGAGTTAAATTTTCAAATTCATCTAAGTTACTAAGATTCGATCAACATAGTGTTCAGACTCTTATATAGGTCGTGATTATTTTTTTGTTTTTCGTTTTTTTTTTCAGGAAAAGTCTAAAAATTTGTTCAGGCTTACTTAATTTTTCGCGGTTTGAGTTTTGACTTTTTTAAAAGTTCAGTTCATTTCTTTTGCTAAAAGGAAGGCAAACTCCACTATCGAACAGCGACAGTGTATTTTAGTTTTCAGATTTTCCAGCGGAAAAAAATTTGCTGATTGGTCCACGTTTCTCGAATTGGGTTCATTTTATCAAAAAAATTAATCATAAATTATTCTAAAGCTTCAAATAGCTCTAAGGGCATTAATTTTTTCTTTTTTCTTTGAAGTTGGAAATTTCCTTTTTCTTCGAAAACAAGTCACTATTTTTTCTGTTTTCCTTGAGTTCATTTCATTGACTCTTTTCCAACTGTCCGTAGCAATTTTTTTGATCCGAGCTCCCTCATAATGAGGAGTATCAGCGTTCATTTGTTACAGCGTGGATAACAGCCCACTATATCACTGTCTATCTGTTTTTTTTTTCTAATAAATGTAGAAAACTTAAGACAACTATCTTAAAAATAAATTAAACTATTTTGCGTTTATTTCTTCTCGGATTATTCTGATTTTTTACAGCATCTGGCAATCCTTTTGGTGGCATAATCTGATCTTGAATGTATCGCTTATGCCCTTGGTATGAACCTAATCCAGTCCAGAGCTTAACTTTCATTCGTTCATTTTGTACCATTTTTATGTGCATGGGTAACAGTGGATAGCAAGTCACAGACTTCATGTCTCGCTTTCAGTATTTTCTCTCATGAATTGACAGCGTTTGACGGATCATCTTACAATTTATGTTCATTTTATCATTTGATATGCGGTCTACTGATAATATCTGTCGGCTTGTTAGAACAGGAGCAGTGCAATGAGAAAGGTAGTTGTTTTTGTTTCCTTTTATATTCATAACAACGGTAAGATTGAAAGAACAGCGGTTCTATTCGATCATGAATTTAATAAGAATGGCTTTTTGTAAGAAAGAAAATGAAAAATAATTTATTTTTCCAAGAAAAAAAAAGAAAAATAGGATCTACTTAACAATCGCCCGCCCCTATTAATAAAAGCAGTAAATTAGCGCTAGAGCTTTGTTTTGAGAATTCTAATTTTACTGCAATCTGATTGGTCGAAAATGCGTTCTTGTAATCTACTTAACAATTGCCCCCCCCCTTTCTCAAGGGGGGGGGGGGCAAGTGTTAAGTAGACTCGAAAAATAATTTATTTATCTAATAAGTACAAGCTAACAGGCAAATTTTTGATACATATGAAATACAAAAATTTCAAATATCTAAAGACGAGCAAAAATTATTGAGGGTAGACTAACACCAGCGGATTCAGGGATTCGACCCCCTGCCGACCCAAAAGGTCCCACTTTGTTATATTTTAGGAAATCCCTATTCGGCTGACTGACGCTCAAATTTTTCTAAAGGCGCCTGTATATACTAATTTTGAGGGGGATTGCGCGCCGAAAACACGTGATTTTTCGGTCAACATTTTTTCAAAAAGTGCCTAAAAACGCCTTTTTCGGCCTGTTTTTTTTTCAAAATTTTGCCTGAGGCGCAGAAATTTTGGCCAAAACAGGGGCTTTGTTGTGCTTGGGGAGAGCTCAGAAAATCAATTTGACGACCTAAAAAAAAACAAAAGGTCGACAAATTTTTTGAAAATTGAAATTTTTTGACTAACTTTTATCGAAAATTTTTAATTTCTGAAACCTTATTTGTGAGCTTAATTGTGAGCCTCGCAACGAAAAACCAGTACGTATCTTAATATTTAATCAAAGGGTCTAATAAAGATGAAGCTAAATCCGATCCGATGGATCTAATTTTTGCCAATTTAGAATGAGAAAATCAAAAAACGTTACAAATGTTACAAAAAGTCAAATCATCCCGGCAAAATCAGATCCTAAACGGCTAATTTAAGTGCAGCTATCATAGGCATGTAATCTAAGCTAAAAAATGAATTTTTCGATTCTTAAAATATACAAAACCAGTTCTGGGTTTCCCATAATAAAACTTAAATTTGTTTTTTGCCCAAAAACACACATTCAAGTTTGTTTTTCGACATATTTCTTTTTGTAAGTCATCGAATTTTTTCTCACGAAACATTTATTCATATTGCGCTCTTTTTTTCCAATGAGTTTGACTTCTCTTCGTACTGATAAAATAATTCTTCTCTAGACTGGATTATCTGACCTTTTAGTGTCTGAAAATTTTGAAAGCATGCATATCATTTACAAAAACTTGTCGAATGAAAGCTTTCAACTGACCTAATATAGAGCTCTGAAAGATTATAGACATAAAGTTTATTGATTGTTGGAACCATGTTTTCAGCAGATTTAAAAGAAATACTCAATTTTTTTTCAGAAGTTCATTGACAATATGACAATACGGTAGGTATGACTTCAATATTCATCTGAAATCCTGTTGCTGGCTGTATAGAAATAGCACCACAGAGACCGAATACTTGAATTTATTATAGCCAATCAGAACTCAGTGTTTTAAAAATCAAAACGAAAATAAGCGTGAAAATGTTCCGTTTTTGACAAGTGAAATAATGACGATGATTGGTTGATTTTTTCTGGACTTCTTGTCATACGGTCATGAGAGTAGCAGCCTTGCAGTATGACATTGTTTGTGTTCCGTTAAAAACAGAAGATCAGGGGGGGATGTTATATTGTGGCCGGGCTGTTCTGATGAGTACCTTTGAGTCACTCCATCAATCAGCATCAGGTGTGGTGTAGTCACTTGTCAATGTCATTGCCACCTGAACCACTTTACATTCTGCTTCCTTTAACAGATCCGAAAAGTCATTTATTATTGGAACTCTGAGCAGTTACTTTTCTATTTCTTTTCTAGGCAATTATTTCAAAAGTTGCGTGTCAAGAAACGACTCTTATTAACCCAATTTCTCCTGTCACGTGACTTGTCTGTAGTTTCTAGGCTTTGCAGAGAATAATTCTTGCGTAGACTGACAAAATGGAATTATTATTGTGTAATTGTATTAGTACCATGGTGTAATGGTCTAATTCTTATCCTTAGGCCATGCCTTGGAGTCGTATTGCCAGTTAATCCAATTTGTTCCTTCTAGCTGCTATTTAAGTTTCAATTTACTACCCTTTTGTAGTTTCTTTGGCTTTCATTTCGTTTTTCAGCATGTAACTGCCAATATTACCCCAACAACGACAGTTATTTAATGCCATTTTTTAAACTGTTGTAGCAGTTTTTTTTTAATTGTAGGCTTTATAGTCTGCTAGTAAAAATCGCACTATTTTTCATGACGCACCACCTCAAGCACTTATCCAGATTATACCAAGTATTGGAGCATGTTTAACCATAACTGTATATGACTACTACCAATCTAAATCCATACTGTTGTTTATTCTGCCTTAGAGTTACCATTTTCCATCTATAATTCCTTATATTTTCCTTCCTTTTCTTGTTTCCACCCCGTCTTAAATTTGTACTTTGCACGCAGGCGCACTAAAACTGACTGTCAGAGGCCGCTATATCAGCAGACAGGACTAGCAGCAGAACCGATCTTATAGCAGCAGATTCTATTCTGAGTAATAAATTCTGTTCCAACGGTATATTTAAGAAATTTCTGATGTTTTTTCAACGCTATTATTAAGTTATAATTTTCCGGCTAAACCATATTTTTTAAGCATTTTCATGGTTTATAGAATTTAATCTTTATTTAGATATGGTTTTTAATATACTTACGAAAGTTAAGTTGTTTAAATTTTTACTAATGATCCCTAAAACGAAAACATAAATTGTAACTTAATTTTTGTAACTTTTAGTGTTCTTGATCTGGTAGGCTGAATAGACTAAGTAGCAACTGCCAATAATATTCGTTTCCGTACTATACTATTAATTCCGCGCGCAATTCTGCCGCCTAGCCTGTGTTGCTCCATTGCACTACTACTGTGTACTGTTAATTTTTCATTATTTTTTGAGTTTTTAATTCCAAACACCGTCGTAGCACATATCAGTCTACGTTTTAATTTCCTTCCACCAGTCCAATTTGATTCCATTTTTTGTTTCTTTCTTATTCCGTCCTGATAAAATTGTGAGAGGTTCAAATTTGGCTTGTCTATTTGAAAATTTCAACAGCCTATCTGACAACTTCTTGTTTTTTTTGTTCGCTTGGATTTTTTGATATGGTTTTTCTGGGTGGGGAATAAGTTTTAGTTGAACTGATTTTCGTCTGATTTTTGTCCCTAGGAATCAAAGCAAGTTAAATACCAATCAGCAATCAAGTGTCAAATGGTCTTCGTTCTAAGATTTCGTTCAGAGAAATGGACAAATCATTTTGAATTCGAACAATTCCGTTTTGGTCGTCAAAAATTTATTCTAAAAATACAGAATTAGTGATTAGATGGGTTTTGCCCTTGTAATTCTTTTGTCCTAACTGCAAGTCGTATTCTCGCTTTTGGACAGTTTGAATTAGATTTAACACCAGCACAACATTGTAACCCATTGCTAACCGTGACGTGATTATGATTGGAAAGGGAATTAGAGGCTCCTAAATTCATTATTACTCTATGCACCATTGTGATATTTTATACAAGAGACTTACCTTCGCTTTTCCATACCAATGTACAATACAAACCTCATGAACAACACAAAACGGCAATGGTCATTACGGTTGTGCAGTTTTGCACTTCGCTTATGATCAGCAGCATCCAATGTGTTACAAGTGGTCAATTCACAATTCATTCGACACGAAATTTGTTCACTTTTGTTTTACGGTGCCCACTTAACATGCCATAACCATTGCTTCTTCCCCAATACATTAAATGGGCATAGCCGCGCCCAATCAGAATAGACTGAAGTACAATCTGCACCGCCTCCCTTCCTTTCTCTTTTGGACAACAGTTTGTAATTGCCCTGCAGTACAATGCGCCATTTATAGCTCGAATTCTAAACTTTTCATTGTTGAATTATTTTCCTGCCTTCTTTTTATAAGCGTGCTATATAGATTTCGTCCTACTTTTAAACCTCAGTATCTTATTAATAGGCCTGTAATAGGAGGTTTATGGCAAATATTGGTTACTACTGTTCTAGATGATTCTATTTGTTAATTAGTTTTAGTTGACATAGTTTGTGTTGTTCCAACTTACCAAAATCATAGCAGTTCTAATGCCGACTATCGAAATCTGGCTTTTGACTTTTTTGTACAACGTGAACAAATGATTGTCTTAGTTTAAATTTATCATTTTTCATGGGATTTTTTGGTATCGTGAATTTTGGGCATTTCATTCAAGTTGCTAATTTGGGCTAATTAATGCGAGCAATGATCCCCTATTAATGAGAGCTATAACAACGCGAAAGGAAATCATTAATCGGGCTCATGATTCTTTTTCAGCTGAATCGAGTCAAGCTTTTTTGGTCCAAATTATACGCTACTTGAGTCAAATTATATCACTTACTACTTGAAATTTTGTGTGGGTGGGTTTGAGTTTTGAATTTTTATTGCCTGAAAGAAATTGAGAGATATCTGAAAGCAGTCGGAAACTTGAGGGGGCTTTGTCCTGATACGAGCAGTGATATTTCAGCTAAATTTTTAATGAGGTAAGCACGAGTAATTTTCTAACGTCGCTTTTACCGCGCATTTTATTTACTTTTCATTTATCGATTTTTATTTTCTAAATTTTGCCCGCTGGGTTGATTTACTTGGACTATATTTTTTTCGAATTAGTATACAGGTGAAATGTCTTTGAATTCCGTGTTCACATTATGAACAAATTTCTGCAGAATATAAAAACTGTCTAAGCAGATAGAAACTGCTCTGATTTTCTTTTTGATTTTAAGACGGGAAATTCCAGGTCGAATTGCCAATCTGATTATACTGGGATATTTTCAATGTTTTAACTGGTTTTTAATGCTCCTTATCCTATTGAGTTTTGAATCAATAAATAAAAAATAAATAAATTCGTCTGTTTTCTGTATGTTCATTTTTTCTAATTTTTAGATTTCGTTGTAAAAATTTGCATGAGCGGAACAATCTGTGCCTCTTGCACAGCAGTCGGCACTCTTTTTTGTTCCCACCAATGAAAGTGGGGGAAACTTTGTCTTTTGATGTGTTTTACTTATTTATTACAAATATACAAAAGCTCTTTTAGCCGTAACTATCGATATCAAAGTTTCAAAAAAGTTAGTCGAGAAAAAGTGGTTTGTGGCCATCTGTGTTTTTAAAAGAAAGCATGCTTAGTGAGCACATACTCTCTTAAAATGGTTATTTTTTGGTTTTGCGGTGAACGAAAAGTTTCTCATTTGAAGTAAGTCTAGAATAATTTGGGGTTTTATTTGGGTCGATTTTGCGTAAATATTACTCAATGAAATGGAGATAGTTTTTAACAATTGCTGTAATTGAAAGTTAATCATTACCAAGTTCAGTCCTCTGAAACTGAGATAAAAAAGCGTCTATGTCGTTAGAGCCTCCCGTCTCAAACAAGTTCCGGCTTAAGCTACTTCATCGTGTTAGTGTATCAAAAAAGCGAAAAATTGTTTTGGTTGTTTCTTTCAACTTTAAGGTTATTATAACTTTTACAGCTGTTAGTTGGATGTTTTTTCATTGCCCCAATATGATGTTTCGGTACTTTAAATGTTTCTTGAAAATTAACGAAGTCGTTTGTTTTTGTTCCGACATGGTCTTGAATTTACTTGGAACTATGGCGTGTTTGCCCATATGGCGTGTTTGCCTATCACGTGTTTGCCTATCACCTGAAGAACGTGTTTGCCCGTTTTATGTACTTCAATTAAAAGCTGCAAGGATTCGAGTGTGGTGTCGTTTAATTTGTTGTAGTTCCGATTCCCACGTAAAATTCAAAAGTTGTATCAAAGTTGTATCAGGTTCGAAAGTCGTATCGAAAATTTGTTGAGATGCAGATAATTGAGTTTCAAGATTTTGTATTAATCACCGAATCCATTTAATATTTATTTTCACATGAAAGATTCATTTTATGTTTTTATGCCGTATGGAAGGTGAAATTTTATGGAAGGTGATTTTTTTTTTACTTCTACTTGGTTCGGGAACTAAACGAGAGTTAATTTTTTTAGTACAAATTAGTTTGGACCCTTTTTTTTATTACAAGGACGTGTGCCTAATTTTTTTTATACCTAATTACTTTTTCATAAATGATTTTTTTTCTGTGGTAAGTTAACGCGGGCCGTTGCGTTTATCGAAGTTTTTCCTCAAACTGAACTTCATTTGAGCCATACCTTTTGTAGAATTTTACCTTTTTTTTCCAATTTTTTGACTGCTGATTTCGTCCGATTTTCTTTCCGCTTACCTGCAATGCTAAATGCTTATATAAAGATTTATTTACTGCATATGGATTTTTCAATCCTTATTTTCACTGGAAATTGTTTTTCTCGACCTAATTTTTTTTTCTTTAGTCGTTTTTTGTTAACTAGCTTGTGATGCCGCGTTTGCAAGGTATCTAAAGAGACGTGAGGCTGCTCTTCGTCTCTGTGTATAATTTTATACGGCATGCTATTTGCATAAAACAGTTGCGTGTTAAAATACTTTTGAAGGGCTTAAGTATAATTGCTTGCCAAACACGAATTTAGTACGATGCATTTTCAGCAGTTATTTTTATGCGCATCACATATTGTTGACCCGCATTGTTGACTCTAATTTTTAACAATTCAGATTGAAGCTATCTATATTCATGGTCATTCAAAAATGAGTTGATGGTGGTAAGTTTGAATTTATTTTTTTTCGCACCAGGTTTTTGATTAGTACAGACTGGTTACCATCTTGATTTTTTTTTCGCATAATTGTAAAGGTAAGAATGTATCTTGTTTCTACTGCCAAATATGAATATTTATTTTGCTATGAACATAGTATGGAACTAATTGAACTCATGTGAATTACTGAACTTGAAAATTGGTTTGTTTTCAGCATTTTGCTAACGATTTAAGAATCTGTGAAGTTATTCTGGAATCTTTTTTTGTGAAGTTTTCATAATTCAAGACTTTTTGAACATTTAAATCAAATGAGGTCGGCCGATATATATAGCAATAAAGCTCTTTTCAGCCGTGATTTCATCAATAGTCAAAAACCTTAAAATTGATTTCTGTATCAAGAAAATTTTGCTGGCTTCATTTTTTTTTAGCTTGGAGCTTATGCTTTTTAGACGCTGAAAAAGTCATTAATAGTTTTCCCTAAAATAGCTTTCAGTTTCCCCTGCATGCATGACAAAAAATTAGGTTCGTTTTTTTGCCAAAAAAAAGTGTTGTCGGAAAGTTCTGGGCCACAATATTCAAGTGAACGCTAAGATCATCAAAATGTGTCATATCATGTTTTAGATGTTTAAGTGAACCTTCATTGATTTTAGAGCTGAAGCTAGATAACTCTGATGGGGTCGTGTCTGGTGTCAAATCAGAAAGCAATTCAAGTTGATTCGAATCACATTAAACATACTTTCAGTGACGAGACCAATGACTTGAAATTTTTGCTTTTTAAATTCTAATTAGAGCTAAAGTTGTGTCAATTATTTCACTCATTTTATTTGATGACCTTTTATTTGGTCACTCATTTTATTTGATGACCTTTTATTTGGTCACTCATTTTATTTGGTGCATAAAGTAAATTTTTAATTTTATTTAGCAAAACTTCTTGATACCTCCCAAAGATGACATTTTAATATTATTATCATTCTGTTATTTTTTGTGCTCAAAGCAAGTGACTATCCGGGGCGGATCTAGGATTTTCGAGAGGGGGTGAGAGGCGGTTTTTTAATTTTCAAAAAATTTGTCGACCTTTCGTTCTTTTTAGGTCGACAAATTGATTTTCTGAGCTCTCCCCAAGCACTACAAAGCCCCTGTTTTGGCAAAAATTTCGAAAAAAAACAGGCCGAAAAAGGCGTTTTTAGGCACTTTTTGGACAATTTTGAGCAAGAAATCGCGTTTTTTCCGACGCGCGCTCTCCCCTCAAAGTTAGTGTATATTGGCGCCAAAGGCGCATTTAGAACAAATTGAGGGTCAGTCAATCAAAAAGTGGATATCTCAAAATAGTACAAAGGGGGGACCCTTTGTGTCGGCTTGGGGTCGAATACCTGAGGAAAAGGAGGCGTCCCCCCCTAAATCCGCCCCTGACTACTATTATGAGTTTTTTCTTTTGGATATTTACAATGAATCTCATATTTTTATTACTTCTTGATTTTTTGTTGATTTTTTTGCTCTGAAGTGTTCATCTGATTCTCTGTGATTGCTTCTTTGCTTTTAAATAACAGTTGGACAAAAATTGAGTTATTTGACCTTTCATGCGTAACTCGATTGATCAATAATAGGGGGTAGTAGAAGTACGAATTGGGTGCAATTTGACCGAATGAGGCTGAAAAATTGGATGAAAGGGGCAGAGGGGAATAGGCGAGGGGTGAATTAATGAGTGGCGCCAATCGATAGCGAACCATGCGGACATTATTCTCCTATTCTTACCAAATCGAAACAAAATCAAATAAAGCTCTAAGTGTAAAATAGATAGCTACCTCACCCTGTATAAGAGTGAACTAAGAAAATACATACCAGCGATGCCCTTGGCAGTTTTCTATTTCATTTTCTCTCTTTGTAACCGTTTTATGGCCTTTTTATGACCTGATTTTTTGTGCACTTTCTTTGAAGAAGGATTGTGGCATATAAAACATGAATGATATGCCACTTCGGTCAGATGAAATTATAATCTGAAGGCATCAAATGAGCTTTTGTGTAAAAGTTGTATGTTTTGAACGTGTATGGGTGGGCAAGGGTTTGAAATATATTCTCTGTTCGCCTGTGGCTAAATAGCCACCTGAGTCCAGCGCGATCATCAGTCGAGAATTGTGAATGAAATTATCAGTGGTTGCTATAATGTATTGTATTATCCAGACCAAAGTAGGCCTAAGTATCAAGATGATGGAAATGAGACTGGGTTCGCTTTGATTTCACTTAACACGATATTTTCTAGCTCCTTTTCTTTTTTGTTGGTTTATTTAGCTTTTTAAACCCGATTTAGTAAGTAGGTTACGTGGACCGACCAACGGGCTTACGAACCAGAGTTGTAGTTGATGCCATTTGGTCCACAGGGACGGCTTGCACTGTAGAAATTGAATACGTATCAAAGCAGAGCTGCGCTTCTGTTGTCCTTTTCATTCGTCCTCACCACGTGTGTATTGGGGCCCCTATTTGCACCACTATACTATGCATATTATTCCCCAAATGGGGCATGCTACCTTTTTATAGCCCGATTTACCCATTCTAAAACACAGGGTAGTGCTATCTTTCTCCCTCTCGCCGCCTGTTGTCCTCGTTTAAAATCAAATAAAAAGAGCTAAACTCAGTTCAAAATGTTAAGCCGGCTCAATTTGGTTCCCTTGTGCACTACCCTTGTGCCGCTACTTTTCTTTCATTTGACTTTTTCCCTTTTTTCTTCTGATTTTGTGATCTTTAAACTCTTCAGGTGTGCAATGGCTTATAGCTCTGCAATGCTCCTATGTTTATGCTCGGTGTTCTCTATTCTTCTAGCATCCTTCGGAAGTAATCGCTCAAAACATTCCACCTTATTCCAGCCGCAAAAGTCTCAGAAGTAGAGGTGCCGCAGTCATTTTATAACTATTGGTTGCTAAGCATCTATTATACCACGCGACTACATTTGCTTTTTTATTTCTATTTGCAATATTATCCGAAATGAACACTAGTAAAGATGTATTTCTTTTAAAATATCCAGGGCTCTGTTATAACTGACCTGAAGTATTTTGCTTTGATTTCATTGATAATTGTGTTTTCAATTAAAACTGGATCGGGTTCAAGTTTTCAATTGAAACTGGAGCGGGTTCAAAATTCGGCGGGGTCAAGTTTGAGTCAGAGTCTTGGTTGCGACGATTTAATTGACCGCACCTGATGTTGGTGTTGTTTATTATTTGATGATTACTTGTCTAATATGAGTAGTGGCAACTTGCTACAAGCGGCCGCCAGCAATTCGTACCATGTGCCGTCGCCTAAATCTCTCAGCCACGCCTCAAGGGGCCACAGTCATTCAGGGTCCCACTTGGACAAACCAAGTCCCCCTTTGACCACTTTCGTGGGATACTCACCGATTAAAATGCATCCCCAAAACAACCATTATCATCATCAAGGTCCCAACAGTATTTACAACAGTAGACTGCACGCGCATAGTCAGAGTCAAAGTCCCCAAATGGCGCCCAGAAGTCATCATCATGTGCGAATGTCTATAGACGTCGGACACTCAAGTCCCTCTCACTCGGTGTGCGACGGGCGACAAAGACCTGTCAGTCCCCTGGTCACTGGCGGGGGAGGGGGTAATAATGGTCAGAACGATTATGCAGTTCCTAGTTTGTTTCAGAGCAACTCGGGGCATACTCGTGACACGCTCAACAATGCGGCTATGTCTTCAGTGAACAAGACTCAGCCCGCCAACGGCTCAGTTGCAGTGTCTTCTACATCACAGGGACAGGGAAACAGCAATAGCTCTCAGTCTCAATCAAACCACACACATAGTTTATCTCTGGGAACAGATCCCCTGGGTAATAATAACAGTGCCCATAGTCAGAATCATCTCAGAGCAGTCACCGGAGGGGTTGGGTCGCTAGGCACAGGTCCCATCAGCAGTAGTAGCAGTGGTAACTCGCACCATCACAGACCTTCAGTTCACCATTCTGGGAGTGGGGCAACAGGCAGAAGTAGTAGTTTCAAGAAGGACGACAAAATATCCAGCAAGCTGAAGAAGGCCATCCAGGAGAAGGTGTCGGGCAAGAGTGCGACCGGGGACTACATGCAGGATGTGGGTGAGTACCGAGCCGAGACCAGAAGCTAATTGAACTATCTCCGCAAAGAGATGGAACCATTAAAAAGACTATATAGATGTAAAAACGTAGGTTGCTCGTAAAACAGAACTAATTTGAGATTTGAAGTTATTTATGTAAAATAACATGCCGAGTGGCCTTTGTTTGTTTGTTTTTTTTTCTCCATGTCGTAGCTGTGGTAGCTTGTTGATTGCTGTGGTGTGCTATTTCAGACTCGGACTGGTGTCGCTTCTCGGATGCGATGTTGAGTCGGAGTGCAGAGGCCATCCGGAGACTGGGTCCGAAGATAGAGCGGGACATAGATGTCGCAGAGAGACTCACGGCAGTCATCTGGGAGAACTTGCGGAACCCTGTCAGCAACCCGCTAGTGAGACAAGACAACGACGACGTCTGCCACCCCTGCAAGCGACAGTATCTCTCCATGCACACAGGTAGTCGTACCAGTACTACACCTCTCTTTATCTCATATGTTTTAGTAATGATTAAATCAAACGAACAAACATTTCTTGTTTTTAAGAGTCTATAAACCAAGTTCACACTAGTTACACCGAAGACTTTAGTCAAGGTGTTATGGTATCGTGTAACGGTTTTTTTTTAATGTTGTCTGTTGTCAAGTGTCGACAAATAACGTCCACAGTTATCAATTATCATGTGGGCTGGACTATATCGCGCTATGTCACGTGATTGCGTATGTTTGTTTCTTTATTTGTTCATCTTTATTTATTTTAGCTCTCGAACTGTTATTTCATGATCTTTGCCAATATAGCAAAATTTTGGTGTATACATGTGTTCGTACGATTTTTAGCTCACGAACTGTTATTTCAGGCTCTTTGTCAATATAGTAAAATTTTGGTGTATACATGTGTTAGTACGATTTTTAGTTCTAGAAGTGTTATTTTATGATCTTCGTTGATATATCAAAAATTTAACCTATACATGTGTTAGTACGATTTTTAGTTCTAGAACTGTTATTTCAGGCTCTTTCTCGATATAGCAAAATTTTGGTGTATACATGTATTAGTACGATTTTTTGTTCTAGAACTGTTATTCTTCAATTATTAGTTGTTCAAGTTGTTTGGTTTTTGCTTCAGTTTTTATGCCTTCGGTGTATTGCGCGTAGCGCCTATGTTATATAGGTCGTGATGGTTTTTTTATTCAGGAAAAGTTTTAAGAGTTGTCAGGCTCAAGTTTACTTTTTTGGTGATTTGTTTTTTAATTCAGTTCTTTTCCTTTGCTAAAAGGAAGGCAAACTCTACTGTCGAACAGCAAAAGTGTACAGGTCACGAAAAACATGATCGACTTCTGATTTCGAAAATGGAAATTGATTATCAGATTTCCCAGCGAAATGAAAGTTTTACGTATTGAACCAATTCTCTCAATTTGGGTTAATTTCAACATAAAATTGTCCATCATAAATTGTTCTACAAATTCAAAGAGCTTTATGGGCGTCTATTTTTTTCTTGGAAATTCGCAAGTTGAATTTTGTACTGAAAAACAGGTCTGTATTATTTTTGTGTTTACTTGCGTTCGTTGACTCTTTTCCAACTGTCTGTCTGTTGGCTGTGTTCTTGTGGCATCGGTTCTAATATCCGAAGTTTGTTTTCAGGGAGATGTATACATCGCATAGTGAAAGTCTACAAGCTATTGGCCAAATGTGGAATCAGCAACCAGCTTCTTTTATACACAGCTGTAGAAAAACAAGCCTACGACGTAGTCAAATTCCTACTTCAAGAAGCCTCGGCCAACGTCAATGGCGAGTACCCACCCGGATCACGCATGACGCCAATCCTTTATGCTCTGGACCCCTCTGGTATCTTTGGCTATATCCATGCTGGCCAGTACAAGCGCCGGAACTTAACTTATTCCAAAGAGGACTTCATGCGAGTATGCATCGAAGAAATGAGTTCAGAACACGACCCCCACGCAGAGTTGTTTGAGATACTAGTAGCGACTGGGTCCAATTTGAACGTTAGAGATCCGGACGGAAATTGTCCAGTGCATAGACTGGGAATTTGCAAGTACGAGAGTTCAAAACACGTGGACACCAAGATTTTGAAGATCATGCTATCCTGTAAACACTTCGACATCAACGCCAGAGGTAAAAAATATATAAGCAAAACTTTGCATACATTTGCTAACAATCAACTGACATCGTTTTTTACGATGTCAATTTTCGACATCCATTTTCGACCGTCCAATCCTCAAATTTTTCTCAAGGTGCCTTCAGAGTGTATATAAACAATTTGAAGAGAGAGCGCGCGCCGATAATACTTAAATTTCAAGTCACAACTTTCCCGTCAAGTCAAAGGGCCCGAATTGGTATTTCAAAAAAAAAACACTCCCTGGAAGATCCTAGGTCCGCCGCTGCTTAGACAAGAGAATATTCGATGATCCTAAGAAATATGCTTGCATAAGATGAGTAGGTTTGCCTTGATATTATTAAGATCATACGTCACAAAAAATAAAGATTGTCAAATTTTTGGTGGCTTAAAATAATCAAAACTGGTCAAAACTGACCGCAGCATAGAGTTTAGTGACCGCAGCATTTTCTTCGGCGGCTTTTTTGCGTAGGGGTAGAATATTGGGAGCAGATTTTTTAACTAGTTACAATGGGGTATTTGTGTACAAGATCGGGTATTGAGTTCGAGGTTTTACTAGAGTAGCGCTGTGATTGTGTTCGTTAACAGGTGCATTTGGCTATACTGCACTGCACATCTACGCGATGAAGAACTGCGAGGAGGAAGCGAGACTTTTGGTGGATAGAGGGGCGGATCTGGACGCACAGAATGACGACGGAGACACGCCACTGCACATCGCGCTCAAACTGGCACATATCAAAATAGCTATGATCCTGATCAAGTCCGGCTGCGATGTCAACAGACAGGGCGCACACGGCAACACCCCGCTGCACTATTGCGTCCAG
The DNA here is from genome assembly GCF_963678635.1 of Symsagittifera roscoffensis. NCBI lineage: Eukaryota > Metazoa > Xenacoelomorpha > Acoela > Convolutidae > Symsagittifera > Symsagittifera roscoffensis. The sequence continues at coordinate 9,124,641 of NC_087065.1, read as the reverse complement.
AGACCAGACTGGCACTACGTCATCACGGAGCTGATCAACAACGGAGCCATTATCAACATCACCAACGACAAGGAAGAAGCACCATTACATCTAGCTGTCAAACACCCTCATGTCTGTATGCACTTAATAGACAACGGAGCACTGGTGAACAAACAGAGAACAGACGGATCAACAGTGCTACATATGTTCGCGAGAGCGGGTAATTACGAGTGTGTGAAGATGATGCTAGATGCGGATGCAGACGCCAATCTTCCGACTGTAGATGGTGAGATCCCTTTGCACTTGGCGGTGGACCACCCGAGGATACTGAAGTTGCTGTTGAACTATGGCTGTGACGTGGACAAGCAGGGCCTAGGAGGCAACTCTACGTTGCACTACTGCGCCGTCACTGGCAACCTCAGTGGTGAGTTGACTACAGCTTAAGCAAACTGATTTAAATTGGACAAGCGAAGTTAAACGTCCCTGGTTAAACCAAAGGATTAAAGTTCCGTGTACAAAGAATTCAAGTTCTTCTTTGTATACATTTGATTCAACCGCTCGTTTATTGGAAGATGGATTGCCGAAATATGAATTTTGATATTTTTGTATAGGTGGTTGTCAGCGTTGTAACTGTCTCTTGTTGAGTTGATGGCTTAAAAATGTCTTAAGTTTTCATCAAAATAATGATTGTATATTGGTATCGCACAATCGTGGATACGGCGTTATCTTTTATATTGCGACTTCTTTTTCTAAAGGTCCTCTAAGGTCTTCGATTAATACGTCATGTATAGCTCTTCTTATTAATACAATAGGAAATTGCTGGTGCTATTGTGACTGTGCAACGGGATTTGCAGATTAAGGTTGCTTCTGGGGGCAGGTTTAGAAAGCTAAATTGGATAGCGCCTCCTCTTCCAATCATCGGGAAAGGAAATCAATCAGTTGCGCTGTGTTGTCCAAGGTCACTGTTGAGACTCTTTTTAATTGGCTTCCTTCTTCGCCTCACCTCTTCTCGTAATGGATCGGAGCAAGGGATGCCCAACTAATCGCCGAAATTGATTGGAGCTCAAATTGCAAAATTGCAAAGTGTTCTTAATTCCATGTCACTTCCAATTTTCGAGCCAAATGCCGTAGCAATTTCTATCTTCTTCAACTGAAATTGATTGTATAAAAATAAAACAGAAGTTAAGCAATCTTGATTTTAATCTGCACAAACCAGGGTTGCAATGTTTAAAACATGTCTTGTGTAAAACTTGTTTAAAACATGTTTAACACAGTGTTTAAAACACTGAATAATTTAAAGTTCAAAACAACTTCCCCTGATCGGCTGATTTTCTTGTGTGCTTTGGCACTCTGAACTGTGTTCGCGGAAAATCTCCTTGATGGATTTCATGAACGAGGTGAAATTGAAAGAGCACGCAACTGGGGAAAAGTGCGACACACCGACTGCATATAGTTTCATTGTTTTTTATTTAAAACTTTTTTTTAAACTCGAAACGTGTTTTTGCAACCCTGCCACAAACAGGGTCTAAGGCTTTTTCCTTGACATTATAAAATAAAGAACACTTTTAAAATGAATGAGGCCATGATCAATAACGAATGGTTTGCATTTCCAACCGTTTATTGTTCCGACCATGGAACTTTGTATTCGTGTGTGTTTTAGTTTTTTTCTTTTTGTTTTCCACGCAAACTCAAGTACCTCAAATAATCATCGGACTGGGTCGAGTGATATATCATATTAAAGCTCTTTTAGTCGTGATTCGAACCACATTAAAAAATTCCCAAATTTCGAGCAAAAAAAAAGCGAGCGAGCAGTCGTATTTTAATTACTTGAAAGCTTACAATAGCTTAATTTAAAACGTAAAAGCTTACTTTTTATTGGATAACGTTAGTTTAATTTGAATATTTTAGCGCCTTTTTGGAATCAAATTTTTCAAAAAAAACTTGAAAATTTTAGAGAATTGTTTTTCTGATTTCGTTTTTCTGGTAATTTTTCTACAATAGTTGTTTTTCGTTTTGCTATTTTAGTATGGTTGTCGAATACACCTAAATCCCAGTTTTGTTCAGCTCCTGTGATCACATTACGCCGAAAAAAGACAATAATTTGAAAAAAAAACTTTGTTGTTTTTTTATTTGTTGTTTTTTATTAAGACTAGTCGGAACATTCTGTGATACTTGTACAGTAACCGGCTATCCTCGTTTTTTTTCATTTTTCTTTTTGTTTTCCGGTATTACAATCATAATCAGGTATTACAGTTAATCATTGGACTTGGTTGAGTGATATATCATATTAAAGCCCTTTCAGTCGTGATTCGAACGACACTAAAAAAAATTTTCAGTATCGAGAAAAACCGGTTTGACATTTTTGATTTTGGGATAAAACACTTCATAAATTCAATAAACTGCTTTTTGTTGATTTATTATTTTTGTAATTATTTTTCTGCAAAAAAATGTTTTCCAATTTGCGTATTTTACTGAAACTGTCGAAATTGTTTAAGCTTTAGTTTCTCGTTAAGATCATTTTATCACGCCGAAAAAAGACCCTAATTTGAAAAAAAAGTAGTTTTTTTTTAAAACGATGGTTGGAACATTCTGTGCTACTTGCACAGTAACCGGCTATCCTTGTTGGGTTTTGGAAAACGCCAATCAGTGCCAAAACGTTCATATTAACTCAAGAAATTGTCTATTTTATGGTTGTATTCTCGTCTTGGTTTGCAGAATAGACACGATTTAGGTAGTGTGTTTCACAGTTATACTCATCAATGACTGTTGGCTTATTTATAAAGGAGTTACGAAGATCCACTTTGTTTTAATGTTGTTTTTTTTGTAGAGGATTTAGTCGTGCAAAACTGTTATCATACTTGTAAGCTATCGCCTTCTACTTGGAAAGAATGTACTATTTGCGTTTTTCTTTCCAGGGATCCAAGCCTTAATCCAGTGTAGCTCCAATGTGAACCTGGTCAACGACACGGGCGACAGTGCTCTCCACGTGGCTACCAAATTCCCGGACATTGTTCGGTGTCTGCTGGAAGCACAAGCCAACGTCAACCTCCTCAACTGCATAGACAGACTGCCACTCCATTGTGCGGCCCTGGAACTGGAACACTGCGAGAACTGGTCTGCCCTGGTGGAGAGTGTGGAGTTGTTGTTGGACGAGGGAAGCGATGTATCGACTGTGGATAGGTCCGAGTGCACGCCATTGCACTACATTACAGCATTCCACCATCTCGGAAGATCAAGGTAAGCTTCCAAACACTATGTTACGCAAGTGAAACTTATCAAAATAGTCTGATAATTACATGAAAAATGGATATTTGCGCTGACATTTTTAAGACAAGCTTGTGAGTTTACTTTTTAACACTAAATCTGCATTCAAAAGGTTACTTGTTTTCGCTGTGGTTTTGTATTATTTGTTCCATATGTTTAATAAATTTTTACAGGTGCTCTGACTCAACAATTCACACACGTGACTTCAACTACGATCTGCTGCGTCTAGTGCAGAAGATACTGGAGACAGACAACGGACTGGTGAACAGAAAAGACAGCAAAGGTTGCACTCCGTTACACATCGCCATCGAGAACGGAGACCTGGAACTGACCGAGGTGCTTTTAAATCACCACGGGGATCCCTACATTCAAAACAAGTACGGCCAGACTTGTTTTGATATCGCCAAGACCTCACATGTGAAAGATGTGGCACCGGAGATTGCGGTTCTATTGAGTAGCAAAGAGGCCATGATGAAACACGGAGGCATGAACTCCTATGGTATGCATGGTATGGGAATGGGCGACGGGTGCTACGGGGGAGGAGGAGGGGGAGGCGGCATTTCGTCTGTGGTAGTCAATGGAGACCAGGTGCTGGGGGTGCTAGAATGTCTTCTCGAGTCCATCGATGACGAACAAGAGCGGGAGGAACTTGGGGAGGCGGTGGGTGTTGTGAAAGGAGTACTGGACAAGTACGGTCTGCCCCCCAACTGTGTGCTGGGAGTGGGCGTGGGTGGAGTGGGTATTGGGGGAGTAGGTGGTGCTGCAGGGGCGGGAGGGGGACTGTCGAAGGAGCACAGGGAGACTGTGAAGCAGGTGAGGGGCACTCTGCTGGAGGAGATGAGTCCCCTCTACATCATTGATGCCTTCCTCAACCAAAGGTAGTCAGCCACGTCACATTATCACTACACCAGGATTTTTACTAATCAATCGAATTCAATAATTTTAGGTGCGGTTAGAAAAATTTACAGCACCGAATATTTTGAAGTAATATGGATTTGCTGTTTCCACGAACCAAAATTGTTCAAACTTCTAGATTTGCTGTTGTTGTCAATTGGTCAAATGATTGATTGTAGTGTACTTACACAGAAATCGTTCTTTTTTGAAGATTCGATGATTTTAGTGAACTTATATAGGTCATGATGAGTTGTTTTGGTTTTTGTCTGAAAATTTGTTCGTGCTCAGTATTGATTTTTGCTGTTTGATTTTTTTCGAAATATGTTCATTTTGTTAAAAGAAAGACAAATTCCACTATGTAATAGCAAAAGTCTAAAAGTCACCAAAAATCTGATTGCCTTCGAATTTCGATTTTAAGTTTCAGGTTTTCCATTGGACTAAAAGTTTTACTCATTGGTCCAGTGTTTACACGTGCGTAGCGTAGTGTGATAGTACGAGGCAACTTTTTTTTCAACTTAGGTCGCAAATAAAGGTGCTCTTTTGGTGGCAATTTTAAACAAGTAGACTGCCTTAGCAGTATATTTACATGTGCTCCGTCATTTGATTACTAATCAGTTAACACGTTGATGCTTCTTTAATTCATCAATTGAACCAAAAAAAGGTATTTGTTTCATACGACAGTATAATAATTAAAACTCCATTTCAGAATTTTCCAACTCGATTTACGTCGCGAGAATTTTCAATTTATGGATATTTATGCGCAGTTTGATTCAATACATTCCAATTTATTATTTGCAATATTGGTATTATTGCCTTTAATTTATTACCTTCCTAAATATTATATGCAAAATTGAGTTTTTGTGCTTTTTAAAGGTCCCGTATCTTTGCCGCTTTCTTGCTCGTCTTTGCGAAGTTTCAGCTTCGCCTTTGTCTCAAGTTGTGTTTTATTTATCAAAAAAAGTGTTAGTCATAACTTGTTTTTGAAATTCAAAGCTTTAAGGCCATATATTTTTTTCTTTGAAATTTGAAAGTTGAAGTTTTTTCAATGGTATTTTTTTCTGTTTTCTTGGGTTCTTTGACTCTTCTCCGAATGTCTGTTGGCTATGTCAATCAATTTTAACCCTAGAGATTAACAGTTTTATTGCAACCGGGAACAAGATTCTTCATCCGTAAATTTAAGTCAAGATTCGTTTTTTCGTCAAAATAAACTTTTCACCGTGTTTCATACTAGTATTATAAAATGTTCTCTTCTTTAGTTATGAGAAAGCAATTAATGAAGTTATATAATAGCTTGAATTTTTCTCATGGTTAAGGAAATTGATTTTTATGAGAACTGCAAAAATTGAATTTTTGATATTTCAGCCGACAAACTGCTCAACGGATTTCTATTTTTTCATTTCCTCCCCCAAGTTCTGTAATTTGTAATTTTACCAAGTCTAAATTAAGATGTATCGCAATTTTTTTTCCTCATTTTTTAAAATTCAAATAGTTTGTGTTTTTGGCTTTGTCAACTTATATTGCTTAATTTTGAGGGCAAATTTATTTGTATAGGATTATGTGTTTCAATATGGATGTGTCGTAAAAACTTTTGAAACTTCATGAATTTTTATGACAACAGTTTTGTTTTCGGCTCAACAGGTTTCGACCCAAACTTTGTCGCCTTTGTTGCCGTTCGGTGAATGGTTTCCGATTATTTTTGAGGCTATTTATGAACTTCATCCGATACAATCATAAAGTTTTTGTAAGTTATCTACAAAATGTTTAACTTTTCAATTTTTTTTTCAAAGTAATTTTTTCAACTTAATTTCTCAGAATTTTTGGTTCGGCTTCTATCGTTTTCCACTGACTATACTATAGCGCAATGTGTATTGTAATGCGAAGTGTTTCGAGCCAGTTCAATACTGGCTGTTGTGCTCTGCCACAGGTTTTCATCAAAATGAGTTTCAGTTTGAAACAAACCTTGGAAAAATTTGGGTGTTTTTTTTGGCATTTTGTCAATTTTTTATACGTGTCTGTGGCTTTGTCTTTCGCAAATGCGCAAGTGGTGCGAAGCTCAGCTTCGCCTCTGTGTAAAATTTGTTCACGCCAAAAATTAATTTTCAGCTGTTTGACTTCTGATTTATTTTTAAGTGCAGTTCATTTCATGGCAGACCTCGCAAGGAAACCTCACAAGGAAGGCGTTGGCGAAAAGTGTAAATTTTAAGAAAAATGCGATTGACTTCTTTTTGTGAAAGTGGGTTTCATTTTCACAATTGCTAGCGGAATAAGAAAGTTAACTGATCTGGTTCTTTCGAATAGAGATATTTTTTATCAAAAAAGTGGCAATCATAAATTGTTCTTGATCTTCGAAGAGCTTTAAAGGCATATATTGTTTTTCTTTTTCCATGTGTTCATTGACCCTTTTCCAATTGTCTTTGTTGTGTATTGAATTATTGGGCTGTTTTGTGTCATGAATATGAAGGTTGATTGTGACTTGGGATGGGTGTTGTGTTTAGTGTTCTTAGCAGCGGGGCGGCGGCCGACATGAAAAGTGCGGGCAGCAGGAGACTTCAAAGTGAGCGACTTCTCTCCTTCCTCGTCTGCAGTCCAGACCAAATGTTCGACCTATTCTACAACACACTGCGACACACAAACCAGTCTCATCTAGCTGACGTCCTAGCCCAACATGCTCACTGCATGTGTCACAATTTCTCACACAGCAACAACAGCAGTAGCAGCAGTCATTATGCTTCTCACCACCACGCCCAAACAGGTAGTCATCGAAACACAAACAACAACAACAACATGGCGCTCCCCTCAGGGGCTGGTATGCACGCGGCCACCCAATCGCAGCACACTCACGCTGCCAACTACAACATGCCCCCCTCACACTCTCCGTCAACAGAGTTATTAAGCAGTAGTGAGAATATACCCCCACCCCCGCACCCCAACGTTGTAGGACCAGGGGGTGGTGGTATTTCTACTCAAATGAACGGAGTGTGCTCTTCACAAATGGCTGCTCAACAACATACATATTCCACTTCGTATGCAAGAAGTAGAGCTCCGATCCCGCCTCCCCCTCCTCCGCCCATAGGAGGGGGGACCTCGACCAGATTAGGAAGTTCATCGCCCACTAATATGTCTGGTGGAGTCCTCTCAATACACAACCCAGCCAATTCCTTACTAATGAGGCCACCATCTGCTAGTCCCCCACCTACAATGGGTGAAAGTTAATGGATGAAAAGGGGGGGGGCGAACATTTTAGATGTGACCCTGTTTCGGGTCTATTGTTTCGGGTCTATTGATCCATGAACTGAAACTTGCCGGTCAAGTTCGGAGTGTTGGAACCGAATCTAATCTTATGTACAGTGGCTTTACTCTAATGACAACGACTTGCAAGAAGTTCAACTTTATCTTGTGTACTTTCAAATAATGACAGTTTAGGGACGGTTGTGTCCGGCCGGAAACAGCCGGTTCCCCTCAAAATCGACTTATTAAATGATGTTTAATTCGTAATCTATCTCTATTTTTCTCGCTTCTATGCATCTGTAGACCTATCTCTTAATGTCTCAGTGATCCCAACTGTTACTAGTAATTTATGAGCAAACTTCAATGTCATAAACATCATGCTACCACACAAGGGCGAGAATGTGAACCTAATCGCAATAGCTGTATTGAAAGGGTTTAGTTCAAGGAATAGATGAAACAAGTTAGCTCGAAAAGGACAATAAAGATTGAGATCAGTTTGAAGTAGAGACGGACGGATGCAATATACGGTTTTCTTCTTCTTTTCCATTTGACATCAGCAGTGATGCTCTGTTCTTTTAATAATTAATTACAACAAAACAGTCCATCGTCTATTTAGTCCAACTTACAAATTTAAATAACATTAAAAATTCAATTCTACTGTGCAATGTTTCAATTCAGTTAAACCCACCTTTGCTATATTTTATTGCAGCAATCCGTTTATAGTGCAATATAAAGATTTCTATGTAAATAAGTAGTCTTTTTAATAGAAGATAGCGCTCTTTTCAATAGCGTATTTGTATTTTTATATTAGATCCATTTATAAATTCAATCCAGCAATGAATTGCAAAATTTGAATCAAACCTTTTACGAATGAAGTTTCGAAAGTGTCTTCGAACCAAAGGAATGGCGACAGACTTAGTGATGAATATTAAAATTGATTGGGACGTGTTAGCATAGTGCATAGTAAATAACGTCTGTTCGCGTGTGAAAAATGGTCATTCACCACCATAAACGTATTTACAGAGGAAGTACCACGAATGCTCAAATCATGGGCAAAATCTGATTGTTCCAACTGCCTCCGAAGTTGTATAAAATATAAAATGGTTTTCGTTGAGAGTTTTAATCAACGTCTAAAATTTCTACAGATCAACTTTTCCTCAAATGCAATTCCAATAAACTAACATTTCTCAAAATGCAATGAATGCTACTATGTGACATCAATTTCTAACAATGCATCACTTACACTTATTTACACAAGCATAGCTTGTGTTATAGTATGAACTTTCCTTTTTTTTTAACCTAAGTCACAAATAATGTTTTTGAAAGTGTTCATTTTTATTCAGCTAATAATTACAGCTAATGCTAAGGATATTAACACAGACTATTATATTACAAATAGCACTTTAGCTTCAAGGTATCATGGATCTGTAGCGTAGAGGTAGGGAAGGAGACCAGCAACAAAATATGAGGGTTTGAACCTTGGCAGGGTCGGATGTTTTTAGTGAACTTTTTCAACTACTAGTTAAAATGCGTCCGCTCTATAAACTGAGGCATGTTAGTTGGTAGATTTTTTTTTTCAAATTGACTGGTACTGCTAATACGTCATAATTGGCTTGCGTCACTTAGCAACTATGTAGACTCATAATTGGCGTGCGTCACTTAAGAAATTTTGTAGACTCGTAGTTTAAATCATTCAGTTTCCACAGTAGCGTCATCGGTCATATTTTGCTTGTGTATGCGAAGTGAAACTTCGCCTCTGTGTATAACTTTCCTCAACAGGAAAAACTTTTAACATTGATTCGTAGCAGAAGCGTTGGACTTATTACAATGCTGATTTCAATTATCCGAAGGAAACGATAAAACCTGAGGCATTGAACACGTTTTCTCAAATTGTGTGCAATTTGAACAAAAGAAATTAAGACAAAAACTGCTATGTCCAAAGAATTGTTACGTGCAATTTGTTTTTGAACAAGCGAGCTTGTGAGCGTAAATTTATCAGGACAGTCATTTTTTAAATCTTAATCGAGCATTTTATTGAAAAAACCATTGAATTGCCTTTTGGAAGATATCGATACCTTGAGCACAAATATAACAAGAGGCGCAGAATTTTCCGACCATAGTCTTAAAAAATACAAAAATGTACCAAAGTGTACCATTAAAATGATCAGAACGAAAAACTAGAACATAGACCTATTTGTCATTCATAGTAAATACGCAAATTGGACAACAGTTTTTGTAGAAAAATTACTAGAAAAACGAAAATTAGTTTTAATAAATCAAAATCTGAAATTTTTTGAAGTTTTTAAATCGCAATATGAACTCCAACGACCAATTTTTCTCGAATAAAAATAAAATAAGGCACGAATAAGCTATTCTAAATGGCTTATATTAAGCATAAGAGGGACTGCTCGTGTTTCTCAAACGTGTTTTTCCCGGCACCAAGAATTTTTGTTTCAGATCATGACTGAAAGAGCTTTGATCTGATATATCACTCGGATTAAAATCGCGTAAGGATTTGTATAACGAATTATCGAAGGCTAATTTTTTTGTGTACCGATCATTTAAAATGAGGAGGAGCTTTGTATTCGGTTGTGTTCATGTTTTTTCACGCAAAATCAGTACCACAAACTTTCATCGGAATGGATGGTACTGATTTTGCGTGGAAAACGAAAAAAAAAACATGAACACACCCGAATACAAAGTCCTTGTTAAACGAAATCAAAATTCAAAGCGCCAAAATTACCAGTGCAATTTGAATTGAATTTCATTGCGTACATCAAATTCACCACGAGATCTTAAAGGTAACGAAGAGGCCTGGGACGGCAAAAGTCATGGATTTGAGTCTGACCAGGACTTCTTTTTTTTTTTCAAATGGAAAATATTCTGTTTCAAAAAAAGGTTGCGGGCCAATTATTTGTCCGTTTATCTTTTCTCGACTTTAGGTGCCAGATCTTGGAATCGTTTTGTTTTCGCTGCGCGCCTTTTTAAATGTTGCTTTTAAAGTTTGATTTACTCATGTAATTGTACTATTTTTCTTACCTTGGCTTCATATTTCTTTTTTTTGTTTTGCCTAAACACTATCGGTTGAGTGACTCAGTTTCGGGTCACTTTAAGGGAAAGTTACTTTTTACGCTCCCAACCGCAATTTTCAAATTGGCTAGTTTTTTACCACTCAGTTTGTTGAAGTTTCTTTATCATTTTATTTTTTTTTGGGTTTATAGGTTTCGGCTTATCAACCTAGAGAATACACTTTTTTCGGGTTAACTTGTTTAACAGAATCACTTGTATCTTGGCTCATAAGCACTCAAACTTCTATGCATTTTAGCCTGTAGTTATGAATAGGCCTGAGACGGCAAATGCCATGGGTTCGAATCTGACCAGGACATGATTTTTTTTCAAACGGGAAATATAGTTTCAAAAAAATTGTCGGTGAATTATTTGTCTGCTTATCTGTTGTCGGCTAAGTTGGCACATCTTGAAATCGTTTTTTTTTTGCTGTGCGGTTTTTTTTTCAATGTTACTTTTAGTGGTTGATTCATTCCTACAATTGTAACTTTGATTTCACTTGCCTTGACTTCGTATTTCCTTTGTTGTTTTTGCTTAGCTTAAAAAATTTCCTCTGCACAATTTATTTTGGCCTATTTTTTATCGGTTTAGTTCTATTTTTGTGTCTTTTCAAGGGAAACAACTTGAACACGCCCCTCCGCACTTTTCATGTTGATTGTATGGTTACCAATCGGTTCATAGATTAATTGAAAGATTGCCTACTCCCCTGTGTACCTGTACGCTCGAGTCTCTTTTGACTTGATACCTCTGTCTAAAGCCTTCGAAAAAGTCTGTGGGAAATATTTGACCCATATTTTTGATTTTTTAAAGTTTTTTATCGCTTTTTCGAAAAATAGCCCTCTCAAATCCGAGTGTTTGGTTTCAATGAATGGAGAGTTTTCAAGAACTCCGGAATAAGTGGCTACGCCCAATTTAATTATACAAATTTATGACCCTCGGAATAGTCAAGTGTTTGATTTTTGACCGTTTTTTAAACTTTTTGAATATTCTACTCTGCCAAACTTTCGAACACTATTCTTTCATATGAGATATTTTGGGTTCAATGCAACGAACGGGTTGTGGAAAGCTCATTTGATTATGCGACTACTTCCAAATTTTTCTGCCACCAAAATTTATGGCCATAAAAAAAGTCAAAGTTTTGAATTTTGACCGTTTCTTCTAGAAGTTTTTCACATTTCTCGGGAACTACCCTCCCAAATCTGAGGAAGTTTAGTGGAAATTACAGGTTGAGTGAATTCCTTCTGCATAACCTATTTTTTCACACAAAAAGCTATGATTCTCGGAAATGCTAAACTTTTGTTTAGTCGATCTTTGTTTGGATTTTTATCGACAACTATCCTGCAAAGTCTGATATCATAGGTTTAATCAAAACAACAGGTTGTTGAAAGCTTACCTTTATAACTGGCTATACCCATTTTGTTTAAAAAAAGTTATGACCTTCAAACAAATCGATGTTTTGAATAGGCCTGAGACGGCAAATGCCATGGGTTCGAATCTGACCAGGACATGTTTTTTTTTTCAAACGGGAAATATAGTTTCAAAAAAATTGTCGGTGAATTATTTGTCTGCTTATCTGTTGTCGGCTAAGTTGGCACATCTTGAAATCGTTTTTTTTTGCTGTGCGGTTTTTTTCAATGTTACTTTTAGTGGTTGATTCATTCCTACAATTGTAACTTTGATTTCACTTGCCTTGACTTCGTATTTCCTTTGTTGTTTTTGCTTAGCTTAAAAAATTTCCTCTGCACAATTTATTTTGGCCTATTTTTTATCGGTTTAGTTCTATTTTTGTGTCTTTTCAAGGGAAACAACTTGAACACGCCCCTCCGCACTTTTCATGTTGATTGTATGGTTACCAATCGGTTCATGGATTAATTGAAAGATTGCCTACTCCCCTGTGTACCTGTACGCTCGAGTCTCTTTTTACTTGATACCTCTGTCTAAAGCCTTCGAAAAAGTCTGTGGGAAATATTTGACCCATATTTTTGATTTTTTTAAGTTTTTTATCGCTTTTTCGAAAAATAGCCCTCTCAAATCTGAGTGTTTGGTTTCAATGAATGGAGAGTTTTCAAGAACTCCTGAATAAGTGGCTACGCCCAATTTAATTTATACAAATTTATGACCCTCGGAATAGTCAAGTGTTTGATTTTTGACCGTTTTTTAAACTTTTTGAATATTCTACTCTGCCAAACTTTCGAACACTATTCTTTCATATGAGATATTTTGGGTTCAATGCAACGAACGGGTTGTGGAAAGCTCATTTGATTATGCGACTACTTCCAAATTTTCCTGCCACCAAAATTTATGGCCATAAAAAAAGTCAAAGTTTTGAATTTTGACCGTTTCTTCTAGAAGTTTTTCACATTTCTCGGGAACTACCCTCCCAAATCTGAGGAAGTTAAGTGGAAATTACAGGTTGAGTGAATTCCTTCTGCATAACCTATTTTTTCACACAAAAAGCTATGATTCTCGGAAATGCTAAACTTTTGTTTAGTCGATCTTTGTTTGGATTTTTATCGACAACTATCCTGCAAAGTCTGATATCATAGGTTTAATCAAAACAACAGGTTGTTGAAAGCTTACCTTTATAACTGGCTATACCCATTTTGTTTAAAAAAATTTATGACCTTCAAAAAAATCGATGTTTTGAAACTTCGACTTTTTGATTTCCGCGAAAACTACAGTGGCAATTCTCAGGTTGTGTTCAATCGAGAAACCCGGCTTTGAAATCTTCTCTGCTTAAGCGGCCACAACCTGCTCTTTGCAGGAAAAATTCTTGGATTTTGAAAATCCTTTTGACCGTTTTTAGAACTTGTGACCATTTTTTAGAAACTTTCTGAATATTTTTAAAATTTACAAAATCAAATTTGACATGAAAAGTTCAACTGAAACAACCGGTTGCGTTAATTTTTCCAATTTTTTTTACTCTTCTCACTTATTTTAGTAGAGATATAACTACGGTTTTGGGCAGAGTCCAATTTTTGAAATTAAATTTTTTAAAGAAAATCCTTTCAATACCAAACACAATACCAGCTTTAATCTAGACATACGAAAATTTTGGTTCACCTAGTTCTTTTCAACATTAAAAAAATCGACCTGTGTTTTTTAATGTTTGTATTGCAACGCAAGTGATGCGAAGCTCAGCTTCGCCTCTGTGCAATTTATCTGCTTACAGCGTGCCTGCGCAAGAATTGTCTGCTCGGTAATTTTTTCCATGTTCGTTTTACATTCAATTGTTCTACTTTTCGGCAATTTTTCTGGAAGAATTTTTAATCAGACAAAATTAAGAAGAATGTAGGAAAGTTCTTGGTGGATTAATTCTTCGATATTTTTTCAAAAAGAAACAAACGTTTGAGTTTTTCTACGGCTTCTATATCCATTTCTGTCGGTTAGTTTGCCATGCTATCTTTGTGTTGTGTTGCAAGTAAAGCTAAGCTTGTAAAAGTTAAAAAATTTGGAAAGATTCAGGTTTTTCATTTCCAAGATTTCGGTTTTTTAATTTTTAGTTGTTTGGAAAACCAAAAATGGTGCGAAGATGAACCGGAAAAAGCTGTGTTTCATACAATAGTACAATGATAAAGTGCTTTTTTCGAATTTTTGGTACTCGATTTTCTTGCGACATTTTTGCAATGCATGATGCATACACGTTTTCGCCTTGCCTTCTTATCTATCTGTATCTATCTATCTATCTATATCTATCTATACTATATTTAAATGCGAGTGACAGCTATCTCCCATGTTTAAGCATAATAATTTTGCACGTTTAACGAAAGAATTTTTTCATGTTTAAGCTATAGCATATATTGCAATTAATTTTTCAGTATTTTTTTCGAGGCCAAATTAAATCTGTCTGTATACCTGCTTTTTAAACTAATTTGATTATGTCTGTCTACCCGTCGCTTAATTTTTTAACTTTCGTCTATTATCTATCTATTATATATTTAAATGCGGGCTTCACTATCTCACCATGCTTAAGCTTTTTTAACGTATTGTTTTTGCATGTTTCGCAACCACCAGGGTACTCCAATTCTCACTTCTCAAATCCTTGTAGTTTTCGAGATATGACGTTTTTTATGATTTTCTCCGAAATTTTCTAAAAACTTAAATGTTAAAATATTCCAAAACTTTGATGATCTCAATCCTGTTATTGGAATCGGTGAGGGTAATCTCAGGGGGTTGCGAATCTTGCCTCTGAATGTGGCTGCTCAAATTTTTGGTAGTTTTCGAGATATGACGTTTTTTTAAGGATTTTTCAAAATTTTTCAAAAAAACTTAAGTATAAAAAATTTCGCAAAACTTGAATTTCTCATCTCTTTAGAAAGGCTCTGTCAGGGTACTCTCAGGAGGTGCGAATTTTGCCTCACAATAGGACTGCGAATTTTGCCTCCAAATAGGACTGCCCTAAATCCTGCAGTTTTCCAGATATGACGTTTTTTGTGATTTTTTCAAAAAAAGTTTTCCCGAAAATTAAGTTTATTTTTTATTGAAAGTTTGAAATTCCTAACCTGTAGTTTGGGGGCTGTCAGAGTAATCTCACGGGTTGCAAATTAGGCCTTTAATTAAGAATGCCCAAATCATTTTTGTTTAAGAGATACGACGATTTTTGTGATTTTTTGGAAATTTTCAGAAAACTCAAATTTCAAATATGTTTAAGTGAAATTCCCAAACCTGTAGTTGTGTATTTTTGAAAATTGCGTCTATTGCCATAAAAAAAGATTGCTCAAGTTTTGGTAGTTTTCGAGATATGAATTTTTTCTGGTTTCCAAAAAAAAATACCTTTTTACAAAACTTAAGGTGAAGTTTCTCAAAATTTGAATTTCCCAACGTTGTAGTTGGGCACTGTAAGACTACTCTCAGGAGTTGCAAATCTTGCGTCCAAATGCGACTGCTCAATTGCTTCCAGTTTTCCAGATGTGACGTTTCTTAGTTCATTTTAATTTTTTCGAAGAACTTCTATAAAACTTCACAAAATTTTATGGTTCTTCAAAATTTGTATAAAAAACTTGAAAAAATTTTGCAAAATTTTCAATTGCGAACCCTGTAATTGGGTGCTGCCAGAGTACACTCAAAGAATAGTTTTTTTGAGTTGTTGAAAATTCGAAGCACCGGAGGTGTGGTACATGCTAGTTACCTGTAAATTTAGCGTGTTTACCTTTAGTTACTTACATTCCAAATTAATACATGCGAGTAAATATATGCAGTTTTATCATGATTAACATTCTTTTTGAATTATTCCTGTCATTAACTGTGAAAGAGCTAAGTAATTTTTACTTTATTAGGTCTTGATTGTTTTGTTTTCAAGCGAAAGACTTTGTTCATGCTCAGATTTGATGTTTTTTTTTTTTGGTTCGACATGAGTTCTTCTTCGGTACACTTTATTTCTTTTTGTTAAATAACGGTAAATTCTATCGCAAAGCAGAATTGTTAAGGTCACGAATGACGTTAACGATCTTTTATTTCAAACAAAAATGTTTAAAACAAATGCTTAAATTATTTTAAAACAAAAATTTGATTTTCTGAATTCAGAGCGCAATAAAAAAAAACATATTTTTCCAATTTTGTCGAAATAGGATGAGTTTGACGAAAAAACTCTTCTTCGGTACACTTTATTTCTTTTTGTTAAATAACGGTAAACTCTATCGCAAAGCAGAATTGTTAAGGTCACGAATGACGTTAACGATCTTTTATTTCAAACAAAAATGTTTAAAACAAATGCTTAAATTATTTTAAAACAAAAATTTGATTTTCTGAATTCAGAGCGCAATAAAAAAATACATATTTTTCCAATTTTGTCGAAATAGGATGAGTTTGACGAAAAAACTGTTATTCATAAAAAAAATTATACGGCTTAACGAGCGAGCGTCAACGTGATACGCTTTTTTTCTGCGAAAGGTCGATAATGTTCAGAAACTTTCAGTCAATTTCTCGGTTTTCTTGTTCTTGTACACTTTTCTAGCTAGCTGTTGGCTATGTTTTGTATTTTAACCACCTATGGTTTTGTATGTTTTCCTATTAAAGTTTTTTCAGGATTATCTCTAAGATTTTTTCGGATTAAATGGTTACGGGCTATTTTTCAATTTGTCGTTCTCTCGGCTGCACGCTGTGTTTTTCTGTTGTGTTGTATCGCGACTGGGGAGAAGGGTCGCTTCGACTCTGTCGAAAATTTGGTTTTGACTTATAAGAAACTTTTTTGAAACGTCATCGTTTTCCTTATTTTTTGGCTCATGAACTTTGGCCCCTTTAACTTTTATAGAGCTTTTAAAATTTGCCTTAATGTGACTCAAAAGTGTGTTCTGAAATGGGCGGCTGTTCTGTAAGATCTTAGTTTAAATAAAATTTGTATTATTAAATATACTCAACAAATATGGAAGTTAATTGAGTAGTAATAGTAGTATATTTTTTGTACAGTTTCGGATGTTTTGTATCGTTAAAAGTGCCATCGCTAGTCACCCCAATCTAAACCTTCTTTCTAATTCACACACCTTAATTTTTTGAAGCTATAATTACACTTGCCAGTGTGAAATTTGTTTTGTATTGTTAAAAGTGCCATCGCTAGTCACCCCAATCTAAACCTTCTTTCTAATTCACACACCTTAGTTTTTTGAAGCTATAATTACACTTACAATTCACGGCTTAGTGACTTCTTTCTTCGTTTTTAAGAGAGACATGGTGATTTTATGCATCGTGTTACCGGAGAAGGGAGTGAAAGTTAAGAATTTCAGAATTTTCAAAAGAATTTGATGACAATTTTTTTTTTGTTTTCGACCTAATAGTTTTCTACTTAACTTTTATCGGTTGAGTTACCGCTCGCTAATTAATTGTGCAAGCCGATTCAATGCTGGTGATTGTATTTCTCGGCGTATTTTCTTGAACATGATTCCAGTCAACAATTTTGTAGTTGTGATTTTTTTTTTGAAATTTATGATCTATCGCTTTCCTTTTTTACATAGCTTGCAAATTGTCGCTGCGGTGCGAATAACCGCTTCGCCTCTGTAATGAAAGTAATTTCATTTTATTCGTGTAATTTGTAAGTTAACCCACCCTGATTATGTATAGCTACCTTTTATATATATTTCTTAATTTAAAAGATTGATTCGGCTCGAGTGGCTTAGAATTATTGTTTATTGGCTCATTCGCCTCAAGTTGCGTTATTTAAAAACAAAAGAATTTTTTATCTTTTTGTATTTCCCGAGGGGGCGTCAGAACATTATGGCAAAGCGATTTCATTTCAACATATTTATTTTCAGTTCAACTGGCGTCTTCCCCTAAATATTGTCGGCTCAGTTGTCGTTCGATAATTTTTCAGAAAATCCTGACGTTTGTTTCCTTACATGTTTTCATAAAATTAAAAATCGTTCGGTTGAAACTTGAATTTTTTTCAGGTGAACCTTTTTTAGCATTTTTGCAATGTTTTCTTTACTTAATGGGTTCCGTCTCAGCGCGCTTTGGTTTTCGAAATTTGCGTTTGAACTTTTTTTCCTGCGATTTTTTGGTGTTTTCTGCGACTATCTTGGTTAGAGGTTTGATATCCGCTCCAAAAACGTTGTCTAATTTCTGTCTCGCTTTTTTGAATGTTTTGCATTGATGGCAGTGGTCAGAACACATTGTGCTAGTTGCACAGCAACCGGATATTCTTGTTTTTTACATTGTTTGAAGCCTGACCAGTCTGACACTGTTCTCAGATTTTCCATCGGAGCTTCTAATTTCAATGCAAGACATTTATGATGGAAACAAGACTGCTTGTATATCAGGGCAAAGCCCTAAATGTTCCGACTGCGCTAAAGCCAATTGAAAAGTTTTCTTTTGGTTGCATAGTTCAGAAAAAAAAAATTTCCTTTTTCTTCATTTTATCCCCCCATCTGCTATCTAAAAACCTAAGGGTGTGTTTGGCGTCTCGTATTTTATTTTGATAATAGGATTAAATTGCCGGCCTCAATTCAATTTGGAACACATTTATTTGCTTATTACGCGTGTTATAAGTACACAATATATCGAATTTCAATTATCCCAAATTGGCCAAATTAGCAGTTTTCAAACGCCTGTAACTTTAATAAAAATGATCACAGGTGATATTTTTAAATTTGAGCGTAGGATAACAATATCTCTCAGATAGTATGAAAAATTCAATCACAAAAGCTTAGTTCACAAGTCGAAAGTTGACTGAATAAAAAAACCACACCAAGCAAAAATATTCCGCACTTTATTCGGAACAATTGAAGTTTTAAATCTGATGATCGATTTGAGCTAATTTCCTATGGTTCTTTGAGTTTCTGCCATTTTTCTTTGTTCTCCCTGATAATTTTTCTGAGCACGATGTTATTAGTCATACTGAGTAGCAACTTTTTCAAGTGGATCGTCCGCGCCACCCTTAAGAAATCAGTCCGAAAAACGGAAACATTTTGACTACCTTTTCTTTAAATCTAAGGTAAACGTCCAAAAGGGCGGTCTCAATTGACATAAATATCGACCTCGCCCATCATAATTTATTGGGCCGTACCTTCTGTAGTGATCCGTATCTCAGTTTCCAGCAGTGAAAACAACTTTAATTGAGCATGCGTATTTAATTACAATTGGGTTTGACTTTTCCTTTAATAGGAAAATGATTACTTTGAAGTTCTTCGGAGTATATTGGCAGTGTTTATCCAAATGCCGCCAAAGGGTCTCCGTCTAAATTATGAATTCTCTGATCTTCTGGTTCCAACTGGCATTGTATTACCATCAGTATAATTTGATTTTGCCAGTCTTTTTGAAGCCGGTTGGCTTAAGCTGGCTGGGAAAACAGAGCGTGTTTTGTTAGCATTCAGATGAAAAGTGGGAGGCAGCTACGAAGCCTCGAGCGAACAAAAGAATCAAAATGTTTTCCTTGTTTTGTGCCTCTTTTTGAACTTGATTATAAGACCCTGTTCAACACGTGGGCAGCTATTCATTGTATTAGATCGATATCTAGTTGGCCTTGTTTGAAAACAGGTGTTTTGATTGCATTGAAGTAGCGGCTGTTTGGGAATGAAAGGGAATATGGAAAAAGGGGAGGGGAGATATGTTTGTTTATGACTACTCTCCAAACAGTTGTAGTGAGGACCTTATTTAGAAGTCGGAACAGAACACACAAAACAGATGATGTTTTTGCTTTCATCGTCACAAGAGAAGAAAAGGAAAGAGAGTGAGAGAGAGTAAATACAATACACTGTAGAGGTGGTTCCTTACCAGCTACCAAGTTAAACACTATTTGCAGCTGTAGTCAGTCGATCAGAGGCTAGGCGGCTATTCTGACCAGCACACCTGAGCTGTTGTGACAGATTGCTTTGAAGTTGTCGGCTAGTCGCTGTTAAAGTCACTCTTGTACGTGTGTTATTGTTCCCTTTGAGAAGAAAGAAATACGATAAACAATCGAGCGCCAATTAGATCCGGCGAGTTAGTTGTAGTGCCAAAAGCAGTCCAGTCTTACCAAAGTTTGTTGCAGTCGTACCAAAGCGAAAGCGGCTATCAGTCGGGTAATAAACACCGCCGATCAAACTTTTCTCTCTTTTTTACTCATTGTCGCCACTCAAAAACTCATTCAGATCTCAAACATTGCACTCAACTTTGAACCACTCAGCGCGTAATCGCAAATTTACCATAAATTTTTGCAAATTCTCCAGACATTTTTCGCGCCGAAAAGTACAAACAACGTTCTAAATCGAACTGTCACGCAAGATAAATCAATAGCCTCTTTTAAGACAGCAGAAAACAAAAACGAAAACACAAAATCTTGTGCTTGACGAGGATACTCAAAGTTAGTCGTTGCTTGAAGTGCCTTGAAATTGGAAAAATCGAACATTATCATATTTCGTACATAAATTGACCTTTGCTCGATTTCTATCTTAAATTAGTGCACTGCGCGTGAAAAGAGATTTTCTAATTAGATCCATTTCTGTTCATACTGAAAAGTTATCATTTACTTCTTATCAATGGGCTTGATAACTCGACTTCTGGTTGTGATGCTGTTGGCTATTGGGCTGTGGAAAGGGTGTGTGGAGGGGGGCAAAGGGAAGAAGAGGAATAAACTTCAGGCTCTAATTGACGAGATCACTGACTGCGACAAAGAGTGTGGGGGAGTGATGCCTCCTCTTCTGAAGTTGAGACAGACATCACACCCCCGAGCTATATGCAACGACGGGTCTAGGTGAGTCAATACTTTCTTTTCCCCACCTTCTTCGTCTATGGAAATGAACTAAGGTGTAGTCTGCCCCCTTCCAAGAGTGAAGCTTTTCAAATGAATTGGAAACAAAAATTGAGGACTATCAGAAAAAGTGTTGAAAACGCCTTTTTTGTTATCTTTTTCAAAAGGCATCCTTTCCTGGTCTCTAATGATTCAATATAATTTGAGGAGCGCACCGAAAGCTTGCTCAAGTTTTTGGTTGCATCAAAATTATAAGTATACCACGAGCTAACAGTAAAACGTGTCAGCAAAACTAGGGCTGATCGTTGTTTTTGAATACAGAAGTTCAATAAATAAACTTATACAGCAAATAATAATTTTCGTTTTGCGTTCAATTTTAAGTCAAATTGATGTTATTAATTTTCAACTATCTTCGTAGCATTTCATGGGGGACAGTTCGAATGAGTTTCAGAACCTCAAGCACTTTTTCCATGGTATATAATCCTGCCGAAGTATAAACCAGCAATCACATAATTTAGCATTTACTACACGGTTACGACATAATTAAGCATTTCCTGTAAACTTTGAAATTAGTTTTGGAGCTTCGAAGAGTTTAATTAATTTTTTCGAAGAGGTTGATTTATTTTCTTATTTGGGCAGTCTAGCATTTGATAAAGGCCGCCATGAATGATTTTGCCAACACCAACTATTTTAATTGTCGATGTTGTGGTTTGTTAGGGCTTCTTACTACTATCACGATGCTCGAAGTAAACAATGGGTGGTGTTTGTGCAGCCTGGCTGGCTCTGCTATGACCCCATAACTTGTTTCGTCAGGAACAACATGAACAAGATGCTGACCACGTCATGGCTCATCCCAAACAACAAAACAGGTCACGGAGTGCTACGCACAGACCCAACTAACAGGTAGGATCCAGCGACGAAACCAAGATCTATCGGATAGAGGCGAGTGGGTTAGGCGCATGGCTTTCAACAAGAGCGTCGTGGGTTCGAATCTCAAAGGGCGAACATCTACCGCAAAATGGACGACACGCCTCTTCCTATTCTTATTGTCACCTTGACGTATCTTTGTCAGCTTAAGACAGCAATCATGAGTTTTAATCTGGCTATTATTTTTCTAGATTGTTCTGGAAGTACAACATGGTGGACATCAATTACTGTTCCAGCGACCTCTTCCTCGGAAACACATCCGGCAGGTCAGAAGTCGGAGTCTACTTCAGAGGAAAGGAGATCCTCTTCTCCGTTCTGCAGGACCTCATCTCATACCACCGTATGCAGCCGCATCATACAATACACTTCGTCGGATCCAGCGCTGGAGGAATCGGGATCCTCGTCAACATGCAAGAGATCTTGCAGTTCCTCCACGACTGGGGATTTGGCAACATGCAGACTCGAGTGATTCTCGATGATGCCTGGTTCACGGAAGAGTTCGCAAATGACTTCCCATGTTTTGAAGAGTCTCCTCCGATGCCATGTATAACTAATGATACTCTAACACAAGCGTTCCAAGTTTGGAATGTCAATGTTCAATCAGCATGTGGCGAGTCCTACGAAAAGAACGCATCATGGAACTGCATCTTTGGAACAAATGCTTTGCGAGGTCTGAACAACGTGCCACTGTTTGTGATTCAGAACCAGTACGACAACTATCAGCTCATAATGTCGAAACTGTTACCTTTTCCCAGCACTGAAACTTCCGATGGAATCTTAAAAAGAATGGACGCCATTTTGGAAATTGGAAAAAAAGTCCGCACTGAAATTAGTTCCTTGGATCCGGATACCTCCGGGTTCTTCTCTATGGGATGTTTGAATCACCACACTCTGAAAGGAGACTACGTAAATTTCCCCGTTCAAGTCCAATCCCAAACACTCACCGCCACTCTGAACTGCTGGCTGCAAAATGAGCATGCAGTGCGGAGTGTTGATCAAGTTCTTAACGGCAACATGAACAACCCTGGATTGGATGCAGGAAGAGGCGGGAAGTCATCGCAAGGGGGAAGCTGCAGTTTCAGAGTAGGAGACGAGTGCAAGTATCCACAGTGCAACCCGAACTGCATGTCGCTCAGTGGGTCAGTGGCGATGATAGAAGATGAGCGAATAACAGTATGGACTCCAGAAGCCTTTCTAAACTTCAGTCCTAAAGTAGCGACAGAATTGGGGATTTTTTCCACCGACAGACCCAACATGGAGAGGTTAAGCTTGCTAGCTCGCAAGCAACACAGCACAGATTGAAACTTTGCGTCATTTTGATAGTAATTTTGAATTGCGCTAAATTTAATAATGTTTCATAAAAGAAGATAGTTTTCTATTTGTTTTTAAATGTCAGAAATTTCGACTCGAAATCATCCGAAGTCTACGGGTGTTGTTACCGTAGCAGCCAAAGCGTTTATTATGCATATACGAACGTTAAGACAGTTTACCAACGAGAAAAAAACCAACATAACTGATAACTGCAATTGTGCCTCTGATTACGACCGAAATGATCTTTTATTATCCGGGTAGTAGAGCTAAATCCTATTCTACTGTTTTGCACACTACTTTGTTCCATCGAGAAATTTCTAAAAGGGTTGCTCAATTTCCTTTTTTATTTAATAGATTGCAAATTCCAATATGCTCTACATTTCAGTGGAAATTGTTTTCAAATTACACTGACTGTTCAAAGTTGACTAAAATTGTTAAAATGAGCTTGAAAAGTTGTTCTCAGCAACGAGATAAAAGCGCTCGGCATAATTTCAGTTTTTATAACAAGAATGACTATTAGAGTTTAAAGTCTACTCTAAAGCTTACTTCAAATAATTTTTAAATAAGTTGATAAACAGGTAGAATCAAGCCGTCTTATCATAAATGATCATTGTGTAGTGTAGAGAAAAAGCTGAATAAAAATATTTAGATTCGATTCTAGAATCAAACCTCATTCCAATTTCAAATTGTTTTTTTTTGCCAAAAATGGTCCAGGGAACTAAAACTAAAGGAACAGTTGGCCAACAACTATCCACCTAATTTTTGGCTCCTATTCTTCAATGTAGGTTTATCTCATTTGGGTTTTGCAGAAGTGTGTATAGCAAATTTTTGCGGCTTTGATGGTATCAATAGTAGAGCAGTTGAATCGGGCTTCGAAACAACTTTTTTTAAAATTCACAAAAGTCCTCTGACGCTCTGCGTAAAAGCAACTCAATCATCAGAACTGAACTGAGATATGGTGTTTGTTATCAATATCTTATCAACTAAAGGAAAGATTTTGCAAACGGAATAATATTACCGACAGCTGAGTCAAGAATTAAGCATACAAAAAAAACTTGATAATAACTGTTCAACTTTTTCAATTTTTTTTTCATCTGACGCTCTAACAATGGAATTCATTGCCAGTGAAATTATGGAGTTTTGTTAAAGCTACTGCAACGCTCAAGAAAAATCCTAAAGAACTCTACACCAGTAACACGCAATGTAATCAAAAATCAACGCATACAAAGACGTGGCGTGAGTTTGTTTTTGTTAGAAAAACTTGTGTATACGGGAGCCTTATTTTTCTAATGTTTTTCAAGTGTTTTAATGATTTGTACTTTTGTGTGTTTCATTGCGCCTTCTTTTAATGCTAATATTCATTAAGTTGGCTTTTCATCGCATTTTAATGATTAATTTACTCCACTTAACCCGATAATTTTCATCTTTTTTTTATCATGTATTTGAATTAAATTGTTTCATACAATTTACTGAATTGATGCGGTTGCTTATTTGTACTGTAATTAAAACGTTCGTTTATATTATTCTTTTTCTTCTACTGGCGATGACAATTCAAGCTTGACGGAGCATTGTAAAAATTAGCTTGAAAATTTTTCTTTGTGATGAGATAAGATTCGCATTATTTCAGTTTTGGATGATTGAGATCAAATTAGATTACAAATAATCGACTCTAACCTCACTGGTAGCATTTCAAAAGTGAGACATTTACACTTCAATTTTGTCAAAGCTTGGACCCTAACTTTATATACAGCATTTAAAAAAAGGTGAGAAGCTGATTTTTTTCACCTAATGTTTCAAGTTTTATTGAACGAATTTGATTCATTTAGTTGGAATGTTTTGTTTTTCATTCGCTGAGAGTTCTCAATTTGTTCATGTATTTCCAGTTTATTTTCGCGATTTTTTTACATCGTTTGAAATTTATTCATCAATTTTTGAGCAAATGACTTGTCAAAAAAATCACCCGCAAAATTCAGATGCAGTTCAGTGGATTAAAAGCGTCCTTTTTATTGATACTTTTTTTATTAATCAATAATGTTTGTTTCAAGACAAAATTTTCGATCGAGAGTCTTACAATAATTAGTGTTAGAGTTTGTTGTATAATTTTGTAATATTGATAAAAAGTTCTAGAGTTTTGGTTTAGTTTTTCGTAGGTTTATTAATGCTTTCCTGATTTTAGCTGGTTAAAATAATTTTTTCGATTTGATCTAGATAAAAGTTAATAATTTTTACAAATAGATGGTAATCTTTAAACAGAGAAGAAAGCAGGGCAACTTTTGCATGTTTTCCGTTTTTGCATTTGTTTTGGGTATTTTGGCTTTTGCCAATTCAGTTGATTCATGGTAAAATATATCTGTTGAATCGCTTCCTTGCTCAATTTGCGTTGAAATGTAATTTTTATCGTAAAATAACTTTTTTAAGCCTGATTCTGTGAATTGAAAAATGTGGTTACGGTTTTTTCTACCTCTGAAACAGTAGGAAGGAACTCCGTATGCTTACAAGTTTATAAAAAAAAATTTCCACGCAAAATCATATGCAACTTCAGACAGGAGCGATATATCATATTAGAGCGATGATATATCATATAAAATCCCTGTCGTGATTCGGTCAAAAATGAAATTTTTTAAACAATTTTCATAGAAATTTACTCACTGTCGAGATAAACTAGTTGGAATAATTTTTTTAGCGAGTAAAGCAACCAGATGAAGCAAAAATTTGTTTTTTTCAAGATATATAAACTAACTTATTTGTTGAAAAAAGTTTCTGAGTGAAAATTGAGGTTTGAACATTTCAAAGTATGACTGAATTAAAAAGTACTTTCGCTGGTTTTTGTCTATATTAATTAGAAAGTATTTTTTATCAATTTTTAATGGTATTTATCAGTCTTCTTTTACTATATTTTTGCTCTAAAACTGATCTAGCATTTAACACGTATTCTTTTATTGACCCGTTTTCAGTTTAGACTTTTAAGAACTAGTTCACGAAAATGTTTGCCCCATAACAATTCAGTTTTATATCTCCCTGATTTTCAAACGAGCAAAAACAATTAACACAAATTGGACAAAAAAGTTAAAGCAAGCGTTTCTTCTGAATTTTGTACTTTGAAAACTGGTCAGAACCTTCTGCGCTACCAGCAGGGTAATTTGTTAAATTTCTTTTTTGAGACAAAACTATCTCAGCTTAATTTGTAAATTTCTGGAGAAAAAAAAGTTTTTTTTTGGAATGTTTTTTAGTAAAATTTGGTCACTAATTCTATCAGAATAGTTGGGAATTAAAATGTATTGAAAATGGCTTGCTTCTGTTTTTTTATATAAACGTATAGAGGTGAATTTTTAAAAATTCCGAGTCATTTCACTTAACAACAGTACAGTTCATGATAAATTTCCACAAATTTTTTAAACTGTTTTGCTTCATTCAGTTATAACTGTATTGATTGAAGCTACCCAAAATTTTACAATTTCAGTATTTCAATGCTATAAAAAATGCAGGACAAAATTAAATTGAAAACTTTTAGCTCAGTTTTCCCATTTTGGTTGCCAATGAACAAATATGGCAATGAAAACAAATGCTGATGAAAATTCTTGCAGAATTTATATGTTGTAAGTTTTTTTTGCAAAAGTCAAAAACGGAACTTTACCCAAAAAACAACTGTTTTTTATTCATTTTAGTCCGTCGCTAAAACTATCAAGTAACTACCATCACCAATAACGCAAAAACTACCAAATAATTTTCGCGCTTATTTTTTCAAAAAAGCTTCCTACATTACGCACCAAAGTTTTAAAAAATGAGTAATCTCTTGAGATCTGTTTAAGGAAAAACAATTTTCTTCGGTAAATAAAAATTGTCAACAAACTTTGAAAAAATCATGTGGTCAACATTTGTTCAAAAATTGACTCAATTTTGGTTGACAATTCAGGGCTCAAAAACGCAATTTTATTTGTACGATAGAAACTCTGATGAAACATTGAACAATGTTTTTGAGTTTAGTTGCAAACCAACTTAAGGAAAACGCGAGTAAAGTTCACATCAGCACTATGATAGACATGTCTTACTTTTCGCATAATATTAGAACGCTTCTGTTTTTTCAATGGTCATGGCTCGTCTAATACGTTGGGGATGGTTTCTACAGTAAAGTAGAGCAGATGAGATTAGAACTCTCATTTATCCAAATGGTTCCTAATATAAGCCATTTTTTGTAATTTATTTGTTTTTTTTCTACTTCCGTCCGTTTTCGCACACTTTTTTTTACTCCTCATACGTACGCCTCCCCACCGCTTTATTTTTTTTTTTCGTCACCCTCCCTATTATTTTAATTTACGCTATTTTATCTGGCTGTTAAGACAACGAACCATCTGATGAAGGTATGATGTATTTTCGGCAACCCTCGTTGCATCATTTCAATGGTTCCTTGAGGGAGAAAAACTCATATTTTGGCATATTGTGACAAGATTCTTGATATTATTAGTTGAGGCATATTTTGTCAATTTTTGCTTTTTATCTGGGTCATCAAAAGTTTTTTGCCAGTAGAAAGACACATAATCACCAAATCGATTGCTGAGATGACCAAATCGAGAGAGGCCCTAAATATAGACTGGGATGACCGCCGCCTAAAAGACTATCTACATCAAGTCGCATTAGATCACTTCCAACGCACAGCAATCAGAGGGCAGCCCATGTCGACAGATTAAAGAAGTAGTGCAGAAGAAATCACCATGAACAAAATCAGGCTGAATAGGGCGCCCTTCGTTCAAGCAACAAAACATAGACACGGACTATGACCCAAGTTGATGACCCAATCTGTCCCCACAGAATCAACGGAGAACAGGCCTCAGAAGACGTATTCCTGCATTGCCCATCTGGGTTGACGAGCGGAAGGCCACCCTTGGAAATGACCCAAAACTACACGTCAAACAGAGAGATACAAACGCCGTCAAGGATTACTGGAGAAGTATTGGGGTTCACCCCGCCCCCTTCCCCACTCAGCACTGTAGACGGCCTACAAAAACAACAACAACAATCGCTTGCTGAGCCATTGTAACAAATAATGGCTTTTTTGTAGCGAAAAAAGATCGAACATTTTTCTTCGTTTAATTTCCTTATAGGTATATCTATATTAGTTTGGCAACCATTTTTTTAAAAATCAATTTACAAAAGTTTTGCGCACTTTTTGTTGATTTTGAAAAAAAAACTACAAATTTGAACTTCGTCTAGACTCATAATTGAAAAAAATTATAATTGGCTACCAAACTAATCCATATTTGCTTGTTAACCGTTTTTTTAAATTAAAATCAATTTATAAACGTTTTGCGGACATTTTGTCTTTTTTCTTTAAAAAAAATACAAATCTGAGTTTCAACCAGACTCTAATAAAAGCAATAGTTGTTCTTAATATAGTTTTATCCCGCCTTTTCCTACCTGATTTTTTAGAATCATAGTTTTCCACATCTTATTTCCTGCTGCTTATTTAGCATTCAGGTCGGGGTGTTTTAGTAAGGGTGCTTTAGCATGCAAATTTAAGCCAAAACGAAAAATTAATGATCGTAATGAATAATTTTTTGTGTAGCTTTGTCTTAATAAATTACCGGCAGCTTATTTTGATTCAGTTTCCCATGGTTTTTCGGGATTGCCTGGAAACATTTTGGGTCTTTTCGGTTATACCCCCTCTAAATTACGAAAAAGTGGAATGATTTTTTAAAATAAATGATTGGGACACTTGCAAAAAAAATGCACTATATTAATATGGGACTGCTGAAATTGAACTATTTTTACTTAATTGAGCCTCGAACTGACTTTTTCTCCAAATTTCGCCAATTTTCTGAGCATAAATTTCATTAAAAGGATGCTAAATGCGCTTTTAATTGTCGTTAAGTTCGCATTTTTTGCCAGTTTCTAGATTGAATTAACGCTCGCGATAGCAGCCCTACATTTGTAAGAAAAATCAGACAAACTTTCAACGAAAAATTTTCATTTCTTCAAAGTATTTATGGGGTATAATTTTTACGTTGAAATGTAAAGTTTCTTAATCGAATGTTGTAACTGGTCTAATTAAACCTCTGTACACATTCTAACATTAAGATCATCTTAGTTGGCCGATAAGGTGGAATCCCTCAAGCGCGAAGGTCCGAACGCGCGAAAATATAAATCAGCCAATCAGATTTCAGTAATCTAAAATTTGGAAAGAAAGTAAACATTTCCAGGGACTGGGGTATTGATATTGGCCGAATATAAAAATGGCAGAAATATGCAAAACTTTAATCAATAATGTCATTGACCGCCGCAAAATTGGGAAAAGTTTTACGTTTCAAGGGTTTCGTAATGAAAGAAGCAAACTGTTTCTTCGTTTACTTCTTTTTAATTGAATGACAACTGCTTGTTTTTAAAAATTGACTTTCCCCTTATTTTGTTTTCGGTTTTTCGCATACAAGTTTTTTCGCGCATTCGGTCCTTGGCGCATGAGAATAGCCCCCGGCCGATAACACGTGTTACAGCAGTTTTTAGTCTGAACCAGAA
The DNA here is from genome assembly GCF_963678635.1 of Symsagittifera roscoffensis. Classification (NCBI taxonomy): domain Eukaryota; kingdom Metazoa; phylum Xenacoelomorpha; order Acoela; family Convolutidae; genus Symsagittifera; species Symsagittifera roscoffensis. Next base: position 9,095,309 of record NC_087065.1, on the reverse strand, counting down.
GCGAACTGAAAAAGCAGCAGTTAGAATTGGGTTGCCGGACATCAAGCCGACGAGATTTCAAGCCGAATTGTAAGTTAGGGACTTCAAGCCGAAAGTTGTCTCATTAAGCCAGGAAATATAATTAATTTGAAAATTTTTTTGAAGAACTTCTCAATTTCATGATCTTTCGCCGTAGTTATTGGCGTTTTAAAAAATTTTAAGCCTCCGAATGATTTTTAGTAAATTTGAAAATTAAAACATGGCTGAAGGCAATTTTCGTGTTTATAAGTTATGCATTTCAAAAAACGGCTGAAATTATCAACGGATGCCAATCCTAAGTGATTCATTTTCATGAATCACGCTTATTATGGACTAAACTTGCCTAAATTTTTGAAAAGCAACGTTTTACAATGAAAAATGAGTGATTTGAGGTCTTGTAAAGTTTAAACTTCGACCTGAAGTCCCTTCGGCTTGAAGTGTCGTCGGCTTGTTGTCCTAGACCCTTAGAATTGTGGCTCCGTGAAATGCTAACAATGGTGGCGTCCCTCATGCTTGAAGGACTGAATGCTTGAAATTGATTTCAGCTTACTTTCAGCCAATTAGAATTGAGTATTAAAAATCTCAAAGTAAATCGCAAAAATTTCAAAGTAAGAAATTAAATCCAGGCCATTAGTGTTAATATTGACCGATTAGATAATAAGAAGATGAGTTTTCAAGACTGAAAAATTCTTATGATTTGACCTCATTAATCTTGATGATTATCTGAATAGTTTTGGGGTTTTAACCCGCAAGTTGTAATATTTTTGATTATTTTCCACTAATTTAATACATTTTCTGTTAATATTGACTACGATTTTGTGAGAAAGGCATTTAGCCAATAGAAACGCTTGAGAACCCTCCCCCTAAAAATTGGAGTACGGTCTGTATTTAGACCACCGCGTCTTCAGACACTGTATTAAACAATCAGACGAGGAAGAAATGAATTTCATATCTTCCTTGACTCGATTGTGATTGATTAATACAGTGTCTGAATACGCGGTTGTCTAAATACTGCCACGCTAACCTAACAATTTTTGTTTGTGAGGAATTGTCGCATGATTTGAAGGATTAACTCAACTTTTGAAATGTAACCAAAAATGTCGGATCAAAAATGAGTTTCTCTCTAACTTGTTTTCGCTCTGAATGATTGCAGACCCACAATTTTAATTCTGTTATTGGCACTTTGTTGATGCCTCCGATTCCAGTGTTTCTTTCCTCATTATTGTGTCTTCATATTTGTAAATTTTTAAATAATTCTATGGAAAAATCAACGGTACAAACTGCTGGTTGTACCGAGGCGAACTGGAATCTTCCGCTTTCAAGAAAGCAGTCCAGCTCGGCGAGTCTCTGTAGGTTTTTTCTTCCGATGTTCTGACAGAGCAGCATAGTGGGAGATGCTCTGTGTCTCCAAGTTCAGTCTAGCAATGCAGGACTTGCTGAAGCGAAGATTGACTATTGACTTACTGTAGGCTTGTCAAGTTGTTGAGCTAGCTTTGGAACAAGGCTATTTCTTCTGCTATACACGGTGTAGATTATCTCTGTAGAAGCTCTCCTCCCCTTTCCTTGAATTTTTTCATCCATGTTTTAGAAATGGTTTTATTTCTGAAGTTTGTGCCTGTCATCTTTCAAAAAATCTCTTTAGTCCACTCAATTTCAACTCTCAATTTGTTTCAATTTAGGTCGCTGTTTAATCATAATAGTTTTTAAATTAGGTGTACTAATTGAAGCCAGATAAGCAATTCTCAATGTATTCGGTGTATTTAGTCACACAAAAAAAATTGCAGAAAAAATCCCTCATTCACGCGTTTAAAATAGAGATAACATCTGCGGTGCTAATTGAAGGAATCATTAGACGTTTTTGGATAGTCTGCCCATTTTTTTTAATAAAACGAACACTTAAGACACAAAAAAAAGAACTGAGAAAAAGGTTTACATTACAAAACTAAGACAAACAATATTAGTGAAAGTTAGTGGGGTCAGATCACAAGTTCCATTCAAATCAAAGTCTAGACGATCGACAATGTCAGATCTGTTTGAATATAAAGCGCATTAAGCAGCCTGCATATATGATTTGGTAGATAGGTCTTTATAGTGATTTGGTAGAGCTCAGAAAATCAAATTGGTCGACCTAAAAAAAGGTCGACAAAATGTTTGCATTTTTTTTGAAATCCCCCCTCGAGAAAATCCTAGATCCGACCCTGCTGCATATCATTTCATTGCGCTTTGCAAGCTTTTTTGAATTAATGCTTTGATTTTTACAGACGCTGTAGTCCTGAATCTTTTTCCAGCAAGTTCCACTTTGCTTCTAAAAAAGAAATAAAAAGAAGCTAAATTGTAGTGAGATTTAAAAATTTCGAAGTTTCGATCTCTCGCATTAAGTGTTTGCCTCCTAAGTTTCACTGAGCCAAAAAACTTGTAGGCGTCAACTATATCAGTCATTTTTCAATCACTTTCAGTCATATTTCAGTCTATTTTCAGTCGTTAGTTGGATTACGATAAAAAAATTGATAAAAATTCCTGCACACATTTTTCGGTGTTCAGACCAACATTCGGTTGCTGATTTGACTGAAATTTTGGAAACCAAGGAGGATAGTGAAGGAGACTAGTTACAAGATGAGTTGAATGCTTGTTAACACTTCTTGTCAGACACCGAGATAAAAAAAGGACGCGACAAATCATCCAATTTTCAATTTTCGAAACTAGATCTTAAAAAACTTGATTGCGGCGCAAAAATCAACGTTGCCTTGGGATTTGTATTACGTAATATGGAAACAGGCTAATATCGTTTTTTGCTCATAAGGCTCATGAAAAGTACACACTCTTCCATAAATCTATGCTGCTTTGCACTGAAGCAGTTTTGACAGCTATACAGAATAAAGTATATACAATGAAAACTTGTGTATGTTTCGAGCGCGTTCAGTTTGTTTGCATGGAAAAACCAATCTTGGAATATCCACTTCGAGAATCTTCAATGATTTCCTCGAAAAATTGGGATGCGAATCGAAATTGTTTTTTTGAGTTTCGATGGGTAGTTTGCCAATAGTTACAGCTGTAATAGATAAAAGCATCTTCGTTTTTGATGTCGACATTGAAGATGGAAGTTTTAAGGATTAATTAGCTTGGAGAAGTATCGGTAGATTTGGGAATACAATGAAACTGAAACAATACAACAAACATAATAATTACCTCAACAAAATCGACAACATCTTCAAATGCCCAATTTGCGATTCATTTTTCCATAAGGCAGACCACTTCAACCGTCACCTTTTTTGCTGCAGAGACCAAGTCAAAACATTTATCCACGTTTACACTTTAGGTGAGAAGTTATCTGAAAAATTGGTTGGATTCAATTTTGAGTATACGAAAGAGCAACTTCATCGAAAATGTTGTCATTTTCTTTTTTGAATCAGTTTGCGTACCCTCCTATGTATTGAAACCGAGAAAAAAATTGGATTGGGAATGATGAAACCATTTCGGTACCAACTTCATACAATTCGATCCATAACCCATATCCAAAACCCAAGACAAACATCTACAATCCCGCAATACAAACGTTATTGTTGCAAAGTGGAAATGTTTTTGTTAACAAAAACAAAGCGGAGATGCGATAAAAAGTTCTGAAAATTTAAAATAACCACGGAAAAGGATCAGATCAGAATTTTACCGTCCTTAACGATCAAAGTAGTTTGAATAAAAATGAAGCAAGAGAGTACGAAGACAATTTTTTGAAGCACGAGGAAGAAACGGACAAATCCACTCACTTTCTCAGAACAGAAATTATTCAATTGATTGATTTGATGCAACTTCTAAAGAGTTACAGTAATAATCTACCAGTATTGGGATACAACAGTGGTCGGCACGATACAAAACTAACTATAGCATATCTCACCCTAACGTAGTCAACGAAAAAGAAACTGAACCTTCAGTTAACAAGAAAATCAAAGATTTTGTTTCGTTCATTTTTGGAGACATTCTGCTTCTAAGATTTATTAAGTTTTTGGGTGAAGCTACTGTTTTAAGCTTTTTTCTTAAGGCTTACAAAGCCTACAAGATTAAACGATACTTTCCACACAAAAGGTTTGTTACTTCCAACAAATCTCGATGAACAACAACTACCTCTGTTTGATGACTTTTTTAGCAGGCTGAGAAAAGCAACCCTTTCGATGAAGATTAAGACGATTTTCAGAAACTTCTGAACACGGGGTTAACTGAAGAGCAGGCAAAGAAAAAACTTGGGCTAAAAACTAAACCACCTACGGGGCTGTATAATTAAAATGACGTGAAATCTATCTGGGAACAGGAAATTATGTCAATAGTTCGCAATTTTTCTATACGAGGTAGTATCACAACAAAAATTTTCCTCCTACCAGGGCTACAGAGCCTTGAAGCTATGCAAAATATGATCAATCTTCAACATGATAAAGGAATAAACAAGATAAGACTTGCAAATTTATCGCATATCTTTCTACTTTTGTCAACTGATTATAATTTTTACCCCTTCTTCTCGTTGATAAATACTTGCTTGAGAAAATACGGGAGATATAACCGGTGGTCGCTCAATTGTTTCCACAAGAAAGGCAGTAGCAAACGAATCTTCAAACCTCAAACAACTTGTGTATATCAATCGTCGGAATTGATGCGAGTCGTTTTTACTTTGATCTTGGACTACAGTGTACAAAAGCTCAACAATTGGTACAACACTTTCCACATAAAGTAATCAACCGTTTTTTTCAATATTTCGTTGATGCTAGGCCATTCAATTATGAGAATACTTTTTCTGGTATAGTAGCAGAAACAATGAAAAATCTAGGAAATAAAAGTCCTATGGCTATCAAATAATGGACAGATCAAAGCATACAATTACAAAGTATCTTGCTGACGATAAAAGCGATTAAGCTATCAACAACCACTTCTCAAAGAGGCTCTAAATTGTGGCTACACGACTTGTCTGAAGTGCAGCTTGTTACATCTATCATAGATTATCGTGAACCGAATATAGTAGGGTTCTTTATAGTACAGTGTGCAGATTTTTTATACCACAAGATGAGATTGTTGGAACTGTATTATAACTTTTCCGATGATTTTGCTGCGCTAACAAGTTTGAAGAACTCGTAATGGAGTCAGAGTTTCTCTGTTTGGCTTCGGCAGAATTTGTTTTTGAACATATCCTTCCCAGCAAGTGAACAAAATTGGCTGAAAAACAAGAAACGGATTTTTTCCTTGCACTTGCTGCTCCATATACAAAAACAGGACAAGAGGGAGCCAGGAATGGTCAAGAGTGAGCTCAGATGCACCAAAATGTTGTGCCCCCGCACTAGAAATTCCTGTGTTACGATAGTAAAAATCAAACGTATAAATTTAGCGGTAAAGAACTGAACCAACGAGCATTAGAAGACCTCGGAGATGGCCCGATTGCAAAGTATCGACAAGTACTAGATAAGGCAGTGAATTTGAAGTCAACTAATAGAGGATTTAAAACGATTAACCATGCAGTTGAAATTTTTAAACAAACTAAAAAAGGACAGCTGTTTTTACCCTAAGCGGGAAGTTGAATGTGATGGAATACATACTGAACCTTTAAAATTGGAAGAGAATCTGAAGTAAAATGGTATATTATGCGGCCAATTGATACATCTATGCGCCAAAAGGTACCTGATACATTTTTGAAACTTTTTAAGGAAAATAAAAAAAAACAATAACCTCCTTAATACATTGGGAAATACTTTACCTAAGTTAAACACAGGGTGCTGACCGGATACTGTGAAACGTATCTTATTACATGGCGGTCAGCACCCCCTCCCCCTTCACCGCAAGACTCGATTGTCCCGAAATACACTTCTCAAAGTCTTAAAAAAGACGCCATTTTTTCGATTTATAGTTGTATTTTCTGCGAGTTGTGATAAAGAATCTGACTAACAACTAGAACATAGGCATATTCGACAGTGATAGCAAAAAAGCAAAAAAGCTAGAACATTTGAAAAAAAAACTTCGAAAATTTTTTTTGCAGTGTTTTGGATTTTTGACGTTTTTGTTTTCCAGAAAGCCCTAGAATACTCAAAAAACTACTTTTAGTCGAGTAAAACTAAGTTGTTACCGCTTAGGCTAAGCAAGTGCAAGCTTTTAAGCTACTAAATAAAGCATTGTAAGCCTGTTCCCTCACTCGAATTTAGACGAAAATTTCAAATTTTCAGCCAAAATTTTCTCGACACTGGGAAAGTTTTTTGAAAATTTTAAAAAACGTTTCACATCACGACAAAAAGGGCTTCAAATTGATATTTCACTCAACTATCTCCGATGATTTTTTGTGGTAGCTGCTTTTGCGTGGAAACCAAAAAAAAATTGAAAAAAAAAGAAAAAAAAACGAAAACACACCCAAATACAAATATCCTCACCATATTTTACATGGTAGAAACAAAAAGTGGGTGGCTGGAAACTAAAAACAAAACTGATCAGACATTTTCAACGTGAGTGTACCTTCCACAAAAGGCGAGAGAAATGTTGTATTTTGCTTTTTGATCTACCACTCAAAGTGATGGACTGGAATGATGAGATCTGTTTATTATCGTTTTGCTTAGCACTACATCCGGGCCTTCAAAGGACGAAAAAAACAGTTAGCAATTGAACTGTAAAATGAATGTAAAGTAGTTATATTTGAAAAAATAGTGAAATTGGAAATTTTTCTGTTTTGTGATTTACGGGTTGATCTTTTTCTTACTCTACATGTGGGTGGGTGTAATTTGAGTCAAAACGAGACGACCCAAATAAAAAAATTAAAGAGTATTTAGAGTCCATTACCAATCTATATAGCAATGATCTTACATATAAATCAAGTAAACTGCCCGACCGCCGAGACCAAGCAGAAATAACCACCCAAAATTAATTCATTCATTATACCACCGGCTGATCTCAAATTCAGGGCTAAAAAAGGTTAGATGCTGGGCGTAGATCAAAATTGAACGAGAAAAAAACTACATTTACAAGTTTAAAAAGAAGCAGAAATGCCTGCTTTTATTAATAGTGTTATTATATTAGCCAATAGTCGATCGAGTTTTGCTGCAAAAGAGGAGCTAAAAAAGGAAAGGAAATCCAAACTAGAAGAAACCTCTTTTTTCCCTTCCCTCTTGCACTTGAATCAGTGTCCGGCCTTATCCAGTTATTACAAAAATCATAACTTTTTCTCCATAATTTTCTTATATAATTCAGTATCACTTTCCATAAAAAATTAAGCCAACAGCATAAAATTACGAGACTACAAATTACTTCTAAATACACCTACATTACAAATACAACAATTTTATTACAAGTCACATGTCAATTCCATCGCAAAATTGTTTTAAACGACACATTACAGTCAGATTTGAATATTGACCTGTTTGGCCCAATTTTTTTCGGTTCGATCAATTTGTCCAAAATTAATTGAACTTCTAAAAAAAGCTTAGCTTATTTTCATATTTTCCAAAACGGAATTGGATATTTTTAGACGTCAATTAAGCAGCCAAATCTATCATCACTTTTGATAACCAAAAATAGCTGGAAAATTGTCCGGTGGTCCAACATATTCCCAAAATTTTGTCTACCCAATTCCAAACCGGGGCCTAAAAATTTCTATATTTTTACCTACTGTAATTTACATTTGCTGTTCGGTTTAGATTTAAATATTCATCTTTTTTTTTGGTTATTTACAAACCGTATTTATTGGCAATTAGTCTGATGAAAACGTTAGTCAAAATTCTTAATTGAAGAACCCTTGTTCCCTAAAATTGCAGCCTTTTTACACTCACTTATTTTGAAGTGTTCATACAATTACCGCCATAATTTTTAAATCTGATTCTCTAACTTGAAGAGGTCAATTTTGTGCCATATAATATTATTTTTAAAACAAGATAAATCGGATTAATCGAATGGAATTTGCCTGCTGTCGTCCTCATTCGACTTTGGGCCATTATCAGTTAAATAGTTCAAAAAAAATTACTTATCTTTTTTGAACCTGATTTTTTGTTGCAACATCAAACCTTAAACTGAGTTCTAGTAGCACAAAAACTCGAGTTTTATAAGAAATATAATTAAATAGACCTAATTTTTTTCGACTGTTCCAAATCTACTACAAAAAAAAACACGGCATCGCCAAAACATGGAGTGTCTTGACAACATTCTGTTTATTTTCCTGACTTTAAGCCCTTGGTCCAACTTTTTATACTTCCCCATCACAATTTTATCATCCCCGTTCTCAATGGGGGGACATATAGTCCCCTTCTTTACATCTTCATCTTCATCTCTGTTGGGGGTGTCTGCCCTGTCTGCTACGGGAGGTCATTTGGAGCAGGGGGAGAAGGATTTACTGCTGGCTCTGTTGAACCAGTATAGAGCCAGTCCACAGTCCAAGAGTCACAACTGGATAAACCCTCTCCCAAAGGCATCCAACATGATGCAACTGGTGAGAATTAGTCCATTGGAAATCTTTTGTGGGTGAATATATTTATTGTGTGTGTGTGTGTCTAAATGTGTTTTAATGTAAGTGTGTGTATTGTTAGTGTACGAGCTCGGGTCATCAACCTCGATAAAAATGCGTATCATAAGAGTCCATGCTAGAAAAATTCGTATCAAGCAAAAAAAATGCTTATCAAACAATACCATAAATGAAGTTGGAAGAAAAACGTATATTGCAAAAGTTTAAAAGTTTGTCTGTTTCTCCAAACTCAGTTACTCACAAAAAATTACTTAAGGTGTTAATGTGAAGCCAGATTCTTTTAACTTTTGTTTTTTAAATGGTATTCATGTATGGCCTAAATTTGTCGAACCACCGCCACAATTTTCAAACCTGAGTTTTTCATAGTCAAAACTTTTCAAATTGTTTAGTTTTTAAACAAACTGTCCTTGACATTCGATACATTAACCTAGATGATCAATTTTTTTAATGCATTTAGTGCAACCTTTAATCATAACCAATGAGTTTTTGTAACATTTTTATTTCACATGTACAAATCATGGTAGCCGTGCAATTTTCATCTATAAGAAATATTTACCTGAGATTCACACAATTTTATGTAGTAAGAAGATGCATTGCAAGTTTTTTTCCAGGAAACTGCACGAGTAAAAATTTTAGTCTACATGTGATTGTGTAAGTGTTGTGTTGGTTTGTGTGGGTAGGCGCGTTTTGGTGGACGTAAGAGAGCTTGTATGTGTGTGGATGTGTGGGTGTGTGTGTGTGATTTCAAAATTAAAAAATTAGCTGGAGCGACTTTCAATGCTAGATCAGATAATCCAACTTTGCCTCTGTCAAAGGCAGACAAAGAACAAATTTTTCTAAGCTTTTCAAGGAAGTCGACAAAAAATAAATGAGTATCACTTTTTTGACGGTATTTTTTAGTGAACAAGTTTCGTTAGTCTTTGGCTAATTCTGTCTGAAATCTATTTTTCTTCAGCTTTCTCAAAAGAATGGAGCATCCACAAGTGTTCTACAAATCTACGACTCGATATCTTCTTTTTTTTCGAATTTATATGACATTTAACTCTGATATATTTGAGGAGCAAACCCCTGAAAAAGCTGCCTGTGATAAAAAAAAGCGTTTCCAGTGGTTGTTATTTTGTGCATTTTAGATCGTTGCACGCTCATACTATCACGCAAAGTTTTTGAATATACTAGATTTTTTTGAGTTTCCTACAAAAAAATGTTGGTGCCCTTGTATATCAAAACATACCATTAACGGTGAAGGATATTTTTGTTGTAATTATCGTTCCACAACAATACTTTGGCTCAAAAATCATTCGTTTCTATAAATAACCTTGTGTGCAGATAATTATTCCTGGCAACCTTTATTAAGCTGAAAGAATCTCTGACTACTTAAAAAAATGAGTGATGTATTTTTTTTGCTATTTTATTCAAAGTTGCTCCAAAACTTTACCGCTAAAAGTTTTCGAATCGGAGCCGATTAAGTTTATAAGAGAACTGAAATTTTCTTATGTTTTTACATTAACATTTACATGTGATTATAATTTTTGATCAGCATTGATAAGCTAAATATTGCTAGATTCAACGAGTTTCGAAATTTCGGTTAAAACGTTTGTGTCAGCCATTTACATTGATGCTTCCGGTAGTAGGCAGTTATTACCCGCACTGGAGTTCCATGAATAATAATCGATTAAATTGTCATTTTATAGTCAGTATATATAAAAATACAAAAGTGATCGATTATAATCCACCAAAAATGGATTATAACCCATTATTTTTTTATCATTATACTCCATTATAATCGATTATAATCGATTATAATCCATTAAAAATGGATTTTAGTTCTTATATTTTTTATGCCAATATAATCCCTTATAATCGGTTATAATCATTTATAATGGAGTTTTTCGATAGATTAGTCATGAAATTTACAATTTTTTTTTTCAAAGTTATCGCATGTCCTGTTTAGTGCAGTTGCTACGTATTAAGTTTCATCAAATGTTACATTTCTCTTTCCAATTTTTATAATTTTTGTCTTATATACCCCGTTTATACCCTCTCTGTTTACACCCCCCTTTGTTTAACCCCCCCCCCCCCCCCCCCCCGTTTCCTCCCTGTTTACACCCCCGTTTACCCCCCCCCCCCCTCCACACATTACCCCCACCTCCCTGCCAGTTTACCACAACCGCCATTCGCTCCCCTTTATGGGGGTTATTTATTGGTAGGCTTTGGGGGAGGGGGTTTATGATTTTGTGGGGGTGCATTGTTTTTCTCAATGGCTTCATGAAACTCAGCTTCGCAAAAAATATATATAACTCAGCTTCGATAAAACTCAGCTTCGTCTGAGTTTGATTATTAATCGGCTTTACTGGCTAAAACTGTCGAACAGTTCATTCATTGGTTTTGTTGCTTTTGGATTTTTATATAACACTCGAGCGGGTATCCGGCAAATAAGACGACAGCTGCTAAGACGACAGCAGTTAAGACGACAATCGCATTTGATGGGACTTTAAGACGCAATTCTGCAACTTGAAATTAAGACGAGTAAATTGAATATCCAAGTTGCAGAATTGCGTCTTAAAGTCCCATCTTTACTCACACTTTTACTCACACTTGGTAACGCTCATGTGATGAGGTAAATAAAACAAGACATTAAAACGATATGAAATTAAGACGAGTAAATTGAATATCCATATCGTTTTAATGTCTTGTTTTATTTACCTCATCACATGAGCGTTACCAAGTGTGAGTAAAAGAATGGTCAGTTTCATCCTGTTTTGATGTAGATGTCAAATCTAGCAAATGTTATGATCCATCATGGCTCCAATATGGCCTTCCAGTTTGTTTTCTAGTAGGGCTCAAAACAATTGCAATAAGTTTCCAATTGTTTCACCCGCGATTGGCAAAGAAATTGTCAACTATAGGTATCTTGCAAAACATGTTTTAACCGTTGATGGTTGTTTTTTCTCCATTGCAGAATGAGATTATCATTCAATCAGAACAACCAAATTAAGTGTTTTTTCAAACTTTTGATAAGAATGAATCTTTCGTCGTGTCTCTTGTACTGCGAAGACATCGTTCATAAAATAGAAGTTTTTTCTATTGAAATTTTGATTTTTCTCAATTACTAGATGTATTTTTTCAAAAATCAGGGGCAATAAAAAAGAGTGTACACACTCAGGGCAACTAAAGAAGTATTTTATTGGCTGGCGTGAGGACTTGTTGTCGATTCTGAAACCTAAGTTGTTTTTCAAATCATCGAAATCATATAATCTTTTTAAAAACGATTTAGAACGCAATCAAAAATATTTTTCTGGAACTTTTGTTTAAATTTCTGAATGGTTTACCCAATTTTAGTTACTTTCTTGATTCCTCTCGCATTGAAGGAAGAAAACAGGATTTTTTTTTGTCGTTGAACTAATCGTTTTTTGTGAACGCTGAGGTTTTTTGTTTCGTTCGGATATTTTTAAGGTGGCATTTGCTCTAATTTTTTTCTGCATCATGCTTTCTTTAAACCAGTAGCCCGGGTCGAGGTCATGATTTTATGTTCCAATTTCATTAACTGGAATCGATCCGCGTTGGAATCTAACATTTGTAATCTCAACACAGCTCAAAATCTGTACACAGCTCAAACATAAGTCTGCAAAGTCTGTACATAAGTGTTCATAGTCTAAACACACTATGCACGAAGTACTCCTGAATTAATGCACTGTTACAAGTGGATAGAGCTATCTACAAACTTCTCAACGGCAGCGTGCAAGTCATTAAGATGACTGCAGACCTGATTGATAGTACGCAAAAGTCCGCGATATGACAAAACTCAAAAAATTTAACCGATTTATGAAATAAAAAGACGGCTTTTCAGGGCCGGTAAAGTTTTCAAAGAAACAAAAAATATCAGGAAAACAATTTTTGTTTGTTGAGAAAACGAAAATTTTCATCACTGAAAAACAGGCAATCCATTTTTTCATGTACACATTCGAAATTTTGGTAACTTGAATTGCATAATTTAGTGATCCCCATGGTCTGATCACACCAAATTTTGTTCCCAACGATCTGAACACATAACCACGACCTCGTTCCGAGAGTTGAAGAGTTGCGATCCTGTTTTTTCGATATCAGTGTTTGTGTCTTTTTTTGGTCTCAATTTACCGCCCTCCATTATTGTTTTTTTTTCAGTTTGAATCAATGGTTTAGGCAACGGTTCTTATTTTTTGTTTCATATATTTATTGTAAAACCACTGGTCGAGGTGCTCGACCAAACCAAATGTGCTCGACCGTGCTTGGCACAAGTAAGATATGTTTCGACTGTGCTCGACCGAATTCGGGTATGTTTCGACTTTCAAACAGCATGATTTATCCAAATTTAAGCGCTATAATTTATACTTTTCGGGTAACATCGTATGATGCTTTTTCATCACAATAAAAGTATCCAAGATATCTGCAATTTGAACAATTTTTAGGGTTGACACATTTTTGATCTAGCTTTTTCCATCTTTTGGAATACTGGTTTCCAATTTGATTCAGAAATGTTTTTAAAAAATGTAGAAAATTGTTGAAAATAAATGTAGTTGTTAAAAGAAAGTTTTCATTTTTACTCTGAGTTACCACAGAACCATCGGTTTTTTTGACCGTGCTCGATGTATGTTTTGACCGTGCTCGACCGTGCTCGAGGCATATTTCGAGCGTTCTCGAGGTATGTTTCCACCGCGCTCGGGCTTTGTTTCGAATTTGTCCTCAAACAAAACCCCTGTCTCGGCTATTCCTTTTCGGTCGAGTACTCACATGTGCTCGACTTTGAAAGTCAAAACATAAAGTGAGCACCTCAACCCATACTTGTACTACTTCACGACACTGTTCAGCTCGCCTCTATTTCAGTCACACGGATAGTGTACTCTATATGCCTGATCTCTGTCAACAATGATATCTCGTATCGCGCGAAAACACGAGCCTTTATTGTGTCACTATACTATACACTAGGCACGCGTGTCTACTGACAGCAAAGTGTAAGAGTATTTATATACCAAGTTTTTTAATTTTCTTGTACATTTGGTTTCTCTACGACTAATTAGGGACTTCAGATTTTCTAATGGACCTTTAGATTGTAAAGTAAACAATAAAAACTTATCCGCAATCAAATTTCTTGGTACAAAGGAACGCTTTCTTTTTCACATTTACTCGGTAGCTCCCTAATTCGAGGTGCTCACTTTGTTCGACCGTCTCGACCAAATTTCGATATGTTTCGACCGTGTTCAACCGAAGAAAAATGCGCCCGCAAGACCGTGCTTGACACAAGCAAGATAGGTTTCGACCGTGCTTGGTCGAATTCGGGTATGTGCTTTTCGGGTAACATCCTATGATGCTTTTTTATCAGAATGAAATGATAAGAGTTATTTGCTATTTGAATGTTTTGTAAGAGATGAACTAATTTTGAGCTACTTTTTTCCTGTTTTTAAGTTAATCTCTTGGAATTCTGGTTTGCAATTTGAATCAAGCTTTTTGACTCTGAGTTATCGCGGGACAATCGGTATTTTTCGACCGTGCTCGAGTTATGTTTCAACCGTGCTCAAGGTATGTTTCGACCGTGCTTGAGGTATGTTTCGACCGTGCTTGAGGTATGTTTCGACCGTGCTCGAGGTATGTTTCGAACGTGCTCGAGGTTTGTTTCGACCGAGCTCGAGGTATGTTTCGACCGAGCTCGAGGTATGTTTCGACCGTACTCGACCGTGCTCGAGATATATTTCGACCGTGCTCGAGGTATGTTTCAACCGTGCTCAAGGTATGTTTCGACCGTGCTTGAGGTATGTTTCGACCGTGCTTGAGGTATGTTTCGACCGTGCTCGAGATATGTTTCGAACGTGGTCGAGGTTTGTTTCGACCGAGCTCGAGGTATGTTTCGACCGTGCTCGACCGTGCTCGAGGTATGTTTCGACCGTGCTCGAGGTATGTTTCGACCGTCCTCGACCGTGCTCGAGGTATGTTTTGAACGTGGTCGAGGTATGTTTCGAACGTGGTCGAGGTTTGTTTCGTTCGAGCTCGAGGTATGTTTCGACCGTGCTCGAACGTGCTCGAGGTATGTTTCGACCGTGCTTGAGGTATGTTTCGACCGTCCTCGACCGTGCTCGAGGTATGTTTCGACCGTGCTCGAGGTATGTTTCGACCGTGCTCGAGCTATGTTTTGACCGAGCTCGAGGTATGTTTCGACCGTGCTCGAGGTATGTTTCGAACGTGCTCGAGGTTTGTTTCGACCGAGCTCGAGGTATGTTTCGACCGTGCTTGAGGTATGTTTCGACCGTGCTTGAGGTATGTTTCGACCGTGCTTGAGGTATGTTTCGACCGTGCTCGAGGTATGTTTCGAACGTGCTCGAGGTTTGTTTCGACCGAGCTCGAGGTATGTTTCGACCGAGCTCGAGGTATGTTTCGACCGTACTCGACCGTGCTCGAGATATATTTCGACCGTGCTCGAGGTATGTTTCAATCGTGCTCAAGGTATGTTTCGACCGTGCTTGAGGTATGTTTCGACCGTGCTTGAGGTATGTTTCGACCGTGCTCGAGGTATGTTTCGAACGTGGTCGAGGTTTGTTTCGACCGAGCTCGAGGTATGTTTCGACCGTGCTCGACCGTGCTCGAGGTATGTTTCGACCGTGCTCGAGGTATGTTTCGACCGTCCTCGACCGTGCTCGAGGTATGTTTTGAACGTGGTCGAGGTATGTTTCGAACGTGGTCGAGGTTTGTTTCGTTCGAGCTCGAGGTATGTTTCGACCGTGCTCGAACGTGCTCGAGGTATGTTTCGACCGTGCTTGAGGTATGTTTCGACCGTCCTCGACCGTGCTCGAGGTATGTTTTGACCGTGCTCGAGGTATGTTTCGACCGTGCTCGAGGTATGTTTCGGCCGTGCTCGAGCTATGTTTTGACCATGCTCGAGGTATGTTTCGAATTTGTGCTCGTCTCAAACCCCTGCCTAATCTTTTCTTTTTCGGTCGGGCACTGATTTGTGCTAGACTTTGAAAGTCGAAACATAAGAATAGCACCTCGACCCGTGTATTAATTTTTTGCGGCCACGAAATCTTTCAGTGCAAAAACGGTTCCTTGAGCGCTGTACTTGTTTAGACATATGAGTTAAGACTGAAACAAGTTTCAAGTATATTAATTTCATAGCCTCCCATCTGCACATAAGGGAATACCGATCTATCAATCATTTTGATACCCTCGATACTTATTTGTTCAGCGATACTTATTTGTTCGGAAGTTTTGGATTCAGTTAACTTAGGTAATTTCTATCTCACTAGAAAATTAGGAAAACTTTCATCTTAAGCATCATTGAAATCATTGTATTCTCGACCGAATGCATTATTATCAGGCAGTTTTTTTGTGAAGTTATGAATAAGTTCAATTTTTATGGATGACTGAAAACGGATTATATTCAAAGTCTTATCTGAGTCATTGCGGTGGTCTTCTGTGGGAGTCCCTCTTGTCACTTGGAAGTTGCCCGCCGTTTCTTTTCTTGGTTGTTGTTTTTGCCCAGTTTCTGTATTCTTACAAATTCTGCCCGTACCCAACAGAGGCTGTTTCTCTAGATAGAAATATTAAATAGATTATCTAGCCAAATTTTATCGTATTTTTTCAACAGAAATTTCGGTACTGTTACTGACCGATCAACTCAGCTAGTGCGTAGCCAACCAGTCTATTGGCTCTTGGTGAAGCTTTCTCCGATAACTCTCTGATCTAAGCTCGACAATTGGAAGACTAAGTGTTTTTTTATTTAAAAAAATAAAACAATCTTCAGTGGAAACCCAATTTTTAATGCAAATACACTCAAATAAGTATGTGACAGGGAATTTATCATAGGTATGTGATAGTGAGATCAAAATTTGTGCCAGGGATTTGAAATTAGGTCAAAATTAGGTGCCATGGATGCTGATTCTTATTAGCGTTATGTCATAGTTCCGGTGATTCACATGGTATCGGCTTATTGTTTTATCGATTGAACTCGAATGCTTGTTGTTGTTTTGCATTCAAATGAGGAGAGTTCAAATCACCAGGTAGACAAGTGTATATATCCCACAGTTTAAAGCTATATAGATCAATCGTTGGGGGGCATTTTGTTGATGTAAAAATTGGAAGAAATGAAAAAAATAAGTGTTCTGAAAATTTAAAACTGAAATCCGGCAGTGTAATGTGCGCTACGAGTTTGGGTATAAGGATGTTTGTATATTGGGGAAAAATTGCTTAAGCAGGTAATTTAGGATACAATTATGATCTCATTGATTAAATGTTCTAGTTAAAGGAATTGAAAATGTAGCTGCGCTTCCAAGTTGAAGACAAAAATTAGTCATTTTTCCTTTTGCTTAAATTCTTCAATCGACAATTTAGATTAGTGAGAAACTCTGATTGACATGCGACAAGCCTCTCGCGCAGAATGAAAGACCAGCAAACCAAACGCTCATAATTTGCCAACTTTCGACTCGATGTTTTGGCCTATGCAGTATTCAAATAATGTCGATACAATTTTCCCTACATTCAAGTTTGGCACCGTTTTGTTCATAACAGGTACCACAAAAAACCTTGAAAAGGGTCTAGAGTTACATCACATTTAGGCGATTTCACTCGGAATTCGGTACTAAAAAATCACCGGGTCCGCAAAAAAGTTGTCCGAGTGTATTTTTTTTTGCAGGCCAGGTTGAAAATGATAAATGCACTTGATAATGTTTTTTTTTGTTTCAATTGACAAAGAAGAACCTTTGGATCAGCAAATTTATGTCAAAACTTCCACATATAATTGTAAGCTTCTGAACGACCGATTCTATGATAACCTTAAATGGAACCTTTTATTATTGAATTCTTCACTCGGTGACAATGGTGACGAATTTTTTGTGCTCGTGGGTGATTTTTCCTTTCTTTCCCGACAATATTTGACTTTTAACTAGTCGTTTTTGACGGCGTTTTTGTATCATCCGATAAGTTATTGTTGTTCTGAGCTCAAACTTAAAAACGTAGTCAACTTTTTAAAAAAAATTTATGGGGTTTAAAGATTGCCAATATTGCCAATTTGGGACACATAAAGCGCCATACATTTTGCGCTATTAACGCGTAGCGCTATTTTATTCCGTCTTAGAAATCCTTCCAAAATGGTTAAAGCAGGCTAATTGCTAACTTATTGGGAGCAAAATCTATCACTTTTTGTTTTATACGGTGTGTGGGGGTTGATTAAAAAAATCTCGAATTAAAAAAAAAATCTCTTTTTTTTTGAAAATTTATCAACTTTTTCAAGCGAACACTGCTCCCAAAACCTTAAAAGGCAGTCGGAATAATCAGGATTTTTCTCTTATACAAGTAGTCTTGTTTTATTTGGCGCCTTAAAATTACAAAAAAGTTTTGGCGTTAATATGTGCTTGTGTACATTTAAAGAAACATGAATAGCAGTTCTGACTTTCGAAGGAAGTTCGGAATAATTATGTTGGGGGCGTATTAATGCTTGGCGTGGACAAAATTCGTTCGTACTATGAAAAACTTTCATGCCACCAAGTTGGAAATCAAATACAGAAAAAATAATTACCTGTGATTATTTTATTGTAAATTAATGGGGGTGTGAAAATTGATATCATAACCAATTAAGGGGTAATTAATGAGCGTAATATTGCGTTCATTAAAACACTCGTCAAATACAGAATAAATCGCTCCAAACTGATTTAACGCAAATTATTTGGTTTTTAAATTGAAATATGACATGCTAAGTACATCCATTTGTACTTAATGTGTTGGTGGGGGTATGAAAAAAAACCCACATTTTTTTAACCCACATTTTTTTGATTGGCCTTTGAAGTGCAGACTTCGCCCTGATATACAAGCAGTGATGTTGTTCGGACTTTCAAAGGGACGGAATATTTGTTCTCTGGTGGTTTATTTTGTCTCCAGGCAAATTGAGACTTTTTAACTAACAATTTTTGACAAAGTGTTTCTACATCAACTGAAAACTATTGTTGCCGTGAGCTCCATTTAAGAAAACAGTTTTTTCTGTTAATGTTTTTTCAATTTTAAAAAAAAAATCATTGATTCTGTTAATATTTTTTTGTAAAACTTTTGGGGGTTTAAATCGATTGCCTACTCGGCTAATTTGGGATAATTAACGCGTCATAGATTTTCAGCTAATAATGCATAAGCGGAGAAAACATTACGGTACCTTTTATGGCTTGAAAGGGATGATTTTTAAAAACATCAAATAAAAAATGTTTTTGTTTTTGGAAACTTCTAAAAGTCTCATGAATACTACTCCCTAGACCATAAAAATCATTTAGAAACTTCAGGGCCTCGCCGTGATTCAGGGTTTTGCCACTTTGAGTCATTCAGGTCTTCGCCATGATACTAGCAGTGTTGTTTCATTTAATAGTCGTTGAGTATTGCTTATAGCCGATCCTGTAAGCGTTTTTTCCATCTATTTAATTTGTATGCCGTTCAAATTTTAAAAGAGCTTATTTTCTTTGAAAATTTGTTTCATTATGACATATCCAATAAAAAATCCAACCAAAAGAGATGTCTGTTGGCAATATAGCAGGGATCAAAAGCTTTTTTTATTTGATTGAATCACCAAACAAATTGATTTTTTTCCAAACTAATCTCTTGGCTTCAAGGTTGGAAAACGAATTTTAATCGATTAATGTATGAGAGTATTATGTAGATTAATATATGGTCCGTTTTTCTGAGAACATCAAGCAGACAAGCTTTTTCAATTATGAAAGAAAGTATTTTAAATTTTCGAGACTTAAAAAAGTTTCGGAAACTGAAGACAAGAGTAGATGGTTGCTGTACAAGACTTCAATAATCATAGAAAAAAACTTTTGAAAATGGTTTCAAGTGAAATGAAGAATCTGTGCTTCTTGTTTTTTTTAAAAATAAATTTAGGCTACTTTGCAAAAGGAGAGAGGAAGAACATAGGAAATACACGTGGGTAATCTTTAGTTCTCACAATTGAAATCCCGTGAGAAATGCTCACTGTACAATCTATGTCTTCGAAAAAAGCTGAGTGACAATAATGACGGGTTTGCTATATAGACACTTTTTATGATATTTTTCAAAGGATAAATGGCTGGTACTTGAACATTCAGAAAGAGATAGCCTCAAAGAAGGCTAAATAAATATATTTCGTCATTTTTTTCAAAAATCGGAAAAATAACACGTTAAATCGTATTTACTAGGTTTTTCAATTTTTCAGAAAAAGTTTTTGACACAGGGAACACGTTTTTCAAAGTTCTCAAGCTCGATCGAATCATAAATACAGCGGCTTCAAAATCAAATGTGACTTGGTTTGACTTTTTTACAAATCGTTTGTTAACCGAATATCGATACACTTTCGTTTCACTTATCGGTTTCCGGTTTTCATACCTTCAATTTTCTTTTTGTCTTTGAAGGAGGATTATTGTCATTTGATTGGAGAAAAAAGAACAGACTGGTTCAAGTTTCGTCTGGTGCCGAGAGAATTGATTCCTTGTTTTGTAGATTCTGATCTGATGTGAGTTGATTGCGAACGTAATTCAATTAGGTCTAATTCGGTTTCCGTGTTGGCTTGTCAGTCACGCGTTACTAACCATTTCTATCTTTTGTAGTCCCATTTAAATTCCAACCCCCTTCCTTCTCCGCGTTTTACTTATTTCACTTTATTTTGGTCTCTGGCCAATTTTTTTATTCCTATGTTCCCTCCCTATTTTCTTTTTTCTTTTTTTTTTGCTTCGTGAAAGAGCGGAGGCGAGTTAGTCGTTCTCATCGTGTTTCGAATCTTAGACAACAGGACTGTCAGCTTGGCTTTTATCTACCTGTAACTCAATTAGCTCCTCACAATTGCTAATTGCACCGTCACCAAACCATTTCTAAACTCTCATTCAAACTCCCTCCCCTTTTGGGGTCCCCGGGTCCCTCGGGTGAAAAGCGGCGATGTGGTATAATACGTGGGAGTATGCGAATCTATTAGACAAGAGTGAAAGTCACAGATACATACAGGTATACTCTCTACATCATTTCTGTCTCGGGGGATCTAATTTCGAGTCTAGATAGAGACGGAACTTTGTAAGGAAACTTGAACTGAATTAAGTAAGCCATCATCGAATGTCCTTTAAAAACTTCATGGAGGAGAATAAAAGATAGAGATAATTGGAAAAGAGTGTCGAGTTCCAGATACCATACTAAAGCTCTGACAGTCGATGGCAATACAACTAAACATGGCCTAGCCTTTTCAAAGTTGGTTTAAAATGAATATATCCAGTTAATAATGTTCCAGCTCGTGTAGAAAAAGTCTTTGTCTAAAAAGATTACTCACTTTCAGAAGTCTATCATTACGTAGATGCCTTATCTGTATGCATACGTGGTATTCTACTTAGACTTTTTAAAATTACGTAATAGTCAGACGTAATTAAGTGATGCAGTCTTATGTCATAATTCTCAGAGTTCAGGCTCTGACGGTATGTGTTGGACTCCAACTGAGAAAAAAAGACAAGTCGAATAATGGCAAGTCAATTGTCTTATAGCTCTGCTGCGCCAAAATGCCATTATACTTACGTTCGATATTGTAGCAAAATATCTCCATGTAACAGACAAATTGGGAGACAGCAGCAGTTCGCCGTAATGAGCTGAATAGTGTGAATGGTGGTCTTTTGCCTGGTGGATAAATAGCCTGAACTTAATGGTATAGGTATCATATTCTTCGGTAGAGAACATGACACACACAATTATTATTCCGACTAAAATTTTAAAAAAAAAAATCAGAATTGGTAGGAATCATGATTATTATTATTTTTAGGCCGACAGCATTGAGTTTTTGAGCGGTCCCAGAACATTATAAAGACCATATTTAGACAAAAAACTGAGTACCGCAGGCAAATTTTTGAAAAAACAGGTCAAAAAAGCCGTTTTTGGGCACTTTTTGGAAATTAAGGGGGGTCAAATCCCTGAGGTGGGCTTCTTGGTGTAGAACCATCATCGTAAACAATACAAGGAATTCAAATTTATGGACGCAAAGTTGTTCTTTGGAAAAATGATGAAATTTAACTTAAAACAATAGAAAAAAGAAATGAAAAAGTGAAGACGACTCCTTGCAACAATTCAGACGCTTGTCTATCCTAGTCGCGGATGCCAAATCATTGAAAAAATGAAAGAAGACTGCTCGTAACATGGCGAAGCCTTGAATGTGCCGATTGCCTCTGAAAGTCTATAGAGCAGTAATAACATTAAAGTCTATCGAAAAGTAGTAACAATTAAGTGTAAGAAAAATAAAAAGACATTTTTTTTTTAATTTGAGATTTTTTTTGTGAAAAACAACCCCCCACACGCCATTTAAAGTACAGAGTGGTAAACTTTGCTCCTAGTGACACATAAATTATGGCAATTAAGCTTACTTCAACCAATTTGGAACGATTTCTAAGACGCATTAAATGGCGCAAAGACAATTCAGCCATTTGAAATTCAGACAATTCAGCCAAAAGTATACAGACAATTCAGCCTGAGACAATTCAGCCAGTTTTACAAAACACTAGATTTGTCAGAAAAAAAATCGGAATTGGAGATATTTCTCGGTCTAAGGTCGCCGGTGGGCGATAACCGGCTCTAAATTTCGTATAGAGTCCTACTCTCTGTTGGCAAGCTCGCAACACGTTGGCGCGACTGCTGCGGTCACTATTACTGGCTGAATTGTCTCTGGTTGAATTGCCTGCATACTTTTGGCTGAATTGTCTGAATTTCAAATCGGCTGAATTGTTTTTGGCCGAATTGTCTGGACGGATTAAATCTCAGCTTACGCGTTCATATAGCGCGAAATATATCGAGCGGTAATTGTCCCAAATTAGCCAAAATGGCTATCTCTAAACCCCCATAACCTTACGAAAACAATCACAGGTGAAATATCTTTTCAAATTTAAGCTCAGGACAACAATACTTTTTGAATGATTTAAAAAAAATTCCGTTAAATATGGCTAACTAAAAATAACCCACCCCGAGCACAAACATTCTGTTACTTTTGTTACAAAAGTCGGAACAAAAAAAGCCAACACAACTGCTGATAAAGATTTTTTGCATCTGTGCCGCTATTCTAAGCTTGAAAAAAAGTTTTTTTTATATGTAACCTTAAATCATCAATTGTCAGCTTAGAAAAACTATTTTTTTTTAGAAAAAATTTTTTTAAGTAAAAATAAAAAGCATTATATACATACAAAATGCATACTTCAAATACATTAAATGGCAGTCAAAAGAATCAAACATTGCCTTTTTTTGATCAATTTTTCATAGAAATTTGAGTAAAACGCTCGCAAAAAGCATCTAAATTCCTTGTAAAAACTTAAAATTTTCTGTTGATCTGTAATAAATTAATATAACCTCAGGCAAAAAATCTAGACAATTACCGATTCTCCTGTAGAACAATCTACTAACCTACCTTGTTAGAATTCTCTTCTGCTAAAGTCAGCAAATCCGATGGCTGAATATACAAAAAATTGAACACATCAAACAAAGACTTTTCTCGATTTCGGGAAGCAGGGTCGGATTTTGGAGTGAAATGCAGGGCGCCAACAACCCCTCCCCAAATTCGATCTTTTACCATTGAAAGTTACAGTTGTCGACATGTTTTCTTATGGCAAGTATGACTTCTATAGTTGTATGACTTCTATAGTTATGACTTCCATAGTTGACCAACAACAAAATTACGCAAGTAAATCAATTTTGTTTGGAAAATTCGCGTGGAGGAGTTTTAAAAAAAAATAAAATCCTAGTTATGTTCATCGGAGTGATTGAATAAAAGGCGTTTGTCACTAGGCTTTATCTTAATTTTCCCATCTGTATTCTGTTTAGTAAAAACTTAGAAGCAAATCTGTCAAACCCAATGCAGAACGATAGTGCGAAAACTTGAATATTTTAAAAGTTTTCAAAATGAAAAATTTGCTGACATGAGGGTGTATTTGTTGGGGCGTTTTGAACATTTCGGCACTAAATTTGAAATAAAAATGCCAAAACCCAAAAAACTGCATTACCACAAAAACACAATCCAGACTCTTCCGAAATTTTGAGCTTCAAAAAACTGTAAAAGTCATTGAACAGTTCTATAAAAAATGCAGCAGCAATTGCTACACTGTATCTTATGTTTTCATAAAACATCTAATGATACTGGTTGCAGAGTCAAAAGAATTGATTTTCATTGATTTTTTTTCTGGTATTTTCACAAAAAAATTAAAAATAGCAAGAACAGTGCGAATCTATAAAGGCGGAGATGAAAAAACACTGAATTTTTTTTGAACGAACTTACTTCTGCTAAAAGCGGCAAAATTTTTTGAAAGGTTGATTTACACTCATATGAACTTTTCACAGAAAGTTTTTATCTCCTTCCCATTTACCAGTTTGACTTCCATAACAAACCTTTGTTTGTAGACGCAATTGAGAACCGAACTAAAGACATAAATAATGAGAAGCAAATCCAACACACTAATCCGAAGCGTCAAATCGTGAAGTGTATTGAAGCTTTGGGTCAAATAACAGAACATAATTTTTTACGAAGTGGAATGCTACCGAGTTCAATTCTGGGAGTTTACTGTTTTTCCTGACCTCAATCATTTATCAGTCGTCGAACGGCGTAACAACAGAGTTTTTATTTATGCAGATGCCACAGTATTAAACATAAGCAAAAATTTCGAAATTAAAATTTTTTTGAAAATTTCATCATTTCGAAACTACGCGTGAAAAAGGTTTTGACAAAAGGACTGCATGGCCAAAGAAAAACAAACTAAACTTGAATTGCGAATGAACAAAAACAATTGTCTTCGGTAAAAAACCAAAAATATCTAAAGAACTTTAAAAACAACAGGGCTAATTTAAAAAAATTATTTCAATGTTTGAAATTTTTAGGCGTTTATCTGAATTTTAATGAAAGTTTTTCATGACCACAGCAAAAAAATTGCTTGGTTCGAATTGGTTGATTTTATAAATCAAAAACTCAAATAATTAACCTTAACACAAATCATCATAGCATACAAAGCTAACGCTTAACCAGCTCTTGCATTTGGAATATTTGCATACGCTAACAGTGTCATCTCATCAATTACGCCTCTTGCCATGAAAACTAAACGTATCAATTAAAACTCGAAGGCAAAAACCAGTGATTTTGCGATGCAGGAGCAAAAATTTTGAAAAATTAACCATCAAAGTTTTTTGCACCTGAAAGTCTTTCTTCCCAATTTGAATAAATTTTGTCAGAACAGCCACAGCGCAACGAGTTAACTTTTTTGATCTTGAATTCCTATAAAATTGTTTATTGGACAACAGAGACGTTCGAGAACTTTTAATTATCTAAATAATAAGGATCTCATTTACTTTGAAGAAACATAATACAGAGATTTTGCAAGTGCAAAACAGTCTATCTTTTTCTGACTTCAGGCGCCCGAAAATAGCTCTTGCATCCAAATGGCGTCTTGTCAATCTATATATTTGTAAATGAGTAGGTAAAAGCTTGTTATTTAATGATTACTATGATTTTGATTTTTATCAATATGATTTTTATGATTTTCATTTTTTATTGAAGGCATCAAAATTTCGCCAATTCCAATGGTAGACATGGAATCCCATTTGGAGTGTGTCAGATTTTGCCATTCTGAATTCTTGGTTTGAACTTGAAGATATTTTATGCCCTATTACCCTTTGATAGTGAAGTCATCCTAAAAATTCAGCTCAACCCAAATTTGTTCATTTAGAAAAGCTGGAAATATAGCCTGTTTAAACGTTCTCACACCTTTTTCAAAAGCGCAATTTTTTTTCGCCCAAAAATCTTTTGAGATGTGGATCACGAACTAGGTCTACGCCAAATATTGCTCTAATAAATTATGCAATCAAGAACAAAAACCTTGAATCTTACTGTTCCCAGTTTTAAATTGATGTTTTCAATTCAAGTTCAATTTAGTTTGCCAATATGTGACGACCGTTCGTAATTGAAAATCAGCTCTGGTTCGCTATGAGAAAAAGAGGGAGCAAAAATATGCGGCGGGGCTATTTGAGCTGAATACAGAGTGTAAAATTGGGCCAATTTGGGACTAAGGGGAGGTGCTTTCAATGCCATTTTACTATGTTAAGACAGTGTGTTTCTATAAAGTGTGTGAGATTGTGTATATGATGGCTTTGCATAAGTGTTGTTATGTGGGTTTGTGGGTGATGTTTATGAATGACAATTGAGAGGGTGATGCGCCAAGTGGCAATAAAGTTTATTGGGGCAACACACGCTTCCCTCCCCCGGGACCCCCCACCCGCCGTCCCAAATCTACTGGCTGCTACTGCTGGTGCTGCTACTGCTGCTGCTGCTACTGCTGCTGCTGCTACTACTGCTACTGCTGTAACACAGCCGAATGAATTCAATTATAGTGCAGAAAAGCCAGTGGTTATAGGTTGGGCAATGACTGTTTCTTCAGAAACTGATCACAATATGAAAAATTTACCTTGAATGTAATTAGAGTTTACCCCAAAATGAAGCAGTTGTAAACGTAAACACCCAAAGAAGCGTTAAACAGCTTCATGAATTAATGCTTCTTTTTTATCAAAGATATTTTGATGTGCAAAAATCGGCCAAGTTGTCATTTAAAAATTAATGCGTAGATTGCTGGGAAGTTCAAATTAGAATCAAGAGCATAATTGACCGAAACCTCCGGTCGTTATTCAGGAGACCGGGTGGGGGCGTCGCGAGGATACTAAGAATAGGCGCTTTCGATCCAATCCATAGCTCTACAAAAGTGATCACAATTTTAAGTTGGTGTAAAAAACTAAACCAGTGTGGCGCAGTAGAACGTAAAAAAGCTTGCTAAAATTAGTTTTGGTTGACTTTTTATGGTCGCCGATAACTTAAAACAAAAAGGCCAATTCCCCCAAAACAATTCCCCCAAAACAATTCAAGTAATTAATCACCGCCCAAAAGTTGATTCCAAATTACAACTAAAAGTATCAAAAACATTTTTCAATTACTAAATTTATTGGACAGAAGAACAAACCGATTAAAAACAAATGGTCAAAAACTTTTTTTTTGGCAACAAAAAATTGTTAATTACGTTGTGAAACTGCTTCTCGGTAATAAAGTTCTGACCAGAAAAAATATTGGTAGGAACCAAGTTTTTGCATTTTTTAATTACTAGCCAATGCTGTCAATCTCAATTTTTTTCTGGTCTCACTTTTTTTCAATCGTGAAAAAAGAAAAATTAAAGTTTTGTTGATTTGTTCCCTTTTTTTCACCTTTCTGACTTGAATTATGATTTAGAAATAAACATGAACACCTTATCTGATGTTTTTTTGTAAACTTTGAGAATTCCCGTTTGCCACTACAGTGCTGATTTAAAATAACGAACAAAAGGAGTAAAATTTGAAATTTCGTACGCATTTTTCTCAATTGGGTTAAGATTAGACAAAAAATGAATGGAACAAAAGTTGCTTAAAATTTAACCAGAATTATATTGGTGCAGTTTTGTTTCCAAAATTCTCTAACAAAATTTTACCACAAAAATGGGTCATTTTTTAAAAATTAATCAAAAATTACACTGAAAATACTTTGTTAATAGATGAGAAAATTATATTACAAGAAGCCTCTTACAAAGCCCAACTAGCTTCTACAGAGGTTAAATATTAAAAAATTTACGAACATTGTTCAAAATTTATTCTTAAGCCACAATTTTGAGTTTTATATAGTAAAATCACCTGTCTTAACTAGATAAAATTATTTTCTTTTTTACTTGTTTTTGGAGATTTAACTCTTCTAGAAAGTTGTTAGGCTGGGTAAGAGTCTTCTATTGATTTGATTTTCTCGTCTCTTATCAAATTACTTTCAGCGTAACTCTAAATTAATTAAAAATTTTCAAATTAATTCAAACTTGAGGTGGAAATTTGGTTAAGATTTTCAGAGAAAAAATTTTACCATAATAATTCTGGTGAATTTCTCAGCAACTTTTTTTCTCTTCGTTTTTTGTCTAATCTTAACTTATTTTGAAAAAGTTGCTTTTGAAATTTCAAGTTTTGTTCGGCTTGCCCGGATATTTTAAATCCGCAGTGTTTTTTGTCTAAATTACAACGCTGTATTATCATTTGATTATTGTTCCGACTTTCGACACGAAAGTAACGAAATGTTTGTGCTCGGGGTGGGTTTTTTTCTTCAGACAAATTTCGACTTCTTAGCTAGCCATTTTTGACATAATTTTTTATCATTCGAAAGCTATTGTTGACCTGAGCTCAAATTTCAAAAGATATTTCACTTGTGATCATTTTCATGGGGTTTAAAGTTATGGGGGTTTAAAGATTGCCATTTTGACCAATTTGGGACAATTAACTCGCGATATGTTTCGCGCTATTAACGCGTAAGCGGAGAGTTAATCCGTCTTAAAATCGTTCCAAACTTGTTGAAAGAAGCTTATTTGCCATAATTGATTTGTTACAAGGAGCGAAATCTATCCTTTTGTACTTTATATGGCGTGTGGGGGGATGATTTTCATAAAAAATTTCAAATTTTAGAAGAAAAAAAAATTTTAGTTTTGTTTTTATTACATTTAATTTTTGATGTTATTACTGCTCCATAAAACCTTAAAAGAGAGTCGGAACATTCAGGGCTTCGCCCTGATACGAGCAGTCTTGTTAAGCATTAGGTGCAGACTCAAGTAGTATGCGTCCTGTGATATATTCCGCATTCATTATACAGTGCTGATTTAAATTAACCGGACAAAACGCGTTAAACTTGAAATTTAAAACTCGTTTTTCTCAAATTGGGTTGAGCTTAGGTAAAATTTTATGAGGACAAAACTTGCTTAAAATTTTAACAGAATTAATATGGTGGAATTTGTTTTGCGAAATTCGGGCCCGAAATATTACCCCAAAAATAGGTCATTTTGGCTTTTTTAGTTAATCAAAAATTACGCCAAAAATATCTAGTCAATCATAGACATAATTTTATCAAAGTGAGCCTCTTACGTAGCCCAACAAAGTTAATGAAGGGTATATTCTCCAAAAAAAATTTGCAAACCGTTTAAAAATGGTTTTTAAATAAAAAATTGGTATTTTATATAGTAAAAACGTTTTTTTTTATCAAACAAAAAAAAAATAACTTATACAACGTTTTGGGGAATATACCCTTCATAAACTTTGTTGGGCTACGTAAGGGGCTCACTTTGGTAAAATTATGTCTATGATCGACTAGATGTTTTTGGGGTAATCTTTGATTAACTAAGAAAAGCAAAAATGACCCGTTTTTGGGGTAAAATTTTGGGCCCGATTTTCGAAAAACAATTTACACCATATTAATTCTGTTAAAATTTTAAGCAAGTTTTGTCCTCATAAATTTTCACCTAAACTCAACCCATTTTTAGAAAGACGCGTTTTAAATTTCCAGTTTAACGCGTTTTGTCCGGTTAATTTAAATCAGCACTGTATCATTCAGTTGAATTATTACATGCTTATTGTTCCCAAGTAGTGTCATATGAATTAGTGTTATTGGTTTTGAGACAAAGGACAAATAGAGGAGCAGTTAAGAACAATCATGGTTGTGGTCTGATAAAAACATTATTTTTAGTGCCCGAGTCGAGATTTTTCACCTAATTTGAAGCAAGATTTGAGCGGTTTGAGCGGTTTTTTTAGACAATTACGCTCAAAATATTGGGCTCTTTTCCAGTTTCCCCCCCCTTTCAAAATACCGAGTTTTATGTTTGATTTACATGTTAATACGGCTAAATGCGTGATGTTACGCTGTAAAGTATGAAGAACAAATCTGTTCACAGTTGTCGATTTGTTCACCACGCCAAATTTCATTGCATTATGACAACGTTAAATAAGCTTTTCAAAATTAAATTTGAAAGGGGGGGGGAAACTGGAAAAGAGCCAAATATTGCTTCAAAATGAGCGGTTTGAGCGGTTTTTGAACGGTTTATCTAAAAAAACCGCTCGAAAACCGCGCAAGATTTGAACGGTTTTGAGCGGTTTATCTAAAAAAAACCGCTCAAAAACCGCGCAAGATTTAATAATAAAAAGTCGACCACGGTGGGATTCGAACCCGAAATCTTCTGATTCAAAGTCAGACGCCTTATCCGTTAGTCTATGCGGACTTGCTGGAAGCTTAATATTCGCTGTATTTCTTTTACTGAATATGTTCAATGTTTTAGACATACACAACAAATATACTGTCAGGATTTTTATTGTCAGTCTCTACAAAATAATAAAAATAATCGATTATAAGATCGCACACCAACCCCCCCCCCCCCACCTCTTACTAGAGTTGATGTCCCCCCTCACATCTTACTAGAGTTAGATGTACGTTGAGGGGGGGTACGTTGGGGGGGGGGGGGGTACGTTGTTGGGGTTGTTTGTTGGATGTTGGATACGTTGAGAGGGGACGTTGGGGGGGGGGGGGGGGGAGTACGTTGGGGGGGGGGGGGGAGGGAGTACGTTGGGGGGGAGGTAAGTTGGGGCGGGGGGAGTCTGGGACCTCGACCCGGGAAGACCGCTCAAAAATCGCTCAAAAACCGCTCAATTCTTGCTTGAAAAACCGTTCAAAAATCACCGCAAGAAATGAGCGGTTTTTAAGCAAGATTTGAGCGGTTGGAGCGGTTTTTCCAAAAAAACCGCCCAAATCGCCCAAACCGCTCAAACCGCTCAAATCTTGCTGGTAAACCGCTCAAACCGCTCAAATCTTGAGCGGTTTTTGAGCGGGATCTCGACCCGGGTGGTAATTGTATTACGGCAACATGTTAGAAGTTTATCAAAGTTGCTAATTTTTGCCTTAACAATTTTTTCGGAGTGTTTTGAACATTTTTCCAGACATCATGAAAATACAACAAGATGTATTGGGCTTAAAGTGTCAGAGAGACAAACAAGCTCGCCTCAATTCAGTTGGAAACAATTTAATCCCTGCTTACGTGCTATAAGCGCGACAAAAAATTGCGTGTAAAATAATCTTAGTTTGACCAGATCGGCAATTTTTAAACTCATGATTGTACTATAAATGATTACTTCATTTGGAAAAGTGTTCTAACTTCGCATATGACAGTTTAGTTCTATAAGTTCAAAACAAAATTGCGCGTATAATTTTTACTCCTCTTCTCTTGTTCTCTGACTTCATACGTTTTTTACAAAACGTTTTCAAAAACACGCAAAGCAGGGATAGGGATGGATTTAAGGGTGAGTACGCTATCCTCAGGGGTTTGACCCCCTTGTGAACCAAAGGTCTTTTGGTATTAAAGATTAAGCAAAAGCCCCCCCACTTATCCGTTTCTCTATATAAATTTTGACTTTTTAACAGGCTATTCTTAAACAATGTTTTTTGGTATCATCTGAAAAATTTTGGCGTCAATTTTAACGTGTAACTATACACTAAATGAATCCATTTTGTACTTAAGCCTGTGAGGGGAATGTTTTAAAAATATAAAGAGGCTTTTTGAAAAATTTGCCATTTTTTATTGCCAAAATTACATTAAACTCTTGAAGAGTTTAGCCCTGACGCAAGCCGTCTCGTTGTTCACTGATATTGATTTTTAGCAGTAAATTTTTACCCTTGTTACAGTTTTTTTATGTCTAGTTTTTGTCCCGAGCTAGTTTTTTGCCTACACTTAGTTGTTTTGCTTGAGTCTCTGAATTGAACAAGCGAATAGTTTTGAAAAAAAGAACTGTTAATCAGAATGGTCTGGAAGATAAACTTTAGCGATGAGTTTTTGTATCAATGAAAAAAACTTTAATGCCAAAAAGTTTTAAGAAACAAGATTTTTCACTTTTGTGCGTCTCCTATTTTTTTAAGATTTCAGTCATTATATCTGAAAGATAAACTGTACGTCAACCAACCCCCAAGAAAACGTTATAACAGTTGCAAAAATCCAATAATTTGAAAAGAAAATTTATAAATTTTTTGCAGCCATGAGTGTGCTTGGTCTTTCGTTGTCACTTACAAAGTATACGGCTTTTATTTTTTTTCCGACAAAAAAAACTGTGCAATGGGTGTTTTTTTTTCTCCAGAAACTTTTTGACTTTTCAAGTAGCGCTTTTTGAAGAACTTTTTAAATATTAGCTGAAAGATAGTTTTGCCTTGAGTTCAATTTTTTTTCACATGTGATCAATGTTCGTAATACTATGGGGGGTTTAAACTTTTCCGTTATGGCCAATATAAGATAATAAACGCACTTTACATTTCGTGCTCTTAACACGTAGTGGGAGATGATTTAATTCGTCTTAGAAATGGTTCCAGTTTGTGTTGAAGCATGCTACTATTTGTTCTATTTAATATTTTGCTATATGAATAGTGTATATTTTTGTACTTTATCTCAAAGTTTTTTTTGATTCGTTTATTTTTTTTGGATTTCGTTAATTAAATTTGAAGGTAACACTATTCCAAAGGCCTGAAAAGGCAGTCAGAACAATTAAAAGTTCGCCTTGATGCGAGCAGTCTTGTCTCTTTCTGTCACTGAATTGAGATTTTTTTAAATCATCACTTAAAAACGAGGGCTGTTTTTGAGCGTTTTTGAGCGTTTTTTGACTGTTTTTTTTTCTAAATGTTGAACAATTTTATTTGACGTTTTAGGAGACTGTTTTTTGGATCCTAGAAGGTTTTAAGTTAAGGGTTAATGTTGTGTGCCCTGCAAGGAATACATCGGGAGAAAATTTTTGGGATGAAATTTCAAAAAAATTGCTCAATCTTTGAGCGGTTCTTGTAAAGATTTTTGAGACAATTTTATCCCAAAAGTTTTCTACCGATGTATTCGTTGCAGGGCACACACCATGGACCCTTCAAATGTCTGAATTTTTAACCTTTGATTTAATCTTTGATTTGACTTAAGATTTGAGCAGTGTGAATTGTTTTTTAGACAATTGCGCTCAAACCGCTCAAAAACCGCTCAAATCGTTTCAAGAAACAATCAAAACTTTCAAAACCGCTCAAAATCTTTGAACAGTTTCGAAATAATTGATCGTTTTTAGGATTTGAGCTGTTTTTGAGCGGTTTGAGCTCAATCGTCTAAGGAACCGCTCAAACCGCTCAAACCGCGAAATCTAAAAAAATGAATGGCACAAAAGATGCTTAAAATTTAACCAAAATTATATTGGTGCAGTTTTTTCTTCCAAAATTCTCTCACAAAAAATTACCACAAAAAGGGGTCAATTTTCAAAAACTAATCAAGAATTTCACTGAAAATACTTTGTTAATAGATGAGAAAATTATATTACAAGAAGCCTCTTACAAAGCCCAACTAGCTTCTACAGAGGTTAAATATTAAAAAATTTACGAACATTGTTCAAAATTTATTCTTAAGCCACAATTTTGAGTTTTATATAGTAAAATCACCTGTCTTAACTAGATAAAATTATTTTCTTTTTTACTTGTTTTTGGAGATTTAACTCTTCTAGAAAGTTGTTAGGCTGGGTAAGAGTCTTCTATTGATTTGATTTTCTCGTCTATTATCAAATTACTTTCAGCGTAACTCTTGATTAATTAAAAATTTTCAAATTAACTCAAATTTGAGGTGGAAATTTGGTTATGATTTTCAGAGAAAAAATTTTACCATAATAATTCTGGTGAATTTCTCAGCAACTTTTTTTCTCATCGTTTTTTGTCTAATCTTAACTTTTTTTGAAAAAGTTGAATTTGAAATTTCAAGTTTTGTTTGGCGTGCCCGGATATGTTAAATCCGCAGTTTTTTTTGTCTAAGTTACAACGCTGTATTATCTTTTGATTATGTTCCGACTTTCGACACAAAAGTAACACAAAATTTGAAAAGATATTTTACTTGTGATCATTTTCCGTAAAGTTATGGGGGTTTAAAGATTGCCATTTTGACCAATTTGGGACAATTAACTCGCGATATGTTTCGCGCTATTAACGCGTAAGCGGAGAGTTAATCCGTCTTAAAATCGTTCCAAATTTTTTTAACGAAGCTTATTTGCCATAATTTATTTGTTACAAGTGGCGAAATCTATCCTTTTGTAATTAAGCCTGTGAGGGGAATGTTTTAAAAATAAAAAGAGGGTTTTGAAAAATTTGCCATTTTTTATTGCCAAAATTACATTAAACTCTTCAAGAGTTTAGCCCTGACGCAAGCCGTCTCGTTGTTCACTGATATTGATTTTTAGCAGGAAATTTTTACCCTTGTTACAGTTTTTTTATGTCTAGTTTTTGTCCTGAGCTAGTTTTTTTGCCTACACTTAGTTGTTTTGCTTGAGTCTCTGAATTGAACAAGCGAATAGTTTTGAAAAAAAGAACTGTTAATCAGAATGGTCTGGAAACTAAACTTTAGCGATGAGTTTTTGTATCACTGAAAAAAACTTTAATGGCAAAAAGTTTTTAAAAAACAAGATTTTTCATTTTTGTGCGTCTCCTATTTTTTTAAGATTTCAGTCACTATATCTGAAAGATAAACTGTACGTCAACCAACCCCCAAGAAAACGTTATAACACTTGCAAAAATCCAATAATTTGAAAAGAAAATTTATAAATTTTTTGCAGCCATGAGTGTGCTTGGTCTTTCGTTGTCACTTACAAAGTATACGGCTTTTATTTTTTTTCCGACAAAAAAAACTGTGCAATGGGTGTTTTTTTTTCTCCAGAAACTTTTTGACTTTTCAAGTACTTTTTGAAGAACTTTTTAAATATTAGCTGAAAGATAATTTTGCCTTGAGTTCAATTTTTTTTCACATGTGATCAATGTTCGTAATACTATGGGGGGTTTAAACTTTTCCGTTATGGCCAATATATGATAATAAACGCACTTTACATTTCATGCTCTTAACACGTAGTGGGAGATGATTTAATTCGTCTTAGAAATGGTTCCAGTTTGTGTTGAGGCATGCTATTTGTTCTATTTAATACTTTGCTATATAAATAGTGTATATTTTTGTACTTTATCTCAAAGTTTTTTTTGATTCGTTTATTTTTTTTGGATTTCGTTAATTAAATTTGAAGGTAACACTATTCCAAAGGCCTGAAAAGGCAGTCAGAACAATTAAGAGTTCGCCTTGATGCGAGCAGTCTTGTCTCTTTCTGTCACTGAATTGAGATTTTTTTAAATCATCACTTAAAAACGAGGGCTGTTTTTGAGCGTTTTTGAGCGTTTTTTGACTGTTTTTTTTTTCTATATGTTGAACAATTTTATTTGACGTTTTAGGAGACTGTTCTTTGGATCCTAGAAGGTTTTAAGTTAAGGGTTAATGTTGTGTGCCCTGCAACGAATACATCGGGAGAAAATTTTTGGGATGAAATTTCAAAAAAAATTGCTCAAGTTTTGAGCGGTTCTTGTAAAGATTTTTGAAACAATTTTATCCCAAAAGTTTTCTACCGATGTATTCGTTGCAGGGCACACACCATGGACCTTCAAATGTCTGAACTTTTAACCTTTGATTTAATCTTTGATTTGACTTAAGATTTGAGCAGTGTGAATTGTTTTTTAGACAATTGCGCTCAAACCGCTCAAAAACCGCTCAAATCGTTTCAAGAAACAATCAAAACTTTCAAAACCGCTCAAAATCTTTGAACAGTTTCGAAATAATTGATCGTTTTTAGGATTTGAGCTGTTTTTGAGCGGTTTGAGCTCAATCGTCTAAGGAACCGCTCAAACCGCTCAAACCTTGAGCGGTTTTTCAGTGGGATCTCGACTAGGGAGCATATTAACTTTTACCAGTATCATACCTTGGATAATAATATCATAGTAATAACTGCATAATCTTCTCAACTCCCAATTTCACCTTTTTACAATCATATTCTACTTTTTACAAACGCCTAGCTTGTGCCATTTGAAATCCGATTTTGATTAGTTCCTCTAGCAAATCCCGTATTTTATGACTGCTGCCCAGACTAAGTTTAATTGTGTTTTTGTTCATAAAAAGAATGAGAGGACTTTGACTTGACGCAATTTTCGTGTTGCGGGTTAAGATAAACTCAAATTATGAATGTTCATTATTTTTCAAGTTCAATTATTACACTAGTAGTTATTGCCGTACCCTATCATTTGCTGTCCAAACAAAATCGAATCCTTTATGCTATTTCTAGTTTAACTTCTCATAATGGACTTTAGCAAACAAAATAAAGGTCATGATTTTGTTTCAATCGGCTTTTTTGTTCCTTTTGTTTGATTTTTTGATTGAGCGGGTATCTTTTTTTTGAACCAGGTCAAACAGTAGCCTTTTCTAGTTCATGAATTTAGCTGAATATAATGTTTCAGTATTCCTGCTTTGTTTCTTAAGCTTTTTTGTCTTCTGAAATTTGATCTTCGCGGCCAATAATGGAAATCAGGGAGCGTGAAATAAGACTCTCGTTTGCTCTTTTATTTGTTCGCTTGTTTTGTTCCAATTTTGCTGTTGTTTTTCTCCAATTTCTCTTCTCCTGTTCCATTTCCCCAGAGATTGTGGGGAAAAATGTGCAAATGGAAATATTGGAGACACGGTCGCAAATGGAACGGACATTTATTCTCTACTAGCTCCTCAATTCCAACACCCCCCCCCCCACACACACACACACACACACACACACACACACACACACACACACACGCATACACTTGTCACCCCTATCTTCTCCCAAAAATCCTACAACTTAAAGTAGAGGGCCTTGAGAAAAATCATATTTAAGATCTTCGCGAAATGGAAAATTTGGCTGATTTTCAAAAAAACTCTCGAACTTTTGTCCAAATTTTTTTAGTTTGACATTTGGCCTAACTCAATTCCCGAGCTCTTTTTGAGTGGTTTTCTACATATCTGCAGCAGTGTACAATCATATTCCGCTAATTCTGATGAAGCCTAGCATACGTCAACTCTTATACTCCCAACCATAGTTCTAAATTTAAATCAAAGATAACCAGCTGCAAAAGTTTCAATCTGTTTACCAATTCTAAATTATAAGTTGATTCAAAGTTGTTTCAATCCTGGGGTAGTTTTTTACGCATCATATGGGGATAAAAATGTGGATTTAAAGTTTTTATGGCGGTCGAAAAGTTCAAAAGCGTGAAGGGAGGAGTTTTTTGCATCGTTTAATGATATTAAAAACAGTAGTAGGGCGACTAGAGGTTGCTCAATTAGACATGGAAGGTTGAACTAAAATCAAAAGAGCAACTGAACGGACCAAAGCAAATGACCAGGAAAAAAAGCAGATACCATCATCCTAATAGCCGAAAAACATATGCGGACTGTCAGAGACGACTTTTCATGCGTTATTGTTTATTACCGTGTCATTGTTAACAATAGAACAGTAGTCTGCAGCTGTTTGGGAGTTTATTTCTACTGGGTAATTAGAATTATAAACAATTTTTTCGTCCAGGAACACTATTTCGAAGAAAGTGACAAAATTTTCTGCTGGGAATACTTTTTGTTTTTTTTGAGTTTTTTTTTTCAGGTGGAAGCTATTGACTTTGAGCTCAAACTTTAAAAAAGATTCAACTGTGAGTACTGTCCTGACTTTCTAAGAAAGAGATGGAATGATTGAACTCGGAAAGTTTTTTTCTTCAGAAAAATTTCGACTTTTCAACGAGTTATGTTTGGCGCAAACTTTTGTTGCCATCTGAAAAAAAACCTATGCCCTTGGCTCAAAATTGAGAAAAAATTTAGCCTGTGACTATTTGTTCTTAATTTATAGGGGCTTGAACTTGAGATTACTTTGACAACTTTTATTCATATTTGGATAAAAAACGCGCAATATTTTTTGTCCTACTAAAGCGTTAGCAGCAAACTTAATCTTTCAAAATTGAATTGAGGCTTAAAATTAGCACTTTTTATTAGGTTATCAGGCTTTTTATTCACTTTGTAGTTAAGAAAGCGTGTTCTAAAGTACTTATCAAAAATTAGAATTATAAGATGAAAAATTATCAAAAATTTGTCATCTTTTGAATATTTTTCCTAAGTTTTATAAATCGAAAAGCTTTACCCGCACTCAGTATAAAGAAAAAAGAATAGATTGTAATGGAATTTTATTTTCAGTCTCCATAAATTTCAAAAAAATTCGTTATAATTGACAAAAAATGGATTATAATGTTACTGTTGGTTAAATAGAAGTGGTTATAATTGATTAAAAATGAATTATAATGTTACTATTATAATGTTACTTATAATGTTACTTTTTTCGAAACAGTAAAAACTATTATAAACGATTACAATCGATTATAATCGATCATTTTTTTAAAGTTTGTTTTTCTCAAATTTCATTGAATTAAAATCCTTTATAATGGATTATAATCCATTTTTATTCAGCAAACGTCATAGCTTCCTTTGTGTGTGTTCATATATATATATATATATATATATATATATATATATATATATATATATATATATATATAATGTAAAGTTGTTAATTGCTCGTTTTAGCATGATAACGCTTCAATCAAAAATTGTTTTTAAGAATGCTCCACTTGAAATCAAAACTATTTCTTACAGATAGATATATAGTAATAGATCTCGATTGTTCTTTTTCTGACTTCAAGTTGTTTTTTTTCCATTGAAGTCCACATCAAGTTAATTCCCTTCTCTTAAAGCAAAATTTTAAGCGTTGGGTTTATGTTTATTTTTTTAAAACTATGCTGGTAGTTATACTGGGAACAAAAGTTGAATGAACAAAAGTGAGTGAACAAAAATTGAATGAACAAAAGTGAATGAGCAAAAATTGAATGAACAAAAGTGAGTGAACTAAAGTTGAATGAGCAAAGGTGAGTGATGAATGCCGAAGACAGAAAAATTAGCGCAAAAACAATATTATTGATTAATGATCATTCATTGACGTTTTGCTAATTTAGACACAGGTCACGTAAGTAAAAATTCCCCACCAATTTTACCCAGAAGAGTTATCAGATTTTTGAGTGATTGTAATTTGACAACAAGCTCAGCGGTTTTTGTGTTTGATGTTCAAATAAAAGTAACAACGTACCGTAATTCAGGGGCGGATCTAGGATTTTCTCGAGGGGGGGACGAATTTTCATTTTTTTAGATTGACCAAATTGATTTTCCGAGCTCTCCGAAAGCACTAAAAAGACCCTGTTTTGGTCAAGTTTTTTGTCCCGCTGGCGTTTTTAGGCCTTTTTAGAGAAATTATAGGGTCAGTCAGCCAAAAATGGATATCTAAAAATAGTACAAAGGGGGACCCTTTGGGTCGGCAGGGGGTCGAATGGCTGAGGGAGAAGCGTCCTCCCCCTGAATCCGCCCCTACCGTAATCACATCCAAAACATTTCAGTGACGACAAACTGTTTTTTTTCTGTTCTACTTTGGAATCCTCAGTCAAAAGGAGATAGCAGCGCTGAGCTATTTCAAATCAAATCGGCCATAATTATTGGATGAATTTTTTATAAAATATAATTAATCAAAACGAACATAGGCTATCGTGATAAAAAAGCACTTTATCAGTCAATGGTTTTAAAATGTTTCACAAGTTTAGCCCGTCAAGTTTATGTTTGTACACTTCATCTTACTTAAAAAGTTAAAAAGTTTCATCGCTAGTATCCCCCCCCCCCCCGTTGAAGAGAAATACGTTTGATAACAAACAATCAAAGAGCCGTTATTGTTTTTTTTTCGCAGCGTTGGGACGACAGACTGGAGCAAATAGCACAGAATCACACGGACAAGTGTCTCTACAAGCACAACGAACACCAAGACTCCTCCCCCCTAGTCAGACAGTTCTGGAGGGACATGGGGGACGACGTGAACGACATCTACCTGGGCGAGACTCTCGCATTCATGTACTGTGAGTATATCCAATGTCAAGAGTTTCTTATCCCCGGGCCGAGGTTTGCAAATTATGTTTCGAGGGTCTCGACTCGACCCAAATCTTCTCTGTTTCAAATGGGGTAGAAACAGGCGTGGGTGGTGACGGGGTAGCACGTCAAAGTTTTCCAAAAAGCTTGAAAACACCCCTTTTTTAAAAAAAAAGTTGGCTGCGGCGCAGAAAAATTGGTCGAAATGGGGTCTTTATATTGACTTCAAGCTCAAAAATCAATTTGTTCGACCTTAAAAAAAAATTTCGATTTTTTAGAAAAATTCCAGTCCCCCTCGAGAAAAACCTAGACGCCCCTGCCCATACCAGTTTTCCCCCAACTGTTTTTAACCAACCTGTATTAATCTAAACGATTTAACCTTCAAGTATTTACAAAATTAGTTTCCAGAATCGATAAAGTGCTATTATATATCCCATGTTCACGTAACGATTTTTCAGCAAACAAAAACAACAAGCTAAAACACTAAAAAAACTAACGCAAAAGGTTTTCCAATTTACACAATTTGACAACGGATGACAATAAAAAAGGTTTCAGAAATCCCGGGTTGACCAAAAATGCTTGTCAAATAATTTTGATACATAGAAAAATGCTTTTCATACAGTTTCGTACAATTCCAAGCGTAGAAAAACTTGTAAGAAAGCTCTAGGATAAGCATTTTTTCAAATACACGAATTATATGACAAACATTTTTCCATGAATCAAAAAAATTTTATTTCTCGGCCGTTGTTTTTGTCCAAAAACACAAAAATTAAGGACTTTCTGGATGAGGGAAGAAATCTGGATGAGGGAAGAACAATAATTAATGGATGAGGGAAGAAATCTCAGAGTAGCTTGCATTTATATAGTACTGTATGAGATAGTAATTCATAGTTCACTAAAATTTATGAATAAAAACCTTAAGTTTTTGTGTATTTGGCGAAAAAGATTTTTGACAAATTGAAGTACAGCCTTCAATATAAAAACATTAGAAACTTCAAGTTCTGTTTATCTTGATTGAAAAATTCAGACTGGACTACTTATAACCTAAAATGACAAATTTATGCATGCAATTTGTATTGCGTAAAAGGCTACTTTGAGCATGAGATTTCGATTTTTTTTTCTGTAGTTTGCATTTTTAATTTAGATTTTTTTTTGCAATTTGAAACAAAAAATGCTTGTCTTACAGTTTCATATTTTGAAAATGTATGATACAATTTTTTCCATACACTCCTTATATGAAATTGTATGATAAGCATTTTTGTTGTATGGAATGTTATGATAATCATTTT
This sequence comes from Symsagittifera roscoffensis, assembly GCF_963678635.1. Lineage (NCBI taxonomy): Eukaryota > Metazoa > Xenacoelomorpha > Acoela > Convolutidae > Symsagittifera > Symsagittifera roscoffensis. The sequence goes on along the minus strand of NC_087065.1, from coordinate 9,054,873 downwards.
TCTTGTATGGAGGTCAAACCAGGTTTTTTAAATTTTTTTGGGGAACTAGGCTTTTGCTCAGTTTGACGCGAGCCAAAAGTCAAAGCAAGGCCTTTTTGTGAAATCAGTATTCGCAGCTCGTACCTTTCAATCCAATTTTCCACGAAAATGAGCAGTATACATGCTTGGGATGGCTTTTTCAATCAGACCAATTTCCAAAAAAGTGCGTGGAGTGAGAATCAAACTTGGATTCTACACATTTATAAGCGGTTGTGCTATGATTTTTCTATGATACTCAAAATCAACACTAAATTTTTAGAATTGACAGTCCTAAGAACTATAGTTTTTCAAAATGTTTTTTGTATCAAAAACTATTGAAGTCGTTTTCAATGGCAGTCGCAACATTCAGATAATTTTCAGACCATTTTCTGGAAGTAAATTTTGATTTAAGATTTGATGTTGCAATGCAAAAAATGCTACTCACTATCCTAGTGCTCTTTTATCTATGATTTGACAGCGTAACACGAGTTGCTACCCCTGGTACAAAATTGTTCCGAATTAAAACCAAGCTACCTGGCAACGTTTTTTCCTACACTTCTCAAATTCCAACAATAATATTTGCTAATGTTCCGACTTTCGCAACGAAAGTAACGAAATGTTTGTGCTTGGGGTGGGTCATTTTTCTTCAGACAAATTTCGACTTTCTAACTAGCCATTTTTGACGTGATTTTTTTAATCATTCAAAAGGTTTTGTTGTTCTGAGCTTAAATGTGAAAAGATACTTTACCTGTGATCATTTTTCGTATGTGGGTTTAAACTCATGTGGGTTTAAAGATTGCCTTTGTGGCCAATTTGGGACAATTAACGCGTGATACATTTATACATTTCGCGCTACTAACGGGTAGCGGAGGTTTAATCCGTCTTAGAAATCGTTCCAAATTGGTTGAAGGAAGCTTATTTGCCATAATTGATTTGTTACTAGGAGCAAAATTTATCACTTTGAACTTAATGTGGCGTGTGGGGTTGATTTTTGCAAAAATCTCAAATTAAAAATATTTATGTTTTTTTCTTACATTTAATTTTCATGTTTTTATTGCTCCATAGACCTTGAAAGTCGGAACATTCAGGGCCTTGCGCTGATACGAGCAGTCTTGTTGATGATTAGTTGTTTAAATTCCTTGTTTATCCAAATTGTAGAATTAATATACGAAACATCTGCTTATTTTAACCTGTTTTTTTTTGTTTAGAATCCATCAATGCGGTTTCAAAATCAAAATTGATAAAATGTTTGAATTTTCCCTATTTTTGATGGCAAAGGAGGAAGTTTCTTAGTTTCTTCAGTGATTTGCTCTAAAAACACACAAATTGTGGTTGAAAATATACTTGGACATAGTCTTGAATGTTAAATTTTCTATTAATTATTAATTTGGGAGCTCTAGACGTAGTTTTGTCAAGGGACTAGTTTATCATAGTTTATCATGGCCGTTTATCATTGTAGACCAAGCCCTCATCTAGAGAAATCTTGCTGTTTGGAGTGTTCAATTATTCTCTTTCAACTTCGAATGCACATAAAAATACATCAATCAAAATTACTAAGATTTTCTAACTAATGTCAAATATTTTTCAGATGTTGGAATTTTTGGCTTGGTTTGGTCTTTACAGATTATTGGTTCCCATGTCATTCGGGCTCTCTTCCACGGCGAGATTTAAGATACTCTCAGATTTTTGGGATGGGGTGAAAAAGATGCGGGGGTAAAAAAAATGGGGTGAAAAAAATGCTTTTTGGGATGGCGTGAAAAAAATTTAAACCCGTTTTTTTATTAATTCTGTACATGCTTAAGGAAAGAACAAAAATCGAACTTTTCAAAATTGCAGGATATTCCATTTATAAATTTAAGAAGCTGAACAAAAATCTGAAAAAAAGTAATTTGAAGCAGCAAATTTGATATTTAAACTTCAAAAACTCAGACAGACTTTAGGTGGATTTTGAAGATAATACTCAAGTATAATCTCGTCTAAAACCTACCAGATCAAATCTTATCTCTTTTGATATTCTGAGAACACAACACCTACCAAGTCGTATCAAATTAGGTGTCTTTTAGTCATACTATTCTACAGATAGATATTTCCATACCATTATGACTTTTCAAATTTTTTAGCATTCTTTTCTCATTTAGTTAATCGATTATATTAAAAATGTAATTGATCTTGCTATGGGGAAACTATTTTTGCTTTCAACAAAGTTTCTTTCCGATTTTTCAAAAAAAATCAACGCCTAATTCGGTTTAAACAAGAACTTTAAGCAGTTCGGCTTCAACTACTTTCGTCTAATCAGTCTTCTTTTTCGTCCGTTTTGTTTGACTGACACACAGCAATTGAAACAGTGTGATCAAATTGGAATATATGGAGTAATTGAAGGGCGGGTTGAATTGGGGGCTAATCCTGGGGCTAATTGAATTCGTTCCCCTCAGAGGCTAGAGGGACCTAGGGCCGCTGCACAAGTAGGAAAACTTTAAATCTACAATCTAATTTATTCCTTCTCCAAAGTTATTTTCCAAATTTGCCTGATTTTTTTTCAAGTTACTCTTCTTTTTATACTCTTGTTTGGTTTAGACCAATGTCGTATCGGGTCTCTTTTTTCCTGCCTCAATTAACCTTTCACTAAGTGACACATGAACAATCTTATGCCAGATAAAGCCGGGATAAGGACTGGAGTTGGGTTTGACCTTATCCGTTTGAGGGCAGCATCAAAAGCATCACATAATATTACTGAGACTAGCCACCGATGGATGGAAAAAGAAGGATAAAAGTTACAAGAAAACTAACAAAAAGATGTGTCGAATTAAAGAGATACCTTATCACCAGATGCAATAAATTTCGACGGGATGATGCTAAAATAGCCTAATTTGGTAGAAGGTGGCATATTTACGCGGAAAAAAGGCGGAACCTTGGAAGTTTTTATTTTCGAAGAACTTTAATCAAAAGATGTTTTATTGTTCACATATGAGTGTGATGTAACTGCATTAAAACATACATGATTTTTTCGTTTATAAAAACAAATGATAAGAACATATCATGATTTCTCAACTATCATATTAATTGAAATTAAAGTGGATCATTTATTTTTGTCAAAAAGCTATGTTTGACCAAAATTGACGGCTAAGAAAAGTTGTATTTTAAACTCATTGACTCATTGTCCAATAATATCTGTTGGAAGTCCACAAAAAAGCGAACCTATTGATTAAAAATTTTTCTGCGATGCTGTAATGCTGAACATGTTAAAAACCTCTCAAATAGTTTGCTGAAATTTACTGAATTGGTTTCAAAACAACAAAAATTTCCAAAGCATTAAAATGATAGCCGGTTACCATGTAAGTAGCACAAAACGTTCCGACATATTAATTTAAAAAACTACAAAAAAGCTCTTTTTTTTCCAATTGCGTTGTTTTTTGATTTTTTTGTAGTCTGTATTCTAAACAAAAGCCTATAAATTCAAAAGCCTAGATAATCAATTTAGTTTGTAGAATTAAATTGAGTACAATTGAATAAAGTTTTCTGCATACAACAGAAAATAAAATCATAAATCAAAAAATAAATATATTCGAAAAAATTTTCAAATTTATTTATTCAAAAAATGAATTCAATTATTTGCACGCAACATTACGAAGCCAAACTGTGCATTTTGTGAATTGTAAGCGGATTTCGCAACAAGGACGCTCCCTTTGTTCTTTTTTGTTCTTTCATTTCCTTTGATCCGACAAAGTTTTAACATGTCCGACAAAGTTTAAAAATGCTTATCCTACAATTTTCATATACGAAAAAAAGCTTATCTTACACTTTCGTACAATTCCATAGATACAGAAAATGTTCAGAAAACTCTAAGATACGCTTTTTTTCATATTTGGAAGTTGTGGGATGAGAATTTTTTCATAAATCAAAGTTTGATTTTTTTTAAAATATTTGTTTCTCAAAATTTTTGGGTTGTTTTCGTGACCCAACACAAGTGACTAGACCCATGGTTCAATCCAAACTAGAGTCACCAAAGGGTTTATCGTCTGGCATTTACAATGCATTTGAAACGACTGTAGTGGTAAAGAGTTATTTGCACAAATGATATACTGAAAGCATCAAATTTTTAATTTTTGGCAAAAACTTTGAAAGATGGTTATTTTTAAAAATAGAATTTTCAAATTATCAGACAATGATCAAGGCATATATAAACATGCCATACAAAGAAATAGGAGTTTTTAGCCATTTCGAAAAAAAATTTTCCAGAGAAACGGAAAAAATCCAAATTTTGTGTATCCAAGACTACGTTATGCAAAACAAAAAAAATTTGCATGCAACATTTTTTTTGGAAAGTGTTTGTTTGAGTAAAAATTCGATTTGCGGTTAAAAAAAAAATTTGGGGCAATTTCAATTTTACTTGCTGGCTCAATCAAAAATCAAAAAATGCTAGTCATACAATTTTCATATATGGGAATTGTATGATAACCATTTTTTTCAAAAAAAAAGAAACATCGTTTTTTTTCATCACCAGACTATTTTAATGTTTTTTTTGGTTCAAATAGCCGCAGAAACTAGTTCGAATCCTTTTTCAATGATTTTCTGAAATTGTATGAAAATTGTATGAGTAGCATTTTTCCATACATTTGATGTATGAAATTGCATGATAAACATTTTCGGTGTATGGAATTGCAAGATATGCATTTTCGGTGTATGGAGGTCAACCCGGGTGCTTGAAGACTTGTCTCTGGAATCCAGGAGCATACAGACACAAAATTGTGGGCCTATCCAGTCCCCTTTTTTTGTTCTCAAAAAGAAATATTTTCGATTATTTGATCTCCAAATTTTATTTGTCAGGCCTCAAAAATTCACGAGCAGGTTGTATTTTTTTAAATAGACATCTCGTAAAGAATGTGAAGCTTTTGGGTCTAGGGCAAACGTTCGATATGTCAAATATCCGCTATGTCAAACATCCCAACTTATAAAACAATTACCTAATAATATGACTCAAAATCTTCAAACGCAAGGCATAGTTCAACTTTAGATTTTACGATACTCGATTTAAATTGCCGGTGGGCGCGGATCGCAAAACGTTGGCGCAAACGCTGTAAACACTCATCAATCAACTAACACAGCTTCTCTGAAGCGAACGGTAGAAATCAGATCTTTGCCCTAGTTTTGATTAATGACGGAGGCTTACCCTTTTGAAGCGGTTTATTGCATGTTTAACATATCGGATATTCTTAGTAAAACATTAATTTTGTTTAGGACTGATTTTGTTGTATAATCTAGTCATTTGCCTTCAAATGATTAACAAGACTGCTCGTATCAGGGCGAAGCCATGAATGTTCCAACTGCCTTTTAAGGTTTATGGAGCAGTGATAAAATTACAAAAATTAAGTGAAATTTTAAAAAAAAATGAAAAAAATTTATTCTAAATTTTTTTAATGAAAACCATCCCCCCACACGCCATATACAGTACAAAGAATCTAATTTGCTCCTTGTAGCAAACCAATTATGACAAATAGGCTTCTTTCAACCAATTTGGAACAATTTCTAAGACGGAATAAATCTCCGCTTACGCGTTAATAGCGCGAATTATATCGCGCGTTAATTGTCCCAAATTGGCCAAAATGGCAATCTTTAAACCCCCGTAACTTTACGAAAAGTGATCACAGGTGAAATATTTTTTCAAATTTGAGCTCAGTACAACAATACCTTTTGAATGATATAAAAAAAATTCCGTCAAAAATGGCTAGTTAAAAAGTCGAAATTTGTCTGAAGAAAAAAAAACCCACCCCGAGCACAAATATTCCGTTACTTTCGTACCGAAAGTCGGAACAATAAGAAAGCGCTATAGAGACTAAAAAGACTGAAAACGGCGCTGTCTAAATTTGATATTACTATTCATTTTTAGCAGTATTTCATTTCGAACTCTCATATGGCAGCCTTGGAGGTGTAGCTACTTTCATGCGTTCCGCCACAAAATAAACAAAATAAAAACTCGGCTTGATGCGGCACGCATCAGTTTGAGTTTTACTCTTGCAAATGTTAAAAAACAAATGCAATTCTAGAGCCTAGCTGAGATCCTTGGATTTCCAACGAAAAATGTCGATTCCAACATTTCAGACTGCTTCTGCTGTTTACGGGTACTCTTAGGCACTAATAACACCTCTCTGACGCCCTGTGATTAAAGCGCCAAACAGCGCCTTGAAAACATTATTTTAAGATTTTTGTTCCGACTTTCTTAACAAAAGTAACGGAATATTTGTGCTCGGGTGGGTTTTTTTTTCTTCAGACATATTTCGACTTTTTAATTAGCCATTTTTGACGGAATTTTTAAAAAATTCTTCGAAAGGTATTGTTGTCCTGAGCTTAAATTTGAAAAGATATTTCAACTGTGATCTTTTTTCGTAAAGTTATGAGGGTTTAAAGATTGCCAATTAGGCCAAGTTGGGACAATTACCGCGCGATATTTCCGCGCTATTAACGCGTAAGCGGAGATTTAATTCGTCTTAGAAATCGTTCCAACTTGGTTCAAGGAAGCTTATTTTCCCTGATTGGTTTGTTACAAGGAGCGTAATCTATTCTTTTGTACTTTATATGGCGTGTAGGGGGATGGTTTTCAAAGAAAAAATTTCAAATTTTAGAACTTTTTTTAAATTTTATTTTATAAATTCAGTTTGTGCGTGATATTTATGTTATTACTGCTCCATAAATGTTAACAGGCAGTCGGAACATTCAGGTCTTCGCCCTGATACGAGCAGTATTGTTTATTGTTTAAAATAGTTTTATCCATCAACGTCAAAATTTCAACCGTGAATCTCTAAGTGGCGTAGAGAAAAGAGCACAAACGTGAAAAATTTTGTTCATTTTATCGCCTGTATCCAAAAGTTGCAAATTTTATGTCCCGTGACTGTAGCATGGAAAATAACGGAAACAAAAACGTCCAGCTCAAATTTTTATGTGTAAACTTTGATAGGTAGGAAAGAACCCGTTCAAAAACCAGATCCCGAGAGCCAGGTTAAGAGGGCAGTAATGGGAAACAGTAGTGGGAAAAGTTTGATCTATGCTTAATTTTTTTGACACTTTTCTTTGTATTTTTGTGTTTTTGGTGCGATCTTCATTATCGTAATATGTTGGTTGATTATTAAGGTCCCAACAATTTTCAGAAAAACTATTTTTCTAACTCGGTCTTCAGTTATTTTCATGGATCCATAGAAACCAAATCAGCTGATCAGATAATAATTTAAAGTAGTCAGAGGCGGATTTAAGATTTTCTAAAGGGGGTAGGGTGCAGAATTTTACAAAATAAATTTGATCAAATTGATTTTCAGAAGTGTCTAAGCAAAAACCCTAGTCTAAAGAGAAGACATTTGTGCACTACCGGCAAATTTTTTAATTAAAACAAAAAAAAATGAGGATATATTCACCATAGAAAGGCGAAGACAATGAATACAAAAAACCAGCCAAAAAAATATTTGACCAAAAAAGGCGCGTTTTCTTACAACTTTTTAACAACTCCTAACAACTTTTTTAATAACATCTAACAACTTTTTTAACAACTCCCCCCTCCCCCGGCATCAAGCATCTGTTGAAAAAACTTAGTCGAAAAACTATTTATTTTCATATTTTTATCCACACAAGGCAGTTATTACCTTCATAAAACTATCTGTAACCAAAAGTGGATCTAGGATTTTCTCGAGGGGGGCGTATTTACAAATAAGTTTGATTGTTTTATCAACTATTTCTTATTATAATGTCAAGCAAATTGAGTTTTTGAGCGGCCCCAGAACACTAGAAGACCGTATTTCGATAAACATTTTTGCCCCGCAGGCAATTTTTTGAAAAAAAAACAGGTCAAAACGCCGTTTTTGGGCACTTTTTGGAAATTTTTGACGAAAAAACCATGTTTCTTTTCGAGCGCTTGTTTTTATTTTTACCAATAAACCATTGTTTTTTTTGGTCCTTAAATCCTAAAAATGGATTGTATAAGAAGGGGGACGAACCCCTGAGGGAAGAGGATGTCCGCCCTTACCCCCCGCCCTTCCCCAAAAAAAATCCACCCCTGTCTGTAACATATGTTGCTTTCTAGTTGTTGCGAATTTTTATTTTCCACCAAAACTTAAGTTTGTGAGTTTTTAAGAATCCTCCTTCCTTTCTTAAAAGCAAGAGTTTGTTAAGAAGATCCACTTTTTGTATAGACAATACCCACGTCGACTCTCAAGAGACCTATTTGGGCAAATTTGTGGAGTACATCTTCTCTTACCAGAACGATCTCATCCCCTTCGATTTCTCGCAGTGCGGGTAAGTGGTTTTCCATTTAATGCTTCTATCATCAGATGTTGGAAGTATATGGACAAGCCGAAGACTTGGCGAGCATGGGCATTTTTGATAAGGACGGCTTTTGAAAAATTATGTCAATTATATAAAGTCACTACTGAGCCTATATGTTTTTCTTTAAGTTAAATTTTTTCAACTAGGTTTCCGTTTTTCAGTCACTTATAAGAAATCATTTCAAACTCGTTTTACATTATATGTGCTTACATAACCGACTGTTGTAAATTCGGACCAATTTGCATTTATACAATCTGAATTGTCTGCATAGGTTTTTGGGATGCTCGGAAACTCAGTTTGATCAACCTGATAATAAGTAAAAAGTTGTCAACATGATCGAAATTTTTTGACAATTACCCCCTCCTTCGAAAAGTTCTAGATCCGTCTCCAATGAATTTTACTAGCCTAGGATGACTGTGGTATCTGTTTAGGTGTGAGCGAGGTGAGTTCTGCACCCAAGAATGGAGTCAGCTGATCACTGTGCTATGGGCGGAGAGTGAGTTGGTGGGCTGTGCCCAGACCAAGTGCAGGGGAGCAGTCAATGACCACATCATACTCTGCAACCTATATCCAGGGTGGGTGGCTTCTGCTAATATTAAGTGCCCAGGAGCTATCAGTGGGCTTTAACAGGTCTGTTGTCTAAAGGTATCCCAAATTTAGCCCAATTGTCTAATGATAAAATTATCACCCCATTATGTACATTTCAGCGCCAAGCTTTTTTTTGCGCCTCCAAGGCCGTTTTTGCGTCTAGAATTTTCACTTGGTACTACTATTAAGATTAAGATAATTTATCCACGGGGGAAAGAGCTGTACAGCTCATCACGGCGAACCGCTGTTGTGCCCCTGTTTAAGAATTACATGCTATTGTTTTTGGTTATTGCAGCCGAATTAGGCCAGAACAGGGTAGACTTATGAAGCTAGAGGGCAAGTGAGAGCGCATCATTACACAAAGTCGTCGCCATGGTGAACGCACACAAATCGGGAAACTTACTAGAAGTTTACGCACACAGATCGGGTTGATCTCATTCTGTAAACTCGTATATGTCGTATATCAAAATTTTATGATTCCAATATTTTCATGAAAAAACATGTTTAGCTTAACTTATTTTTATTGCCAAACTTATTGGGTCGTGTTGGTATCCAAAGACAGTAAAAAAAACATTGTTTTTTAAACCCCTGCGTCACTGAATACATCAAAACAAAATATAGCACATTATACTGCTCATTATATGCATGATCAGCCTAAACTATGATAAGTTGTTTAAAAAGAAACATATTTATCGAAAAAACCAAACGTCTAAATTTTGGCTTAACTTCTTTGTTGGTATTTTTTATCAATATTTGATTGCCCAAAATGAAACATACGCAATGCAAAAAAGCAATAAAAATAATCGCTTTTCAAAAAAACTTCCAGGAAAATTGAAAAACTTTGCAAAAAATATTTTATTTTCGCATGCATACAAGTTTTCATGCATACATAAATAAACAAAAATTTGCAAGCATATATGAATACAAAAATCGTTTCGCGCTTTGAAAAATGATATTGGAAAGAGGGCAAACCGGCTTATCGAGGTTATTGTATATGCCATTACGGAACTGCGGAAATGTTTCAGCAAAGTTAACGAACTAACAATTTCATTTGCAACACCAGTGTATAGCTTCAATTGATTGTTGAATCCGTCATTAGAAAAAAAACATAAAAAAGCTCAGAAAACAGCATTGATTCTCCTGCAATGGTGCATGAACAAAACTGTTCGTATCAAGGCTACGTCTTGAATGTTCCGACAGCCTATTAATTCTTATGATTTAGTTTTTGATCAACAAAGATGACATTAAAATATTTTAAAAAATTATTTAAGAGATTTTCAACCTACACGCTATGTCAAGTACACACTGTGCGTCTATTGAAGCAATATTCAAATCAATTAGACTCTAATTGATTTGAATATTGATTCAATAGACGCACAGCATTTGATTGGGGTGATTGTTTTTATTCAGTCAATTTTGACTATTTTTATAGCAACTGAAGGATATTGTTGCCTGTAGCTAAATATTCAAAATTTATTTGATGTGAATTTTACACATTGAAAACGGTTTTTATTTAAGACCACTTTGACGATTATAATTCGAGCTAAGATAAACATGACTGCTCGTATCGGGGCGAAACCCTGAATGTTCCGACCGCCTTTTAATGTTTATGGAGCAGTAATAACATTTAAGAAATTAAATGAAATAAAACAAAATGAAATTTTTTTTTCTAAAATTTGAATTTTTTTAAAGAAAATCATCCCCCTACACGACATATTAAGTACAAAAGGATAGATTTCGCTCCTTGTAACAAACCAATTATGCCAAATAACCAATTAAGCCAAATAACCAATTCTTTTAACCAATTTGGAACGATTGCTAAGACGGATTAACTCTCCGCTTACGCGTTACTAGCGCGAAATATATCGCGCGTTAATTCTCTCAAATTTGCCAAAATGGCAATCTTTAAACCCCCGTAAATTTACGAAAAATGATCACAGGTGAAATTTTGTTTCAAATTTAAGCTCAGGACAACAATACCTTTCGAATGATATAAAAAAATTCCGTCAAAAATGGCTAGTTAAAAAGTCGAAGATTGTCTGAAGAAAAAAAAACCCACCCCGAGCACAAATATTCCGTTACTTTCGTATCGAAAGCCGGAACAATAACGCGCAATATATTTTAATCGCTTAAACGTAAATGGTAAAGCAAGACTCTTTGGATCAAGGCGAAGCCCTGAATGTTCCGACTGCCTTTTAAGGAGGTTTATGGAGCAGTAATAACTTAAAAAATTTATTGAACTGAAATAAAATGAACATTTTCTTTCTAAAATTTGAAATTTTTAAATGAAAATCATCCCCCTACACGACATATTAAGTACAAAAGGATAGATTTTGCTCCTTGTAACAAACCAATTATGGCAAATAAGCTTCTTTTAACCAATTTGGAACGATTTCTAAGACGGATTAACTCTCCGCTTACGCGTTAATAGCGCGAAATGTATCGCGCGTTAATTGTCCCAGATTGGCCAAAATGCCAATCTTTAAACCCCCGTAATTTTACGAAAAATGATCACAGGTGAAATATCTTTTCAAATTTAAGCTCAGAACAACAATACTTTTCGAATGATATAAAAAAAATTCCGTCAAAAATGGCTAGTTAAAAAGTCGAAATTTGTCTGAAGAAAAAAAAAACCCACCCCGAGCACAAATATTCCGTTACTTTCGTATCGAAAGTCGGAACAATAAATTCTTCCAAACTAATCTGAGAAAAATTATATGCACTGATTAATGCGGTACCTTACGCAAAACTATCAGTTGGCACTTAGCGTAGCTTGTGAAGAAATAGAGTAAAGAAATATTAATTCTAACTGTTTTAAAAATAAAAAAAATTATTCTCGAACATTTTATTAGATTTTTTTCAACAAAAAGCGTGAGAGTGAGAATAGAAGGCAGTCGAATTATTCAAGACTATGTTCTTGTGCCTGAGAGCTCGTGTGTTAAATTGGAATACACCGTCCCCTAAACCAAGCTCTTATTGATATTTAGCATTTTTGCGCAATTCCATTATCCCAAATTAGCTAAACTGCCAACTTAACAGCCTTAATAATTTTTTTAAAGTTGTTGCAAGTAGCAATTTTTTTGTTATGCGCGCAGGACGTTGATGGTTTTTTCAATTGTACAAAAAACTCCCGTCAAAAGTGGCGGTTTAAGAAGTCAAAATTTGTTTAAAGCTAAAAACCACACATCACTAACTTTCTGTCGCTATCTCCTCAAAAGGAAAACCCGGATAAAACCCAGATTAAATTAAATAAGTGAATTATGCAACGCACAGGAGAAACTGCTAATCGCAAATTTTAAAAAAGCAGAAAATGCAAAATACCAAACTATTTATCCCAAAACATTAAGAAAAAGTAATTGTATAATTGTTACAAAATTTTTAAAAAAAGCTTTCATAAAATTTAATTGATCTCCAAATTCAAGTAGTTCCAAGAATTTTTCACCAACTGTTGGAGATATCCTTTTTTGATAAGACTTTTGTATCTCTCATATAAGTCCTGCTATTTTAGCTCAGCTGCAATTAGATGTATTTAAAATTTCGTTAAAAAAATTCGATGAGAACAAGATATGAAGACCAAGAAAAAACAACTTTCTTCTCTTGCAAACGTTCCTTTTTAGTAATAACATGAAAAAAATAAATATAGCAAAAAAATTAAAAAATTGTTCTAAATTAGACAAAAATGACAATATGTAAACCCCCATTACTCTATGAAAAATAATCACAGGTGAAATATCTTGTTAATCTAAGCTCAAGACAACAATACATTTTGAATGATACAAAAAAAATCTGTCAAAAATGGCTAATTGAAAAGTAGAAATTTGTAGAAATTCTGAAGAAAAAAATATTCTGTTTGTCCGAAGAAGCACAAAGATTACTTTTGTTGCGGAAATTGAAACAATTACGCTGATACTTGAAATGGCTAGTTAAAAAGCCGAAATTTGTCTAAAGAAAGAAAAACCCACCCCGAGCACAAATATTCCGTTACTTTCGTATCGAAAGTCGGAACAACAAATTCTTCCAAATTAATCTGAGAAAAATTATATGCACTGATTAATGCGGTACCTTACGCAAAACTATCAGTTGGCACTTAGCGTAGCTTGTGAAGAGATAGAGTAAAAAAATATTAATTCTAACTGTTTTAAAAATAAAAAAAATTAGTCTCGAACATTTTATTAGATTTTTTTTCAACAAAAAGCGTGAGAGTGAGAATAGAAGGCAGTCGAATTATTCAAGACTATGTTCTTGTGCCTGAGAGCTCGTGTGTTAAATTGGAATACACCGTCCCCTAAACCAAGCTCTTATTGATATTTAGCATTTTTGCGCAATTCCATTATCCCAAATTAGCTAAACTGCCAACTTAACAGCCTTAATAATTTTTTTAAAGTTGTTGCAAGTAGCAATTTTTTTGTTATGCGCGCAGGACGTTGATCGTTTTTTCAATTGTACAAAAAATTCCCGTCAAAAGTGGCGGTTTAAGAAGTCAAAATTTGTTTAAAGCTAAAAACCACACATCACTAACTTTCTGTCGCTATCTCCTCAAAAGGAAAACCCGGATAAAACCCAGATTAAATTAAATAAGTGAATTATGCAACGCAAAGGAGAAACTGCTAATCGCAAATTTTAAAAAAGCAGAAAATGCAAAATACCAAACTATTTATCCCAAAACATTAAGAAAAAGTAATTGTATAATTGTTACAAAATTTTTAAAAAATGCTTTCATAAAATTTAATTGATCTCCAAATTCAAGTAGTTCCAAGAATTTTTCACCAACTGTTGGAGATATCCTTTTTTGATAAGACTTTTGTATCTCTCATATAAGTCCTGCTATTTTAGCTCAGCTGCAATTAGATGTATCTAAAAATTCGTTAAAAAAATTCGATGAGAACAAGATATAATGACCAAGAAAAAACAACTCTCTTCTCTTGCAAACGTTCCTTTTTTAGTAATAACATGAAAAAAATAAATATAGCAAAAAAAGTAAAAATTGTTCTAAATTAGACAAAAATGACAATCTGTAAACCCCCATTACTCTATGAAAAATAATCACAGGTGAAATATCTTGTTAATCTAAGCTCAAGACAACAATACATTTTGAATGATACAAAAAAAATCTGTCAAAAATGGCTAATTGAAAAGTAGAAATTTGTAGAAATTCTGAAGAAAAAAATATTCTGTTTGTCCGAAGAAGCACAAAGATTACTTTTGTTGCGGAAATTGAAACATTTACGCTGATACTTGAAATGGCTAGTTAAAAAGCCGAAATTTGTCTGAAGAAAGAAAAACCCACCCCGAGCACAAATATTCCGTTACTTTCGTATCGAAAGTCGGAACAACAAATTCTTCCAAATTAATCTGAGAAAAATTATATGCACTGATTAATGCGGTACCTTACGCAAAACTATCAGTTGGCACTTAGCGTAGCTTGTGAAGAGATAGAGTAAAAAAATATTAATTCTAACTGTTTTAAAAATAAAAAAAATTAGTCTCGAACATTTTATTAGATTTTTTTCAACAAAAAGCGTGAGAGTGAGAATAGAAGGCAGTCGAATTATTCAAGACTATGTTCTTGTGCCTGAGAGCTCGTGTGTTAAATTGGAATACACCGTCCCCTAAACCAAGCTCTTATTGATATTTAGCATTTTTGCGCAATTCCATTATCCCAAATTAGCTAAACTGCCAACTTAACAGCCTTAATAATTTTTTTAAAGTTGTTGCAAGTAGCAATTTTTTTGTTATGCGCGCAGGACGTTGATGGTTTTTTCAATTGTACAAAAAACTCCCGTCAAAAGTGGCGGTTTAAGAAGTCAAAATTTGTTTAAAGCTAAAAACCACACGTCACTAACTTTCTGTCGCTATCTCCTCAAAAGGAAAACCCGGATAAAACCCAGATTAAATTAAATAAGTGAATTATGCAACGCAAAGGAGAAACTGCTAATCGCAAATTTTAAAAAAGCAGAAAATGCAAAATACCAAACTATTTATCCCAAAACATTAAGAAAAAGTAATTGTATAATTGTTACAAAGTTTTTAAAAAATGCTTTCATAAAATTTAATTGATCTCCAAATTCAAGTAGTTCCAAGAATTTTTCACCAACTGTTGGAGATATCCTTTTTTGATAAGACTTTTGTATCTCTCATATAAGTCCTGCTATTTTAGCTCAGCTGCAATTAGATGTATTTAAAATTTCGTTAAAAAAATTCGATGAGAACAAGATATAAAGACCAAGAAAAAACAACTTTCTTCTCTTGCAAACGTTCCTTTTTAGTAATAACATGAAAAAAATAAATATAGCAAAAAAATTAAAAAATTGTTCTAAATTAGACAAAAATGACAATATGTAAACCCCCATTGCTCTATGAAAAATAATCACAGGTGAAATATCTTGTTAATCTAAGCTCAAGACAACAATACATTTTGAATGATACAAAAAAAATCTGTCAAAAATGGCTAATTGAAAAGTAGAAATTTGTAGAAATTCTGAAGAAAAAAATATTCTGTTTGTCCGAAGAAGCACAAAGATTACTTTTGTTGCGGAAATTGAAACATTTACGCTGATACTTGAAATGGCTAGTTAAAAAGCCGAAATTTGTCTGAAGAAAGAAAAACCCACCCCGAGCACAAATATTCCGTTACTTTCGTATCGAAAGTCGGAACAACAAATTCTTCCAAATTAATCTGAGAAAAATTATATGCACTGATTAATGCGGTACCTTACGCAAAACTATCAGTTGGCACTTAGCGTAGCTTGTGAAGAGATAGAGTAAAAAAATATTAATTCTAACTGTTTTAAAAATAAAAAAAATTAGTCTCGAACATTTTATTAGATTTTTTTCAACAAAAAGCGTGAGAGTGAGAATAGAAGGCAGTCGAATTATTCAAGACTATGTTCTTGTGCCTGAGAGCTCGTGTGTTAAATTGGAATACACCGTCCCCTAAACCAAGCTCTTATTGATATTTAGCATTTTTGCGCAATTCCATTATCCCAAATTAGCTAAACTGCCAACTTAACAGCCTTAATAATTTTTTTAAAGTTGTTGCAAGTAGCAATTTTTTTGTTATGCGCGCAGGACGTTGATGGTTTTTTCAATTGTACAAAGAACTCCCGTCAAAAGTGGCGGTTTAAGAAGTCAAAATTTGTTTAAAGCTAAAAACCACACGTCACTAACTTTCTGTCGCTATCTCCTCAAAAGGAAAACCCGGATAAAACCCAGATTAAATTAAATAAGTGAATTATGCAACGCACAGGAGAAACTGCTAATCGCAAATTTTTTTGACACTTTTCTTTGTATTTTTGTGTTTTTGGTGCGATCTTCATTATCGTAATATGTTGGTTGATTATTAAGGTCCCAACAATTTTCAGAAAAACTATTTTTCTAACTCGGTCTTCAGTTATTTTCATGGATCCATACAAACCAAATCAGCTGATCAGATAATAATTTAAAGTAGTCAGAGGCGGATTTAAGATTTTCTAAAGGGGGTAGGGTGCAGAATTTTACAAAATAAATTTGACCAAATTGATTTTCAGAAGTGTCTAAGCAAAAACCCTAGTCTAAAGAGAAGACATTTGTGCACTACCGGCAAATTTTTTAATTAAAACAAAAAAAAATGAGGATATATTCACCATAGAAAGGCGAAGACAATGAATACAAAAAACAAGCCAGAAAAATATTTGACCAAAAAAGGCGCGTTTTCTAACAACTTTTTAACAACTCCTAACAACTTTTTTAATAACATCTAACAACTTTTTTAACAACTCCCCCCTCCCCCGGCATCAAGCATCTGTTGAAAAAACTTAGTCGAAAAACTATTTATTTTCATATTTTTATCCACACAAGGCAGTTATTACCTTCATAAAACTATCTGTAACCAAAAGTGGATCTAGGATTTTCTCGAGGGGGGCGTATTTACAAATAAGTTTGATTGTTTTGTCAATTATTTCTTATTATAATGTCAAGCAAACTGAGTTTCTGAGCGGCCCCAGAACACTAGAAGACCGTATTTCGATAAACATTTTTGCCCCGCAGGCAATTTTTTGAAAAAAAAACAGGTCAAAACGCCGTTTTTGGGCACTTTTTGGAAATTTTTGACGAAAAAACCATGTTTCTTTTCGAGCGCTTGTTTTTATTTTTACCAATAAACCATTGTTTTTTTTGGTCCTTAAATCCTAAAAATGGATTGTATAAGAAGGGGGACGAACCCCTGAGGGAAGAGGATGTCCGCCCTTACCCCCCGCCCTTCCCCAAAAAAAATCCACCCCTGTCTGTAACATATGTTGCTTTCTAGTTGTTGCGAATTTTTATTTTCCACCAAAACTTAAGTTTGTGAGTTTTTAAGAATCCTCCTTCCTTTCTTAAAAGCAAGAGTTTGTTAAGAAGATCCACTTTTTGTATAGACAATACCCACGTCGACTCTCAAGAGACCTATTTGGGCAAATTTGTGGAGTACATCTTCTCTTACCAGAACGATCTCATCCCCTTCGATTTCTCGCAGTGCGGGTAAGTGGTTTTCCATTTAATGCTTCTATCATCAGATGTTGGAAGTATATGGACAAGCCGAAGACTTGGCGAGCATGGGCATTTTTGATAAGGACGGCTTTTGAAAAATTATGTCAATTATATAAAGTCACTACTGAGCCTATATGTTTTTCTTTAAGTTAAATTTTTTCAACTAGGTTTCCGTTTTTCAGTCACTTATAAGAAATCATTTCAAACTCGTTTTACATTATATGTGCTTACATAACCGACTGTTGTAAATTCGGACCAATTTGCATTTATACAATCTGAATTGTCTGCATAGGTTTTTGGGATGCTCGGAAACTCAGTTTGATCAACCTGATAATAAGTAAAAAGTTGTCAACATGATCGAAATTTTTTGACAATTACCCCCTCCTTCGAAAAGTTCTAGATCCGTCTCCAATGAATTTTACTAGCCTAGGATGACTGTGGTATCTGTTTAGGTGTGAGCGAGGTGAGTTCTGCACCCAAGAATGGAGTCAGCTGATCACTGTGCTATGGGCGGAGAGTGAGTTGGTGGGCTGTGCCCAGACCAAGTGCAGGGGAGCAGTCAATGACCACATCATACTCTGCAACCTATATCCAGGGTGGGTGGCTTCTGCTAATATTAAGTGCCCAGGAGCTATCAGTGGGCTTTAACAGGTCTGTTGTCTAAAGGTATCCCAAATTTAGCCCAATTGTCTAATGATAAAATTATCACCCCATTATGTACATTTCAGCGCCAAGCTTTTTTTTGCGCCTCCAAGGCCGTTTTTGCGTCTAGAATTTTCACTTGGTACTACTATTAAGATTAAGATAATTTATCCACGGGGGAAAGAGCTGTACAGCTCATCACGGCGAACCGCTGTTGTGCCCCTGTTTAAGAATTACATGCTATTGTTTTTGGTTATTGCAGCCGAATTAGGCCAGAACAGGGTAGACTTATGAAGCTAGAGGGCAAGTGAGAGCGCATCATTACACAAAGTCGTCGCCATGGTGAACGCACACAAATCGGGAAACTTACTAGAAGTTTACGCACACAGATCGGGTTGATCTCATTCTGTAAACTCGTATATGTCGTATATCAAAATTTTATGATTCCAATATTTTCATGAAAAAACATGTTTAGCTTAACTTATTTTTATTGCCAAACTTATTGGGTCGTGTTGGTATCCAAAGACAGTAAAAAAAACATTGTTTTTTAAACCCCTGCGTCACTGAATACATCAAAACAAAATATAGCACATTATACTGCTCATTATATGCATGATCAGCCTAAACTATGATAAGTTGTTTAAAAAGAAACATACTTATCGAAAAAACCAAACGTCTAAATTTTGGCTTAACTTCTTTGTTGGTATTTTTTATCAATATTTGATTGCCCAAAATGAAACATACGCAATGCAAAAAAGCAATAAAAATAATCGCTTTTCAAAAAAACTTCCAGGAAAATTGAAAAACTTTGCAAAAAATATTTTATTTTCGCATGCATACAAGTTTTCATGCATACATAAATAAACAAAAATTTGCAAGCATATATGAATACAAAAATCGTTTCGCGCTTTGAAAAATGATATTGGAAAGAGGGCAAACCGGCTTATCGAGGTTATTGTATATGCCATTACGGAACTGCGGAAATGTTTCAGCAAAGTTAACGAACTAACAATTTCATTTGCAACACCAGTGTATAGCTTCAATTGATTGTTGAATCCGTCATTAGAAAAAAAACATAAAAAAGCTCAGAAAACAGCATTGATTCTCCTGCAATGGTGCATGAACAAAACTGTTCGTATCAAGGCTACGTCTTGAATGTTCCGACAGCCTATTAATTCTTATGATTTAGTTTTTGATCAACAAAGATGACATTAAAATATTTTAAAAAATTATTTAAGAGATTTTCAACCTACACGCTATGTCAAGTACACACTGTGCGTCTATTGAAGCAATATTCAAATCAATTAGACTCTAATTGATTTGAATATTGATTCAATAGACGCACAGCATTTGATTGGGGTGATTGTTTTTATTCAGTCAATTTTGACTATTTTTATAGCAACTGAAGGATATTGTTGCCTGTAGCTAAATATTCAAAATTTATTTGATGTGAATTTTACACATTGAAAACGGTTTTTATTTAAGACCACTTTGACGATTATAATTCGAGCTAAGATAAACATGACTGCTCGTATCGGGGCGAAACCCTGAATGTTCCGACCGCCTTTTAATGTTTATGGAGCAGTAATAACATTTAAGAAATTAAATGAAATAAAACAAAATGAAATTTTTTTTTCTAAAATTTGAATTTTTTTAAAGAAAATCATCCCCCTACACGACATATTAAGTACAAAAGGATAGATTTCGCTCCTTGTAACAAACCAATTATGCCAAATAACCAATTAAGCCAAATAACCAATTCTTTTAACCAATTTGGAACGATTGCTAAGACGGATTAACTCTCCGCTTACGCGTTACTAGCGCGAAATATATCGCGCGTTAATTCTCTCAAATTTGCCAAAATGGCAATCTTTAAACCCCCGTAAATTTACGAAAAATGATCACAGGTGAAATTTTTTTTCAAATTTAAGCTCAGGACAACAATACCTTTCGAATGATATAAAAAAATTCCGTCAAAAATGGCTAGTTAAAAAGTCGAAGATTGTCTGAAGAAAAAAAAACCCACCCCGAGCACAAATATTCCGTTACTTTCGTATCGAAAGCCGGAACAATAACGCGCAATATATTTTAATCGCTTAAACGTAAATGGTAAAGCAAGACTCTTTGGATCAAGGCGAAGCCCTGAATGTTCCGACTGCCTTTTAAGGAGGTTTATGGAGCAGTAATAACTTAAAAAATTTATTGAAATGAAATAAAATGAACATTTTCTTTCTAAAATTTGAAATTTTTTAATGAAAATCATCCCCCTACACGACATATTAAGTACAAAAGGATAGATTTTGCTCCTTGTAACAAACCAACTATGGCAAATAAGCTTCTTTTAACCAATTTGGAACGATTTCTAAGACGGATTAACTCTCCGCTTACGCGTTAATAGCGCGAAATGTATCGCGCGTTAATTGTCCCAGATTGGCCAAAATGCCAATCTTTAAACCCCCGTAATTTTACGAAAAATGATCACAGGTGAAATATCTTTTCAAATTTAAGCTCAGAACAACAATACTTTTCGAATGATATAAAAAAAATTCCGTCAAAAATGGCTAGTTAAAAAGTCGAAATTTGTCTGAAGAAAAAAAAAACCCACCCCGAGCACAAATATTCCGTTACTTTCGTATCGAAAGTCGGAACAATAAATTCTTCCAAACTAATCTGAGAAAAATTATATGCACTGATTAATGCGGTACCTTACGCAAAACTATCAGTTGGCACTTAGCGTAGCTTGTGAAGAAATAGAGTAAAGAAATATTAATTCTAACTGTTTTAAAAATAAAAAAAATTATTCTCGAACATTTTATTAGATTTTTTTCAACAAAAAGCGTGAGAGTGAGAATAGAAGGCAGTCGAATTATTCAAGACTATGTTCTTGTGCCTGAGAGCTCGTGTGTTAAATTGGAATACACCGTCCCCTAAACCAAGCTCTTATTGATATTTAGCATTTTTGCGCAATTCCATTATCCCAAATTAGCTAAACTGCCAACTTAACAGCCTTAATAATTTTTTTAAAGTTGTTGCAAGTAGCAATTTTTTTGTTATGCGCGCAGGACGTTGATGGTTTTTTCAATTGTACAAAAAACTCCCGTCAAAAGTGGCGGTTTAAGAAGTCAAAATTTGTTTAAAGCTAAAAACCACACATCACTAACTTTCTGTCGCTATCTCCTCAAAAGGAAAACCCGGATAAAACCCAGATTAAATTAAATAAGTGAATTATGCAACGCACAGGAGAAACTGCTAATCGCAAATTTTAAAAAAGCAGAAAATGCAAAATACCAAACTATTTATCCCAAAACATTAAGAAAAAGTAATTGTATAATTGTTACAAAATTTTTAAAAAAAGCTTTCATAAAATTTAATTGATCTCCAAATTCAAGTAGTTCCAAGAATTTTTCACCAACTGTTGGAGATATCCTTTTTTGATAAGACTTTTGTATCTCTCATATAAGTCCTGCTATTTTAGCTCAGCTGCAATTAGATGTATTTAAAATTTCGTTAAAAAAATTCGATGAGAACAAGATATAAAGACCAAGAAAAAACAACTTTCTTCTCTTGCAAACGTTCCTTTTTAGTAATAACATGAAAAAAATAAATATAGCAAAAAAATTAAAAAATTGTTCTAAATTAGACAAAAATGACAATATGTAAACCCCCATTACTCTATGAAAAATAATCACAGGTGAAATATCTTGTTAATCTAAGCTCAAGACAACAATACATTTTGAATGATACAAAAAAAATCTGTCAAAAATGGCTAATTGAAAAGTAGAAATTTGTAGAAATTCTGAAGAAAAAAATATTCTGTTTGTCCGAAGAAGCACAAAGATTACTTTTGTTGCGGAAATTGAAACAATTACGCTGATACTTGAAATGGCTAGTTAAAAAGCCGAAATTTGTCTAAAGAAAGAAAAACCCACCCCGAGCACAAATATTCCGTTACTTTCGTATCGAAAGTCGGAACAACAAATTCTTCCAAATTAATCTGAGAAAAATTATATGCACTGATTAATGCGGTACCTTACGCAAAACTATCAGTTGGCACTTAGCGTAGCTTGTGAAGAGATAGAGTAAAAAAATATTAATTCTAACTGTTTTAAAAATAAAAAAAATTAGTCTCGAACATTTTATTAGATTTTTTTTCAACAAAAAGCGTGAGAGTGAGAATAGAAGGCAGTCGAATTATTCAAGACTATGTTCTTGTGCCTGAGAGCTCGTGTGTTAAATTGGAATACACCGTCCCCTAAACCAAGCTCTTATTGATATTTAGCATTTTTGCGCAATTCCATTATCCCAAATTAGCTAAACTGCCAACTTAAAAGCCTTAATAATTTTTTTAAAGTTGTTGCAAGTAGCAATTTTTTTGTTATGCGCGCAGGACGTTGATCGTTTTTTCAATTGTACAAAAAATTCCCGTCAAAAGTGGCGGTTTAAGAAGTCAAAATTTGTTTAAAGCTAAAAACCACACATCACTAACTTTCTGTCGCTATCTCCTCAAAAGGAAAACCCGGATAAAACCCAGATTAAATTAAATAAGTGAATTATGCAACGCAAAGGAGAAACTGCTAATCGCAAATTTTAAAAAAGCAGAAAATGCAAAATACCAAACTATTTATCCCAAAACATTAAGAAAAAGTAATTGTATAATTGTTACAAAATTTTTAAAAAATGCTTTCATAAAATTTAATTGATCTCCAAATTCAAGTAGTTCCAAGAATTTTTCACCAACTGTTGGAGATATCCTTTTTTGATAAGACTTTTGTATCTCTCATATAAGTCCTGCTATTTTAGCTCAGCTGCAATTAGATGTATCTAAAAATTCGTTAAAAAAATTCGATGAGAACAAGATATAATGACCAAGAAAAAACAACTCTCTTCTCTTGCAAACGTTCCTTTTTTAGTAATAACATGAAAAAAATAAATATAGCAAAAAAAGTAAAAATTGTTCTAAATTAGACAAAAATGACAATCTGTAAACCCCCATTACTCTATGAAAAATAATCACAGGTGAAATATCTTGTTAATCTAAGCTCAAGACAACAATACATTTTGAATGATACAAAAAAAATCTGTCAAAAATGGCTAATTGAAAAGTAGAAATTTGTAGAAATTCTGAAGAAAAAAATATTCTGTTTGTCCGAAGAAGCACAAAGATTACTTTTGTTGCGGAAATTGAAACATTTACGCTGATACTTGAAATGGCTAGTTAAAAAGCCGAAATTTGTCTGAAGAAAGAAAAACCCACCCCGAGCACAATTATTCCGTTACTTTCGTATCGAAAGTCGGAACAACAAATTCTTCCAAATTAATCTGAGAAAAATTATATGCACTGATTAATGCGGTACCTTACGCAAAACTATCAGTTGGCACTTAGCGTAGCTTGTGAAGAGATAGAGTAAAAAAATATTAATTCTAACTGTTTTAAAAATAAAAAAAATTAGTCTCGAACATTTTATTAGATTTTTTTCAACAAAAAGCGTGAGAGTGAGAATAGAAGGCAGTCGAATTATTCAAGACTATGTTCTTGTGCGTGAGAGCTCGTGTGTTAAATTGGAATACACCGTCCCCTAAACCAAGCTCTTATTGATATTTAGCATTTTTGCGCAATTCCATTATCCCAAATTAGCTAAACTGCCAACTTAACAGCCTTAATAATTTTTTTAAAGTTGTTGCAAGTAGCAATTTTTTTGTTATGCGCGCAGGACGTTGATGGTTTTTTCAATTGTACAAAAAACTCCCGTCAAAAGTGGCGGTTTAAGAAGTCAAAATTTGTTTAAAGCTAAAAACCACACGTCACTAACTTTCTGTCGCTATCTCCTCAAAAGGAAAACCCGGATAAAACCCAGATTAAATTAAATAAGTGAATTATGCAACGCACAGGAGAAACTGCTAATCGCAAATTTTAAAAAAGCAGAAAATGCAAAATACCAAACTATTTATCCCAAAACATTAAGAAAAAGTAATTGTATAATTGTTACAAAATTTTTAAAAAATGCTTTCATAAAATTTAATTGATCTCCAAATTCAAGTAGTTCCAAGAATTTTTCACCAACTGTTGGAGATATCCTTTTTTGATAAGACTTTTGTATCTCTCATATAAGTCCTGCTATTTTAGCTCAGCTGCAATTAGATGTATTTAAAATTTCGTTAAAAAAATTCGATGAGAACAAGATATAATGACCAAGAAAAAACAACTTTCTTCTCTTGCAAACGTTCCTTTTTAGTAATAACATGAAAAAAATAAATATAGCAAAAAAATTAAAAATTGTTCTAAATTAGACAAAAATGACAATCTGTAAAACCCCATTACTCTATGAAAAATAATCACAGGTGAAATATCTTGTTAATCTAAGCTCAAGACAACAATACATTTTGAATGATACAAAAAAATTCTGTCAAAAATGGCTAATTGAAAAGTAGAAATTTGTAGAAATTCTGAAGAAAAAAATATTCTGTTTGTCCGAAGAAGCACAAACATTACTTTTGTTGCGGAAATTGAAACAATTACGCTGATACGATACACGTCTTTCTCAAAATGTTTCAGCCAATAAAAAGGAAAGGAAAAATTCTAAAGTTGACTTTTGAACGTGTACAAAATTGCAAAAACTCCCGACTGTTATTATTTCCAAGTCCCGAATATCCAGTGCATATCGTTGCAATTCCCCATAGAAGAAGGACCGAATGGGCGAAAATAAAAATTAGCCACTCAGATTTCAGTATTTTTTTATTTGGAAAGATTTCCAGGGATTTTAAATTAAAATTTGTCGAATATAAACACGGCAGAAATGTGCAAAATTTTCATATTATTCTTGACCACCGGCGAATTGGAATAAAATTACAATTTATAGCGAAATATTGCTTCATTAAATTCCTTTTAGTTGAACGGCAACTGATTCATTTTAATAATTGACTTTCGGCTGTTTTTGTTTTCGGTTATTCGCCCATGAGAATAGACCCCGAGCAGATCCAGGCAATGGAAGTCAACCTAACAATAGATTGAAACTTTTTGGTATTCAGGCAAACTAAATTGTTCAAGTTCTGGTCGGGCTTAAGCTCGTGAACTTTGTTCTATCTTTGAGAACCGGGCTATAATAAGACAAGCTGGATAGCCTTTCATAGATCCTCGGCGAACCCCAGTAATCGAAACGCAGAAATCACAAGTATACCGTTGTCAGGACTAAAGCAGCGGATGATCGGTTGATCTTAAAGCAATGTATTAGTTCTAATTAATGTGTTGCTGTAGGCCGTACTACGACACATGTCCCTATGAGAAGTTCTATGACTGGGTGAGATGTCCTCAGAACTACTACAAGTCCCCAGAGGGACTATGCGTCTGTGAGTAATTAGAACTAGAACTCTCAACCCCCACCTCCGACCACACACACACACGCATACAGATACATAAATACACATACGCACGCGCACACACACATACCCTCTACACATCAATTAACTTCGTCTAATTTTTTTCATCTGGAATCTGAAACAAGAATATAAATCTTTAGAGCCAAACAATATTAATCAAATATGTGATCGTTGTCAGAATTGCATACGACGGAACTTAGAAACGTCAACGTTCAAAACTTTCTCTTCGCTGACTTAAATTGACATTGTTCTTATTTCAGGTAGCGATGAATGTAGGTATCACAATGTGGACCGACGGGGAGCCGGACCTGAAGGGGGAGGGGACAAAAACATAATTGGGGGCGACAGAGGAGGTGGAGTGAACTCAGTGTCCAACAGGAGCCCCTCCGCCTCTCTTCAGGGGGGCAAATCACAGTCTGCAGATCCATTAGTTCACATCTTAATCACACTCCTGCTCCCTTCAGTTTTCGCTATTTTGAATGAAAAAATCAACACTGAACTGTTTCTCACGTGATCAATGCGTGATAATTTTTTCAAATCGAGTTGAATTAATACAGCCATACGGTGATACTCTAAACTAAGTATCAGATATAGATAAGTTTGCTCTTATTAGATTCTGACAGGTGTCTTAAGTTGACCTGGCATTTAAAAAATGATCAAATTCTTCTACTTTATGCCCACCTGTGATTTTGTGATTTTTGCCTCAAAAATTGTGTACGCTAATGGGTGATTATCAAATTTGACAAGCGGTGATTGCCTAAAGGCGCGCCCATTCAGTTCTTCTTACATAAAACCAAGGGGCTCTTACCGAATATCTAACTCTATACGAAATCGGGGAAAGGGTAGGGGGGGGGGTCTGTTCAGGAAGGTAGAAGAAGAGCCGTGACCCTGAGTGACCTTTGTATAGTCTGCATTGGCGCTCACCTTTCACATTTGACCCCTGATTTCTGATTTATGAATCCACAAATACCTTTCTTCCCAGTGATTCAATGTGCAATACTATGACTAAATAAATTGGTTTTCATTTATTCAAATCGTGCCAAATAAATGTATTTTTCTATTGTTTTCTGAAAATTTTCTAATTTCAATTTTTTCTTGGTGTAAGCTTTGGCGATTGAGTTTTTCATTCTTTTGCAATGCTTAACATTAAATTTTGGTTGTTTGGTGCGGCAATTCTAATTTCTTTATAGAAAACCTGGATAAAACGAAAACTTTTTTGGATAGTGTAAGCTCCCATCCAAATATGTTTCCAGCAAAGCTGCAAAAAAATTGAGCAGATATAAATTCCACTGACTCAAATTTTCATTTTTGCCCTATTACTATAATATTACAAGTACTACTTACTCAGATAAGAAACTGGCAGATAAAATTACAAAATTTAAAAAAAACCTGAATAAAATGAGTGCTTGGGAGAATCACCATTGGATCTTCAGATCTGTCATCAGGTGTCCGTTTTCAGGATAAATTTCTCTAATCTTGTTTAGATATAATCAAAAAACTACCAAAGCAAGTAAAACCTCTCGCGTTATCAACGCGTGAGAGAATTTTTAAGCTCTCTACAACCGTTGAAATTTGTATTTTGAAAATTCCGATACGTCGAAAAAGAGCAAAAACGAACAATTAAAACTTAAAACACTGAATTGATGGAAAAAAACTTGGATTGATTTGCCAGTTGAACTGTTTCTGTTAATATCAATTAGCTGAAACATTTTTAAAGTGATATACAAACAAGACGAAAACAGTTACAAATTTCATTATATTTCACTCAAATGAAGCTAATTTTGACTGGTTTACTCCTCGCGTCGAGGTATGCGACTTAAGAAAAGTCCGATTCAGTTTTTACAATTCCAGAATGGCGCGTCTCTAAATAGGCAATTCCAGACCGGCGCGACCAAAAGTTGGCAATTCAAGACCGGCGCCACTGATAAAAAACCACGTTTTTCCGATTACATAATTTATTGATAATTAACCAAATAAATGAAAAATTTCCGCGGATTTCGAAAGTCTTTTTCCACAAAAAACTCCGAAATATTTTTTCTGGAAAAAATTGCACTTCTCAGAAAAATTGTTTGCCATATTTTTTGAATTTTTTTTGTTGATTTTGAAGTATACGCCATGGTTTCAACAAAAAATTTTTAAACGAATAAAAAGCTAGCTTTGTTTAAAATCTGAAATCAATCTTTGTTTTGCTCTTGTTGTTTTTTTTGAATAACTGGCCTTTTTTGCAACTAATTGCAATAGTAGATTGGTACTAACGTTCAACAACAATTAAACGACTGGTGCAATCAATAGCTGACTGATGAGGAACAAAACAGTTTTTTTCGAAGCACTTTATTGAGCTAGTTTTACTCTAGCGCTGGCCAGAGAGAAACTCAGAGAATGAAAGCTTAATGCTGGTTCTGAGGCTGCTGCTCGGACTTCAATTTTTCTTCGATAAAAACCACTTAAAAGGAAATGAAAAGATAACAAGACTGCTTGTACATCAGGGAAAAACCTGAATGTTCCGACTGTCCCTTTATGTGGTCTCGAATAGTTCGAAATTTTGAGGAGAATTACTATGATCAATTATGGTTGGCCTCAATTCAATTTAGAACAATTATGAGTGCGGATAATCCGCCACGCATAAAGATTTCGCGTATTGAAACTATAATCATTATGCCAGCAGCAATACCATCCGCATTTTAGTCTAGTGCAAGCATCCTCACTTGGCAATCCGAAAAATCCCGGATCGATATTCGATACCAATATGCAGTCAAATTATGCAAAATCGATC